>NC_088988.1:18790008-19390008 GCF_963932015.1 Anas acuta | reverse complement strand
TTTTGATACTACCAGAAGCGCTTCAGGGGTTTGCTAATGCATTGGAAGCACCTTTCTGATAAGCCAATGTAAATAGGTACAGCAATAAATCAATAAGCATTGTGCTACTCTATGATGTGAAAGGGGATCATTTCATTATGTTGATAAAAAAAATTAGAAAAAAAAAATCAATGCACATTAGAATACTCTATGAAGGTGCATTTCTATGTATGGAGCATCTCAGCTATATTATACCATGATAGGAAAAGGAAATAATTACAGTATATGCTACTCACCAAAAGCAATCAGTATTTCATGACAACTGTCAAGATAGGCTTATTAGAGTAGGCTGAATTAGAAGACAATATGCCCTAAGAGGAAGATGGAAGTATTATTAAAACATAATACACATGCAGAACGATGCATGCATTACACAGAGACGAGCTGATGCTTCCCAGGTGAATTTGTTTTAAACAGAGCTTTACTTATTTAATTTCCATGTGCAGTGCTCTAACCAAGGAAGCATTTCCTTCTGTACCATTTTAAATAACTCCTTTTTCCTGCCTAGTTCATTTGGTAGCTCCCTTTTAATACCCTATTTGCCTTCACAAAAACAGCAACTAATTGCATTAATCAAAAATTAATTGCATCAATTAACTGATATTTTGTTTTTAAATTTCTACAGTAAAATTAAAACTGTGCTTGAAAATTTGGACCGACATTTTAATAGACCCACTTTATTTATTTGGTACATTTGTTCAATAATATCAGCCTCTCCCTTTAATTAAACATATTTTATACTTTTATCGTCATTGCATAAAGTCCAAAAGACACAATGGGGAATATGTTATTGAGCCATTACACACTTCCTAAATGACTGAAAGCACTTAGTTTCACCTCAAATGTCACAGTACTCTAAAGGAGGTGAATATGATGATAATTATTAATATTAACAATCACCAGGTGTTGTGCTGTCACACTGACAGCCTCCCAGTGACTGTGACCAGCTCTGGACCCAGCCAATACCCTGCAGCCCAAACCCTGCTGGCAGATCGACCCCTACAGACCCCCTGCAGTCCCGTGCTGCTGTTTCTCTCCGACAACATGGGCAGAAGCTGGATGTTGGCAAGATCCAGCACCAGAGACAGGCCTTGGCTCTGGAGAGTCCATAATCTTGAGTAAATGAAGTACTAGGGGAAGCTGTGCCACAGGTTTTGTGCCTGATTAAACCAGACTGAACACTAAAATGCAGAAATACACCTCACACAAACTATTCTTGCCAGCTCCCGAAAATACACGGGATCCAGAATGGGTTTGCTGACACTGAGAAAGGCTATTTCAAGCTAACACGAAAACAAGCAAGATACTTGGAAAAGACAAAGGATGGAGAACATGGTCCAGTTTTTAAGACACCTAAATCCTCAAGGCTCAAAAATCCCACGCAGGGTCTAGCTAAGCCACAATGATTCTCCAAGAAATATTTCAGCAAAAGTTTCAAGCTGTAAGCAAGCCCTGCACTGCACAGGACAGCATTGCAGGCTTACTGTATTCCATCTTGTTGCAGAACAGCAACTGCTTTATTTTCATTATCTGAAACAGTGCTTCCAAGTTCTTGCCTTCCCTATTGCTTCTTCCTATACCAAAGTCTGGGCACTGTCAATATTTCCCTAATAGCCTCTATATTTGGGATGTTTAACCAAACCTTCTTATAACCTTCTTATAGTATCTTTTTTTTTTTTCTTTTTTTTTCTTTTTTTTTCCCTAAAAAATTCTACATTTCCTTTGGTTGTAGCACATGTGATGGTTTCCTGGTTTGTTTGTTTGTTTGTTTGTTTGTTTGTTTTGTTTTGTTTTGTTTTGTTGTTGTTTGTTTGTTTTTTCCCTCTGTATCTCTTCAAGTTGTCCATTAAATTGTTCATTTGTACTACCTCCCACATCTGCCACTTATTTTCCACGTGAAGGACCTGTTTCCCATCGCATCCCTCTCTGTTCCTTTTATGTACACACAAATAAGATAGATACTTGGACAAGTGCAAGAAAACAGCATTTTCCCAGTCACATCATTAGTGAATGGGTTGACTGTGAAACATGACAGAAGTAAAAGGAAGAGAAATAATTTCATCCAAATTCTTAGGACTTGGTTTTTGTTAAAAAGAGAATCTCTGAAAATGTCTGTATCAATTATAATTTAATATCCTTTGCGATCATTTAAAATTCCATCCAATTAAGTTAGTTTTTTCAATATGCCTCAAAAAACTTCCTATGTGCAAAATTTCCTCTATTTATGTTCCCTGGTTCTAAATGCTGCTGCTGTATTGATTACTATAATTCAGCTCTAATTGCACTTTTACAAAGCAGAATGAATAGATTACAGCTGAGCTAGGAGGAAGCCAAACATCAATTATTAATACAACAGAGCTGGCCTTTACCATGTCTGTATTATTTACCTTGGGGACTTTAGGAACCTGCTGAATAATATTTATTCTTGTAAATTAACCACTTCAAAATATTTGTTTCCATTAAGAAATCCAACCAAACTAATAAAATATAGTTCCAGCAAATGCAAACAAGCCCTCAGTGTTCGTAATGATATATGAAAAGCCAACACACTTTCCCAGGAGGTGCAGAGTTGGTATTTCAGAGAGCAGCCTATATATCCCTCCCCATGAAGGAATGCAGTGGGTTGATCTCCAGACTGGCTTGCAGCACAGGTTCTTTGGATTCTGCTTCAGTCATTATTGTTATTGCTAGGATTCTTTCTGCCTCAACAGGGATCCAACAAGTGAGATCTTGCGGACTGTTTCAGTAAGGAGAAAAAGGTAGCGGTAAAGCTGTTATTTCCTCAGTGCAGTTTTTCTTTTTTACAAGGCAGTTGCACCATGTCCAGTTTCCCAGCCCCATTCTGACCAGCACAGTGCCCATAACCCCTCTGCCCCCTTATTGCTGGCTCTCTCCCTGGAGGATGCCTGCCTGTGCATCCTCCACTTCTCAGCTGCATTTCCATTAACAGCCATTAATTCTGACACAGTTTATACTCGAACCTTATGGCCTATGGCTCATGTCAATGATTTGGCTATATCAACTTTCTTTCATCTATATATTGCTAAGCAAGGAAGAAATTAAATGACACCTCTGCCCTTTCTCTCTTCTCTTTGGATGCCTCACCTGCCCAAAGAACAAAGCCATCACTGCTCTAGCATCAGCTGCAGACCCGGCATGGTGTAGAGCCTGCCTGGCCAGAGCCCCGGGGCTGGCAGCTTTGCAGCTGCATGCACAAGCCCTTCAGAGTGCATTTCACAACTCCACATGTGGATGCCATCACCCATGATCTCCCTTCAGTATTTAATCACTACTTGGAAGGTAGCTCACAGGGTGCACAGACAGACTCTGTGCTTGTTCTGCAGGTAAATTTCCTTCAGTGAATTAATACTAAAATTAAAAGCTATTGTTTCTGGAATAAAAACATCATTAACCAAAACTAATTCTGTAAATTTCCACTGTCTTATAACCAAGAACTCACTGTACAATAATTAATTAGTTAGCCATTTGCAGCTAGAGCTGGAGGCATTCATCATCTTTCCAAAAGCATGCATATCACCATCTGTAACATCCACTCACTATTTTGGCTCTGAATATGAGGTAACACATTTAACACACTGGTTACTAAAAGTTAGTAATTTGTTACAGAACCATAAAATGTGAATTCTGTTGTGCTGCTCCTCTGAGAACACAATCCCAGCATTTGCCACTATGGTATAGACTCTCATCAAAAAGCCTGGAGGGAATCCAATGAAATCTGTGTGCAGTATTCAACTGCTATTCTACTGCCAGAGTATTAATCCAGCTCTTTTCTCTATCTGATTAGAGGAAATCACCCCCATTCTACCCATTAGGCATCTTTTACCTTCTCCTGCAATACATATATTTGTGTTTCTTTCAGTTATTTGGAAATAGGACTGGTGCAGAAGTAGTCTAGTAACTGTGTATCTGTGATAAAAATTCAGGACTAGAACACACCTGAGAAAGAAGACACCAGAGTGCTCCTCCTCCTTTGATTTACCCAGGAACAGATTAAAAACCCTCTAAGCAACACAGTTCTTGATTACGAGGAATCTAAGCAAGGAGAAGCATGGAAGACTGACAGCTCTGGCTTGATGAGATCCCTCTCCCCAGACATGCTGTCCTGTGGAGGGATGCTGGCACCAGGCAAGAAGCCAGAGATTCACCAGGCACTTGCCAGCTACATCCTCTCACCCCCAGCCTCTAAACATGCTACAGGCATATTTCTGGAGCTGAAGAAACCCCCTATCTCATTTCAAATCAAACTCAAGACACAAACTCATAAGGCAGGCCACACTGGCTTGACTGTACACCAGCCCCTTGTTTAACTGGAGTACTGTGCAATGCTGAGTCAGTATCATCTGTACATTTAACTGTACAGCTACTTCTGCCAACAAAATAAAAAATGATATCAGGTTTATTTGAGAAGATCTGCTTGAAAAACATAAGGTAAAAACCACCTATGGTCAAACAACCACAATGAGATCAGCAAGCTAGATTTTTTTCCCTGCCAGATCTGTGTGTTCACGTGTGCTTTTTCTTGCTTCTCCCTTGTCACATGAGAAGCCATTGACTTGATCTGGATATAACCTTCCAGTGCATTTTTCCTTCGTCTGATTTTTTTCCTGTAAGCCTTGAGTATTAGATAAATATATCTGTTTAGTGAAAAGTTTCTTCAAGAAACGGAAATGAAATCCATTTGGATAGGAAAAAAATGAAATCCTTAGTCTAGATGTCTTTTAGGTGTTTAGGTATTGAGGGAAATATACTATACAAACAAAGTTTTTAAAGACGGCTATGAATATTTGTTTCCTCACATGAGGGAAACCACCCTTATCGCAACATACAAGCAGCAGCCTGTTGTATCTTGAACAGACATAACGATATTAATGGCAAATTTCTCCTCCCAAATTAAGTCCTCACATGAATATTTATCCACACTCAAATAGAAATCTCTCATCTTAGAAAAAAATAAATCATGAACTTTAATAGCAACTTCAGACAATTTGATAGATTCATATTTCTTCAAGTAAACAGCTTTGTATTAGCATATGAATTTTATCAGTCCTTTAACTTTTTCAGACATTTACTGACCATTTTGTTGCATTTTTAATAGCTTACTCATGAGTTTTTTCATTAAATGGTTTTGATCTAGTGTTAGCTTTGATGTCAGCTTGAGAAAGAATTTTGCCTGTTTGCATATCAGTGAGCTAGAAGTTACCTAGGAACACTTTATCCCAGTCTAAATAGGAAAAAAAAAAAAGAGGCCTCACACAGCTAGGTTTCTCTGTAATAACACAAGTACCTGAGAAAAACAAATTAAATAGCATAAAGAGTATGAAGATATTGGAATTGGTATTGCATGTAGCATTGTCTTCCCTCTTCCTAACTGCAGTAGAACTTTTTGAAAATCAGTGTCCATTTTGCAAAAAATGTTGGCACTTTAACACGTGGGTTTTTGTTTTTGCTTTTTTTTTCAGAATCTCAGGGGAAGTTAAACTGTGTATAATGTAAACTAACATACAGGGATGAGGAGAGAACCCATTGATACTTATGAAATGAGCTACATTTTTACATCTTTGTTATCTTTTATGCATGTCTGAAAATAACAATGCATGCCTGACACCAGGAGAATGGAGAAATTTTTTCCCAAGTGACTCATAGAGAAGACGTTGTGCATGATGACTGCTAAGGTCATTAATGGATTTCTAGCAGCAAAAGAGATTTTGCTCATACAGATTTCTGTTTCAAGTTTATATGGAGACTATTCCTAAAAAAAGGGAAAATACAGAGGATGAAAATATCCTTCCATTCCAGTTTATTTATTTATTTATTTAGACCTTGGTTGACTAACCTAGAAACCAGCAAATAAGCATGGCTTTGATATGAGAATATCTTTATCATGAACTGAAGACAGGGTCACACAGGGAATCCATTTTTAAATTAGTGTTCACTCTTGGATTATAACAAAGTATATATTTTTACATGCTTGAGAAAACACCTATTTTATTCAGTATTTCCATCAGTTTAAAAAATAATTCCTTCTTCTTAGGGTGTACGGTCTCAGATAACACACAATTCCTGTGCTACATTGCTTCAAATCTCAGTCTAAGAAGTTAATGACAGTGACTCCTTCCCACAACAAGAAGTCCCACCTAGCAGATCTAAGTGAACAGATGCTTCAGAAGGTTGACAGCAATTAGATAATCCACTCTGATATACAAAGGGATTTGCATGCATTTGTTTTTACACCTACTGTGGCAGATGTAGCCCCAAAGCTTTCTTGGATTAACTCGATTACTTGTCATCTGTTTATCATGTACTAGTGGCTGAGATCAATTTCAGAGTAAAATAGAGCAGCAAGGAACTTGCTACATCAGTGGACTGAAACTGTTCACAACTGTTTCAATTCCTGATCTACAGAGAACAAATGGGAATTGCCATGTGGGTCAAGCCGATGGTCCATTTAATCCCTTTCCTTACAGCGCCCTAGAAGGGAAAATAAGGCTGTACAGACAGAAGTGGTGGGTGACCATTTAGAGACACTACCCCACCCATCAATTGACAGGCTGCTTCCCACTAAGTGTAAAACTTCACACATCTTCAAGAAGGATGTCTAGGTTTGAATTGTGTTGGTAACAATTATAACTTTGGCTAAGAGCCAGTCCCTTTTGAAGACTTTCATGTTTGCCAGCTTCCCCTTCCACTCAATATTCCTTCACTTTATTTTCAGCACTAGTCTCAAAATTAGTCTGGAGGTTAATCTTCCAGAATGTAGATCAGACAGCTGCTTACTGTGAATTTTTGGTGGTTACTTAGCTGTTCCTATACTGTCCTTAAAATCAGCATAATTCGAGACAAAAACTTAATCGAAATGTTTGCTCTTTTTCCAGTTAGCTGTATGCATGTACATTGCCCATTGGGAGATACAGAGTGCGTTCAGCTCTCATAGCTGTCACCAGGCTGCTCTAATTTTATCTTAGCAAACTGTTGCTCTCCAATACACATTGATAGTAGGAAGAACAATGCAGCTAAAAGCTTAAGTCTTCTATGGTGATTTCAATTAAGAGTCTGTCACCATCTGAATTATTATTACTGTTACTTTAGGAATTAAATTTCGACATAAATTATTAATAAAGAAGTCTGGCAATCATGATGTCAGCCAAAGTGCCTGAAACAGGTTTAGCTTGCATTATGCCTTTTGGGCCACTGGGGACAAAGAAATTCAGAGATTGCTTCCATTTGAAAGAGAAACTGTGACAATGCCAAATACTTCCATAATTAAATGCTAGTTAGCTATGGAGATGATAGATGCCCTGTCCCTGCCTCTCAAGGCCATGGCCTTCCCCATGGCACTCCGGCAGATACTTTCCTGAGGTCCACGCCTGCTCCATCACTGGGCCTCCAGCTCACCCAGCTCCCCTCAGTTTGTGCCCTCTCTTACATATGGCCCTCAGCACAATGCAATCCAGAAAAAGCCCCACACTCCCTGTGTATGCCACAAATACACTTGCTTGAAATATAAATAGTGCCTGTTTTGAGGTTGAGAGTAACAGATGCGTAGCTAGTTAACGTTATAAAAGGGCACAGATATTAACTGTTCTAAGGGGGAAAAAAGCATGTACACTGAAGCTATAACTGGGTTTTATCAAACTACGAGAAAATCAGACAAATGCCAAAGAAGAGTCTCCAGTCAAAGCCTTGACCAAGACACACACAGAGGGATGCAAAGCATGGCAGGTTCCTCCAGTTTGGACTGGCATCTGCATACGGGGCAGGGCTCCCGACAGCCATCTCACAGCACTGCTTCCAGTTCTGCTATGGCGATACAAGTAGAAGGAAGCTACCATTACCAGTGAGAATGGCACAAATGCCCACTGCTGTGACTTCAGCAAACAGGCTGGATGCTCATTGTGTGGAGAGTTGAAATGCTGCCTGTTCCCAGCCTGTGGTGCACCAGGCGAGTCACCTCTAACGTCAGCATCCCTGCTGGCCTTCAGCGCACTTAAAGGATTGGCTTCTCTTCTTCTGGATTTTAGGGAATTATAAGCTATAGTACTAGGAATAACTGGGTGACAGCTGTACCTGATAACTACTTGTGTGACTCGCTGATAACAGCAGCAGCCCCAGACTCCACCTAATGCAACACTGGAAAAGTGAAGTAATGCAACAAGCAGAACTGGATTGTGATCCTTAAGCTCCCCCTGCCTGCATCTGCAGGTGTGTGGCAGTGCTCCCTTGGCTAAAAATAAATAATCTTTTTTTTTTTTTTATCTTAAAAAAAGAAAAAGGGAGTTATTTTGTAAATGATTCAGATGTTCCTTATATATCTGGGCTGAGATTCCTCTCCTTTTGCACTGTGTTTTTTCCTCTATTATTCAATTAACGAAGGCATGGATCTTGCCAGATGAAATGCAGATGCAGCTAGTTTTTCAGCAGACCGATGCGATGTTTTTACTGTACCCCAAGGGCCAACCAAAACTACAGCAGAGAACAACTGAGTACAAAATAAAATTCAAACTCTAAATAAGAGAGAAATAATCTTGGCAGCAGCTTGAGTAGAGGTGAGTGACTAAGAAAAATGTGGAAGCGTACATATGTTTTAGAGAACTGAAGATTTGTTTTTCATATTTAGATCCTGGTTATCGTTTTTGCTAAGTGGTACTTAATTATACAACTTTTCTAATCCTGACTATGAATTTTTATAGCCCATGCAGGATAAGTCCTTAAAAGCAGCAGTTTAAGTTAGAGGATTTAATTCCAGGTTGTCAGCTATGCAGCCTTTAGAAGACAGAAAGCTCTCAGGTGAAAAAATGTCACTGATTTAGGATAGGGCCAAGGTTTCACTTCTGCATACAAAAATCAAGTAATATATATAATTTGTTTCTAATTGCTATAACATGTCAGGATATAGGAAGCATTACAGTGAGCTGATTTCTTTACAAAGAAAAACACAAGTATAAAAAAGTGTAATCTTACTGTATTTTTCACTAAGAAAAAAACTGTTTTGTTTAAACAATTTATTATTATTTTTATATGTTTACCAAGGCTTCACCTTAGATCATTTATTGTCTGAAAAGCAATCCATTAACATTTCAGACATGTGGGGCCTGGCTTGCATTGCTTGTGTTTCATTCCCAACCCACCAGCAGCGTGTGGTGCTTGGAGAGCACACAGGATAGCTTTTGTACAGGTGATGTCATCTTTCTCCAGAGTGGGTCTCCACAGTTCACACTCACCACCACCATCACCATCAATTCACAGCTCTCTCTAAAAAAAAAATCTGTCTGGCAAGAAAAGCTTAAAGCGCATTTAGAAAAAATCGAGCTAGTCTTCACCTTTCACAGCTGGGTGTCGTCCACTCAATCTGATTAACTGGGTTGGCAGCCACTCTGCCGGAAAGCAACATGCACAGCATAATGCAGTGCTCCTGCACAACTTTATCTTAACATAAATCATGAGATTGTTTACAGATACTCAGGAAATGATACACACTCTTAATCTTCAGTTCAGACTCCTTCAAATGAGCATTAAAATAATGGCAGTTTTCTCTCTGCAGACAGATCCAGGTGTTGCTAAGCCCCAACCTGCGTGCAGTTCAGCCCAATGTCAAGGACCTTCACTGAGTCTCTTACATGGAAAGGGGGGCCAAGACCTTGTATTTCCATCAACTATGTTTTCCAAGGCAGTACCTCAGCACACAGCTCCTGATGTATATCACTGCTTAATGCTGTTCTTTTAAAATCCCTCCTAAACCACATCACATGCATGGGCCAATTTTCTACTTCACTTCCATGCTTCACAGAAGGGACAGTGACACTTGAAAGGCAGTTGAACTGTCTCCTTTATGTGTGCTGTGTACAATGCAATATGGCATCTTGAGAAAATTAGCTTTCATAGTCTCACATTTAAAATTTAAACAAAATAATTCCAGTGAGATGGGGAAGATGCTAAAAGTTATCCAAATTAATATTTAGCTACATATATGGTAAAATATCCTAATTATCAGGGATGTAGATGAGAACCTTATGAGAAGCAAATGTAAAAAGGAAGATATCATTCAAGGCCAATGGATGATGAGGGAAGGACAGACAACTCATTAGGGAAGGATGAATGACTTGTTGGCAGGAAACAAGGCAAAGATAAGTTAAAAAGGCCTAAATACTGTCCAACAGAAGGTCAAAGTCCAGAAAGGTAAAAAATTTAACCTCCTTTTCCTCGTTGCCTTCATCCTGAAAGACCCCTGCCCGCAACCACCAGGCTACATTGTCCAGGTGCAACTGGGAGGAGCTAAGGGTGGGGAGTATGGAAATGAGTACTTGGAATTGGTCCCTTTTTGGGGAAAATAATGAGTATGTATTAGAGTTCATGTAATATATATCAGTAGTCATGTATGAAACTGTGAGAGATGACCAGGCAGGTGCGCACTTTTTTGAGGGAAGCTATTCCCAGTGCGCCCAGTGCACTGCAATAAAATTTACCTACTTTACAATCCTATGGTTGTGTCCTATGGTTGTGGATTCTTTTCCGTGTGTCACCAGGATGCAGGATTTCTACTTGGGTCTCTATGGCCTAGTTTATGTTTTTTGACAAAACTCTCTCCCTCTCTCTCTCCCTCTTTTTTTTTTTTTTTTTTTTTATACTAAGAAAACTTCAATGCAGAAATCAGAAATTCTTTGAACTGTCCTGTTCCTTGCTTTCTGTCTAACTCCAAAGACTTGGAAATCTAAGCAGCACCAAAACAGTCCGCACACTGAAACATGCACTGTCTCTTTCCTCAGGCATAAAGAAAAGTTACTCACGACAGGCATACCCATTTGATCCTTAGCTGAAAATATTCAGAACACAGATCCCTAAGAGACGATGTATTATGCTAGGGCTGAGGGCTGTCGTATTTTATGCAACTCACATCTTTAGTGAATCAAGATTATTACGTCCACCAATTGAAGCCTGAAAGGGGAATCAAAGAAGAGAACTAGGCTTTCAATTTTCTCATTATAAAAAAGTTCAACAGTTTCGTTCTGGACCCAGAACCCCACCAAAGCTATAATCTATTCAGAGTGAGTTCTCCAGTGCAGGACTCTGCTACAAATCTGAGTTACATACTTCATTCCTTTAGTTTCAGAGTTTTCTGAAATTCAAGTTTTGTTATACAAGTACTGTACAGTTTAGGTAAAATAGGAATCAGGGCTGGATATGGCCATGGTATGAATGCTGGGCAGCCACTGGGGCTTTCTCCATCCCAATCCGGTAGTGCACAGACTGCAGGACACACTGGGGTCTGTGCCTACAGCTCCCTAGGACTTGAGTCACAAGCTAGCACCTGTAACTGTGGGACTACCTACAAGTTTTATAAAAATATCTATAAGGCTATTTCCTTTGGGAATTTGCTTGTCTTCCCCTGCCCTGTGCACTTTCCACACCCTCTAGCCACCCCCTGGTAAGCTGGCAACCCCTTCAGAGGGAAAGAGAGCTGTGGCAATCATGTCTCTTTAACAACACTTAACAACACTGCATAAATACTTGGAAAAATATGGAAGAAGTGTTTACAGTAGCTGCATATCATAAGAGAGATTTATAGGCCTATTAAAAAATTATTAGGCTTTACTTCTTCTTCAGTGACAAAGCTGCTTGCATAAACTGCTCTCGACAGCTTCATACCCAGAGCCTGCAGGATGTTTACTTTCACATTTTCAAAATGCCATATTTCTTTCACCATTAAATTTTTTGTTTTGCTGTTTAAAACAGCAGTTCCCTAAATCTTCTGATCTACCAATTCAGTTTAAAAATATATATGTTACCCTGGAAACACTTTCAAATGGACAGCATGACTGCAGGGACTGTTGTAAGTAATGTGGTAAAATGTTATTAAGTGTTTGAATAACAAAAATATACATGTCACAGATCGAAGTATGCAAGCTGAGCATTGATTCCAGTTTCAAATTCTGATACACATCAATTGGACTCAGGGACCTTATTCATAAAGGGGAAGTCTTTGCCTCTGAACCTGGCAAACAGGGATGCAAGACAACAAAAAGATCAGACATTTTCACATTGCCAGCTCTCAGACTCTCACACTCTGATCAACCAAGAAACACATAGGTTAAGTACTGACTTTCATAATCCTGATGGCCAGGTTGCTTGTAAGTTCATATTAGAACCCTCTTTGTTCTCTCATCTGCATACCAATTCCCAGTGACTAGAAGGACAAGTCTGTAGGTCTCTCTCCTTACTACTGCATCACAATCATGTATTTTGCTTCAGTTGATTAAACTGATAATAAAATCATTTAAAATGTACTTGTATTAGAATTCATAAAGTATGAATCATGGCTGCTGTAATACATGAGCCACAGATGATACAGCTGGACAACAACAGTTATATTCAGGAGCAATTACATAATTTCGTTTTAATTTGCTCCAAATTGAAACGAGGAAAAAAGATCAAAATTCACAGATTTTTGAGCTGAAGTGGTAGGCTTAAATCATCCTACTCCCCCAGTTTCGTTTGGGTTTGCCTGGGAGTAAATCACATCAAAACCTGCTCAGCATAAAGGGGCTTTCTTCTACTGACAAAGGCAGTCCTTTGTGTGAAACAGACTTTTCAATGTCATTTTGTTTGACGATCAAAATGAGCTATGTCTATCTGGAATGTATTGCTTGCTTCTGTAAATGATAACGAATCACAATACAGTTGCCAAAAGAAAGATTATTTCTAAGGAGGATACCAAAGCTCTGTATTTGCTGTCAAGGCACTTGCCAAGACTTCTGACTATCACATCCATCAAGTCTTCAGTGTTGGATAGGTACTCTGGGTTACAGACAGCAGTTATAGTCAGACCATGTTAATGAATTAAACACAAGGTTGTACTGGAGCATTCATCATAATTTACATGATAAAACATGCAAAGTCTCAAGATAAGGAAAAATGGTTTATTCAGGTTAGTCCTAGTTAAACCATATACATTTTTTTCAACATATCCCAAAGCTATTAAAAATAAATAAATAAATAAAAATGAATGTGACCTGAATAGAAGACTGATTTCAAACCTAGCTGAACCCACTCACAGGAAGAGGTTGCAAAATTGCACACGAGCAAGCAAGAGACAAAATGATTTGAAGTCTTCTGTCAGATTTTCATCTGTGATATACAGCCCCCACTGCACAATCCAATCCACTGAGACTATTTGGCAATGCCAGCAAATCATCACTCACCTAGAAAGTAATTAAAATTCAGTGCTACCACTAGCATTATCTGCTGTTTGCTATTACCTAAAACAGGAAGGATGCTGCAGAAAGAAATGCTGCAATACTCCAAAGCACTGAAGTTTGGAAGTAGAATGGCAATGATTTTCAAGATACCTTGCTATTAAACAACTGGGTGTGACCAATTTCTTCATTTTTACGGAGCTGAATACCACCTAAAATTGAATGAAGCAGGGCATCACGCTTTATTGCAACATATATTGTTTCCATCTCTAAGCCAGTAGAAGAAAACTATCAAGGCTGAGATTGGATAATGTGCATCCAGCTTCATGAGACGAGTTCTGTATTTCCTCTAACATCCCTAGAAATGTTCTCTTATGTGTCAGGAATAAAAGGACATTTTTTTTTCTTTTTCTTTTTTTTTCTCCCCTATCTGCCTACCTTGTAATGACTTAGAATCAATGAAGAAAGGGAGATGACTTGCAGGAATAATTATGCTTATCAGCACAAATGTTATGCTATCAGGTCTGGAGCCCAAGGGATGTGTGTAATTAATCCCAGTAAGCACACTGAGGAGACATGGAGTTTCTCACATGCATGTTTATAATATTTAATCCCACACTTGTTTTATTATTACTCTAAGCACTGTAGACATAAAAGCATGGAACCTTTATTATGCTGGGTCCTAGGAAGCGCACCATACACAATGAGATCATAGCTATGAAATAGAGAGAACCATGCAAACTGGGTGCCAAAATACATACAAGCCAGGTTAATTAGAGAAAGCAATACCCAAATCTTAGGCATTCACAACACAATTTTGAGAACTGTTAAAAGTCCTCCCAGAATGCTGCCTGGAATTTTACAGAATATGGAAAATCATACAGGGAGAACAAATTACCTTGATGTAAGGAATCGATCACTAAATTCAAAAGTATAGACACATTGAAGCTAAGCAGATAACATAAAAAGATGGCAAAGTGTTACCGCATGCTGAAATTGCCCTAATGCATAGACATTAAGAGTGAACAACATAAAAACATCAGCTAAAGCTTCCCAGCAGCTTTAGATACATTCAGTTTTATTTTTCTCCTTGCCTGGAATGCATACTCAGTTACACCCACTTTTTAATACACATGTACCAATTTCCTTTCACTGTACTCACTGGACCTTTCAATAAAAAGCTTATACAATAGTGGCACAAGTGCTGTTTCTCTCCGCCAGGTAACACTAAAAGAATCAGAAGCAACAACTTTTGAGATCTCAGTATTTTCAGAAGCATGAGCAGTGTACTCACATTTTTAGATACCAGCAGTAGTGAGCAAATGATCTTGAACAATAATGATCTGTGGTCAGAGCTGAAGCAGATAATAGAATTAAACATTGCATTTCACTGGAGAAGGAAGGTCTCTCTGTGGGTCCCTAGGAAGAAGAAAATAATGGAAAAACCAACCATAACAGCCACACAAGCAGTAACACAGGCTGCAGATAAAGATTGCAAGAAAGTGTAGAACAGAAAGCTAGAAAGGCCTTACTATTTTTCCCATGTAATGGTCAGCATGTAGTATACAACATCTATATTTCAGATAGGTCTATAAAAACTTCATACCTACATGGCTTTGGGCTAGCATTTAAATAAGTTAAGCAATAGAAGTTAATAAAAAAATCTAAAAACCTAAACCAAGCCCAAATGCAATGAGATCTTGCAGATGTCACACAACTGCTCTGCACCTGGATAACATCGCTACCAATGTCCAAGTCTTAAGAAGTATCCACAGCACTTTACAAGAAAAAGACAAGTGCAACAGGAAGACACATCCTTTTGTTTCTTTAAGCACTGTGGTGTTGTTTTTTTCACCTCATTTTTATCTTAAATGTTTTATTTATTTATGTATTTATTTTTACAACCTCTTCCCATCTGAGGCAAGTGTTTACAACCTCATATTGGGTTTTGAGAGTAGTTTGTTTCCTCTTCTCTTTGCCATGATTTCATGCTCTTTAATTACAACAGCAACTATAGACATAAAAGAAAAAAAGTGTCAAATATATTATAATGTTCCCTTTTCATTTTGAAAAAGTTTTCTTTGCAAAATATGGTGTCAGATTAATATAGATATGGTATCCCTAATAAATTACAATAGGTAATTAGACCATGGACACCTTCCAGAACAGTGCAATTATTCTTACATTGTCTGTAGCTAGTAGTTAAGAACAGCAGATAAGCTATTCCAAGACAAGTCTATTAAGATTGTGGCCTTATCTGAGCCCAGAGATATCCTCTTTCCCTCTAAGTTGCATACAATTCAAAACCTGACAGATAATGTGTGTTAGAAACTTTTTCATAATTCTAGCAAAGAAAAATAAAGTCATTATAAAGGCAGCCAATTGAGATTTGTAGTATTAGTGTTTTAAAGTAACTTCTGAATACATTAAAAGATGTCACTTATACCCCGAATCTCTGAAAAATTAGTGAATATGTAAACTTTCTTAATTATTTCATCTTCCAGACAAACATCATCAGTGCGCTGTATGTTTACTGGATCCAGTTCAGTCACTTTAAGCTCGCTTCATAATTCCACACTTTGGTAAATGGACAGTGCAGAGCCAAAAAGGGTATTTATGCCTATGCCAATGCTCAGCTCAAATGTTTCATCGGCCCCACACAGAAGCAGGTGTGGCAGGAGGTTTGAGTCGTGTGTCTGGAGCAACCCACACATGCTCCAATTCTCTCTCTATTCCTCCTATGTCACCTGACTCTGCTTCAACCTCTTGCAAGCTAACTTTCTGTGTTTGTTTTTGTTTGTTTATTTTGTTTTGTTTTCCAGGAGCTCCTTGTTCATCCATGCAGACTCCTGCATGGATTCAGATCATGGATTCAGATCATGGTTGTGGCAGCCAAGGCTGCCCCAAACCAGATCTTTCTTGTTTGTAGATATCAGGTCCAGCACAGAGCCTCCTTTCATTGGTTCCTCGACCACCTGTGTTGGGAAGTTACCACTGATGCACTCCAAAACCCTCCTGGATGCAGGTGCCCTGCTGCTTTGCCTTTCCAGCAGATACTGAGATGGTGAAAGTACACCCTGAAGACCAGGGCTTGCAAACATGAGGCTTCTTCCAGTTGTCTGAGGAAGGTTTCATGTATATCTTCTTCCTGATCAGTTATGTAGCATACAACCACCACGATGCTACCCATGTCAGTGTGCCCCAAAAGCTCTCAGCTGGCTTTTCACTTTCCCCAGGCCGAGCACCATGCATTCCTGCTGCTCTCCTTCATACAGAACAACTTCCTTTCTTGCCTTCCTGCCCTAAATTCTGTATCCATCCTTTCCAGCACAAATTAGACAAATGAATAATTTCTATAATATTATCACCATAATAACTGTCTAAACTGAAATGGGAATCTAAACCCATGGGATTTGGCAAGTTATAATCCAGGAAAACTGTTTGAAGAATTAAAAAAAATAATAATCCAAATCTTAACTAATGACTGATAGAGCCTAACATTAACCTTGAGAGGTAGTTATGGGAGTACAAAGGAAATTAGAGCAGCTGAACCAGTCACTGGGGCATTATGTAAATAAAGTTAGCTGAGTAGCATGTGAAAGAAAAAGTAAACTCACCCTTTGAATACATTTAAGTAAGGCCTTTTAGTATCAATAGGACCACAAAAGCAAAAGTGTTAACCATGGCAGCGCACAGCGGGATTGCTGAACGTGTAGTTCATGCAGACTTGTGAATATTCATGATTTGCAAGTGAAAAGAAAGGGAAAAGGAGGATCAGGAAAAAAAGGACTGCCATTATTACTTACCAGTCACTCATTCCACTTCTTGTATTTTGCAGCTCCCAAGCTATTACAGCAGTTTAGTCATGCCTCCCTGAGCTCCTGAGTACTTAAGCATTACGCTAGTAGTGCACTAACCTCATCGCTTACTTTGTTTTTAAAGATAACTCCCCCTTTCCACATGTATTCAGCTGACTCCCATGCTCTCTCCTAATGAGCTGTGTAGAAATACATACATTTATCCTAATTAGAGGACTAGGAAAAGAACATAAGCATTTCCTATGCATTAATTATAGATACTGTTTTTGCAGATCCTACCCAATTTCCAATTGTGCAAATACTCATACAGCAAATTCACAATTCCCATCATTGTCTTCTTAATCTGATTTCCCAAGCAGGGGTGAGCTCAGACTGACAGAGGGGAATGCAAATCCCTCCTGCCTTCCTTGGCGAGTGACTTGCAGGCAAGGCAGTATGAAAGAGAAACAAGAAGAAACATTGCCTCTTGGACGAGCTCTTACCAGTTTGTGTTCTGGTGGGAGCACTGATGATTAAATGCCAGCTCCCATACCCATGGCAGAAGCAAGGCAAAAAATACTGCCAGCAATTGCCCACCCAGCGAGCAGCCTCAGAAACAACTTGCAAGGTCGGTGAAGGGAGCTGAAAATTCCCCTTCTGATGGAGAAGTGAATGTAAGTCAGGGCATTCACTCCCAGCCCCCTGTGGCAGCTCCTGGTTAGGGACTGTGCATTTTAGTTCTTGCGCAAAACCTAACAATCACATCCAAATATTCTGCAGTATAGAAATCCTGTTAAGACTAACTTTCTCCATATGGCAGTGGTGTGTGGCTTGCACTTCCCTCTGTGACTAGATTGCTCAAGGAGCTGAGCCTTCCAGCTAGACCTGGTCAAACTCTGCAATTCCCACTGCACAGAAAGTTTTGAAATGAACCAGCTTGGGGACATATCTTACAAAATTAAAATTCTAAACAACAAATTGCTTTGTGTATAAAATAAGGACATCCTAAATATTTTGTTCTGATGTTGCATTCCTCTCCTTTTATATTGTAAATTATATCACATAATACATGTATACGTAGTAATATTTTAAAAATACAAATCAAGCATGGAGCTTGACAAAAATCCCTAGAAAGTATTTAAAAAAAAAAAAATCAGTCACCACTTTTTTAGAACATTTTGGTATCAAAGAAAGGGCATTTTCTAATTAAAAACACACACACACACAAACAAACAAAAAAACACTTTATCAAGATTATTTTTTTAACAAAATCTTTCTCCAGCACTGAAGGCAAGAATACCACTAGGCTATACAACATATCTCCCAGTGCTGGTTCTTACACACAAACCACAAGCCACCATACAGAGCTGCCATACGATGAGCTGCATTGCCTACTGGTATTTTTTTGAGAATAGATGATTATTCTTGCCCTAACTAGACCAAGAAGCATCCCCTTCCGAAAATGAGAAATTATTTTTCATCAAGTTTTATTTCATGTACTAGACAGAGCACAGCAGTAAATATCTCACACACAGAGACAGAATGAGGAATGGTGATGCTGCGAGTTGTTTATGTAGAGCTCATCTGCTACGCCTTGCCGAGCAGCAGCTTTAAACAATGATTTCAAAATTGAATTTGAAATTATCGAATTACCATCAAAGTCAGTTTTCTTGGGTACACAGGAATCATGGATACACACCAGGAACACATCCAGCAGGGAGGACTCAGATCATACACCATTAATTATTTTTCCTGCCAGCTTACTGCCAGCCTGGCTCAACCCAACAGCCCAGGTCTCTATGTAGCTGCTCAAACCCCACTGGTTGAAGAAAGGGGACAGCAGACCCTGAGTCTCTTTGAGCAGCAATGATGACTTAAAGCCTTCATGCAATTCTGGCCTTAAATGACAGCAAAAGCATGGCTGAAGTTGAGGCAAGGGGTTTGAAGGGGCTGTGACAAGGCCATGAGCTGCAGCACTTGCCCCATGCGCAGGGCAGGATCAGCAACCATGCCAGAAGTGCCTGGCATGCCACAGTGCCCACCTTCCCCAGCATCAGATGTGCCTGGGCCTCTGGCCCTCCTGTCCCCAGCAGCCCCATAGCTGGCATCGCTCTCACACAACTGTCCATAGCAACAAGAAAATCACCCTTCTGCTGAATTGAAACCCTTCCAGAACACCATAGCATCACTCTTATTGATTTATCTATTTAAAGTAATGTCAGGGTTTTGTCATTAATATTTGATTGGTATTTTTAAACCTTTACAAGAATTGCACAGACCATAAAAATGTGTTACAGTAAAGCACCATTGTCAGAACAGCATTATCCCAAACCACAGGGGATGTTGGTTGGCACTTTCTTCCACATCTTAAAGCTCTCACGAGGTGTCAAGATGACATTGTGTCATTGCTAGGACTTCTGAACACACAAGAATTTAAAAATGAGATTAAATAAAAAGACAAGTGACAGAACAAAACAAAAATTAAAACTCAATTTACAAATAATCATAGAATAAAAGAACATATGTACTCAGTGAAAATAAATTCAACATAATGTGTATTGAGGATTTACACATTTTAGCTGTGTGGTAAGCAGACAGAGGAGAAAGGCATTATCTAGATGAATCAATGATATATTTAATGAAAATCAAATATTCTGGGGACTTAAAAATCCTGAGAAGTCTCAGATATCATTCGCTTTTATTCTACCAAGGCAACAAAGGGAAGTAAAAGTTGTCTTTGAGCTATTTTTAAAACTACCACCATCTAGTTGAAAGAGAAATATGTTTGGAAAACATGTCTGGGAATGTTTCATCACTCTTACTAAAGCTCCATTTCTCTTCGTATACAACTGCCCAGATTTAACCATTCAATGTGTGTTATGAATACGTTTTAACCAAGACTTCAAGTGACTGGATTAGTTATAATGCAACTCAAAGCAACTTTTGGCCTGTGTCAGAAGTACAACATTTAAAGATGTTGTCTCTAGTTTTCTGTGGATATAGTGGACATCCGAGATGCTTGATTTCCTTTCCACAGACTTATTCCCGGCTGTAGGTCCCCACTGGTCATTCAGAAAATAATTCTTAAAGGTCAAAACTAATGTCACACCAAAAGAGTTTTTATTCCCACTTTATTTTGCTCTACAATCACTGCTCTCACTGATCTTGAACAAACATGTGCAGGAGAACTATGTTCTTAGATCAAGCCTTGCCCCTAATACCTGGCTCCAAGCAGTTTGAAAAAAAGCTCCAAGCAGTTTGGAAGCTATCTATCAATACCTTTAGCTATGACAGTGCCTTGTGCAGCACTGGAAAAGAAATCAGCTTTCATCCTTCCTGACAAATTATAAAAGCTTCCACTATGAAGTTAAAAGGTAAATATGAATGGAATCAAGAGAGAAGGTCTTTGGACGTTGACATACTCAGCAAATCTCCAATGTATTTTCAAAATTCTCTTTGAATACCTACACAGAGCAATTTAAATATACAAGGTTAAAAACCAAACTTCCCAAATTGTAAGACTAGAGAATGGAGTTGATGACAAGATCCAAACTAAATGTAACTCAAAGAAATAGGAAAAGAGAAGAAAAAGAAGTAAAAAGAAGATAAATACATGTATATGCTTCACATACAGCACTTAAATTTTAGAATATATTACAGTGAAAGATTTTCACATAAAAATCTACTGTTATAAATGAAAATCTCTGTCTATGTCTGTTTCTTCAAATTCCAGAGAACAGTGCAATAGATCTTAGGGTACTTCAAAGGGTGTGCATTACCCCAAATGTATTTAGTATTCTGAAAATATATCTCACAACAAGAGCAATGGTGCTTTTGGAATCAAGGAGAAAATTTATGAAGAAATCTCATCAATGAATTTATGCAAGACCTTAATACATTCACAAAATTAAAAGGCATTGGTTTTTCAAAGTGCAAAATAAGTTAAAAACAGTGCCAGGAGAATAACACAGCTCAGAAAGCTTATTAGCATCCTATCCACACTAATGACCTGCAGGCAAATTCAAGCTGCCAGCAGTAACTGCCCAAAAAATTGGCAAACGAGACCAGATGCCTTTGATAGGAAAGCATCTCCCTTAGTGTGACATCTGATGCCTCAAACTGCCATCCCAGAATGATACATTTGATAGAGTAAAAGGTGTTCAAACATTCATCAATGTTATTAAAAGCATATCTGTAACTACTTGGTTTAAAAACACCAGCTTTTACTTGTAGGACAGGAATTGTTTTTATATTAACTTCAGCTAGAGGTGGTAGCACTACTTAGGATGTAAGTACCCTGACTCCAACGCATGACCCAGTGCAGTAACTCTGGGAGGCTGAAGTTTTTCACTGTGGGTATTTGCCAGTCTTTTTAGAAAGTTTCAGATACAAGTTTTTGAAAATTACTTTCTGAAGTGAATTTAGGAAAGAAAGGCATTATTTATGGCAAAAACACTTAGCACTTTCTGTTGAAATGTTCTAGTGTACCTTCAATTTTTGCTACAAGCGATATCCTAGTTTCTGGCCATTCATTTGTCACTCAGAAATTATCCAAAACATGGCCTATGATTCCTTAGATGTACCTTCACAGCAGTGATTAGTGTACTTTCTAGAGCTAAATACTCCAGTCATACCCCAGAGCCCACACAGGACTTTCTCTGCAGTTCCTGCTGTGGCTCCTGAGAGGTAAGGTGGTTGGGGAGGCAAGAGGAGGCGACTCTATGAAGCCTCCTGACAGCCCCCAGCTGTGAGATGGGGACAAAGAGGTGGCCTGGGTAGAGTGGGGCAGCCTGTCCACATAACCCAGAGGGATGAGGAAAGCAGAGAAGAAGGGCTGGCCGCACTGCATAGGGCTGGGTGGTTGCTGTGGTTCAGGAGCCAGACACTGCGCTGATCCTGCTGGGAACTGCACTGCCACCACTGAACTGCTATCATAGCCCACCCACAACTCGGTGTCTTCATCTATAAATACGGGATGCCAGCAGGTGCTTCCACTGCTGTTACCATGCATTTCACATGCAATTTTAGCTCTTGGGAAGGCAAGAGCTACAATCAGTATAAATCAGACGACGCTTCCAAGAGCAGACTTCCAGACAACACATGACAATCGAGCATATGGCATAGGTCTGGCACAAGGTACATGATATACTCATAAAGAAATGCCAATGAACCCTAAAGAAATGTTTTCAAGTGTGAATATAATTATAACTTCTTTGTTCTTTAGGATTCAGCATTAGAAAGTTATTTTGTTTTAAATGTTTTTACATCATAAAAGTATTGTTGTGCTCTTTAAAAGCAGGAAATAAACATTTCTTCCCCACTCATTTCTTTACTGAAAGGTACTGTAGAAAATTTCTATTTATCTTGTACAAGAATGTTGTGTTATTTTCTCTGTCATTCATTCAGTGATGTTCCCCTAAAATCTTAATTGTATAGAGAAGGCTACTGAATGTGTCAGAGATGTTAAAAGCAGCACCAAAAATGGTAGGAAAGTAACCACCTTCTGCCTTTAAGTGGTGATGAAATCACTAAAAGCCTTCTAGAAGTGTTCTCCAGTCAATTTATAGTCTCACAACATAACAGAAAATCCAAAACTTACAGTGGAGAGAACATAGGCAGCTATGGATGCCCACTCATACACAAGGACTAAAGAACTACCATGATTGTGCTTTATCAAGGTCCAACAAAGCAACTTACTTTCTCTCCCAAATTCTGGCTCTTCAACAGACACTCCCCCCACCAAGGTAGGCTTGTGGGGTTCCCAGAAAACAGCAAAAGTATTGATCTACAACCTGAAGCCAGCATTGGCAAAGAAGCAATATACCATCTCATCTGCGGAGGCCAGAACACAAGCAACCTGACATCACCAAAGCACAGCCTAACACTCCGCACGCCCAGGCTGCCAGTCCTGAGCTGCTGTAGTGGTGCTAACAAAGAGTGACACAGACAGCACGCTTTACAAAAGCAAATAAAGTAAGGCATCACCCAGCACCTGCAAACAATCAATTCAAGTTTTGTGTTTGTTTGTTTGTTTTTTTAATTCATATGAAGAGTTTGTAGGAAGTGACTGTAGAATTTATGGACATTCAATTGCAATCAAAAGTTTAAATGTTACACTGTGCTTTCATGGCGCTCTCTAGGGACTAGAACAAGTTCAGTTCCATTAAGGCTGGATGTGCTATTCAAGTTTAATTATTGTCTTACTCTCTATTTAGGCATATACTTTCACACAGTTACTGTGCATGGTGGAAATGTAAACAAGTATACCGTGTAGACATCCTGTCATTGGCATGCAGAGCAGGACACCAACTTTGCTGTTTGATTTCTTGTTTCTGCTTAGGCAACTGGATTCTGTTCTCCACCACAGTATTTTATAGCTGAATCCCTTTTTAATAGTTCATTCCTACTTGGTTTATTTAAATGGACAACCCCATAACCAACAGAAGTCAGACAGCAGAGCTTTTTTGGTTTATATGGTCAGCTCTCCAAGGACGGGTTGTGTAAAGGGCAAGTACCAGCATAACCCAGTACAACATACTCTGTGTTATAGGCCTGTGTTTCTGTTCATATGGAAAGGGGTGAGTGCAAATGCAGCTTTCCACAGTTACCATCCATACAAGTAGATCTTCTGCTTTACCACATATGGTCCTTTTTTTTTTTTTTTTTTTTTTTCCTGCCCAGCCCTATTGATATAAAATGCTTAGTCTCCAGTTTTATCTTCTATAGGTTGCACAAAATAGCGCCCAGTACTTCCCGCAAGTCTGGAATTTTCTAATATATTTTTAAAGGGACCCCAGTGCCACATACAGCAGTCTACGTATATATATATATGGTTGAAAAGCCATAAATCATCTACTGAAATTTTCCCCAAAGATGGTTATTGAAAATACAAGAGAATCAGGAAGATTCACACTTTCTGTATTTTCTAAATCAATGCTACAACTTAAGCACTAATTTATGAAAATCTAATATAGAAACAAAACACTATATTAAGAAGTGAATTATCATCAGGGATTAGAGCAGGACTACAGGAATTTAAGACCAACTAATTGAGCCCCAAGTAGATCACTCTGCAAGTACTCCTGAAATATGCAACAGATCCTGCCCCCTGAATAATGAACGAGGTTTGGCAGAAGTACTGAAAATGTTGCCAAGTTTATAAATTCTTGTCTCTCACTGAGGTTACAAAGTACACAGCTCCCAAATGACAAGCTGCATACCCTTGGGTGTGATAAAATTTCCCATAAAAGAGAAAAGTAGTTGTGGTAGCTTGAATCATTTCTCCAGTTCAGGGTCAAACACTCTCTCCCCCCAGATATCCACAGTGTGTGCAATGTCAATGGGAACTTGCACATGCATCCCGGAGTGGAACTGATTTTTAACCTACTTAAAAAACACCATATTATTGTCTATTATCATAAAGCCTGAGTCTGCTATTATATCCACAGTGTAAATCAGAATTTCCTCATTTGAACACAGTGGAACCAAAACTCTAAATGCTATGAACAGAATTAGGTCCTCCAACCTAGGCTCTCTACCATGTGGGTAGAGATGAAGGACTAACAGTATATATTTGAGAAAAAAAAAGTTGTCAGCCCCAAGAATTATGCTACTAAGAAAACCACGTTAACAAACACATGAAATAATTTTCTATAAAAATCTATTCAGGAGGGAACAGAAGGAAGAAAAGATAGACACATTTACAGTGCCATGCTTCTTCAAGGCCAGAAAAATGCAAAATTAAGCAGGAGAGATTCTTTGTAGTTAGCATGAAAGGCAGCATCTGCCAGAAAAGATGTTCCCTGGGAGAAGAGCAGTGGAAGCGCCTTTTGACAATTCTGATCAAGAAGTGTTCTAGTTAGTATTCACGATGGCCATGATGATAAATTATATGAATAATTGTGGTTCTTTGTCAAGACTTGGATAGTATCTGCCTACAATGCATCAGTATCAGTGCACTCTTAATTACTGAGTAAAGGACAGATAGAACAGCACAAAACTTTTCTACATATCCTTTATGCTCAGAAAATGACAAGTTCATGTAAATTATGGCATACATTACAAAAGCAAACACTATGCTTCTTTTCATTATCACTCTCTATACACGTGTAGCATTCTGAAAAGCTGTTGGGAGAGGGTTGTTAAACAAGATTCATCAAGCTAAAACAGAAGCTACAGGATCTGAGATGATAAAGGTCTGAGGACTGAACTTTTAATCATGCATGTGGATAACTATCTTACAGTAGCTATCCAGAACATGCAGCGAAATGTAGATTCATAGATAGAGTCTACTTGAAGATAATGGATAGAGAGAAAGTTTGGGGAAGTAATAGGATGACATGGAGACATCAACTTGTTCTGTGAGCTGTTTCCCTGCTTTTCTCAAGATTAAGGCTTCTGTCCATCAAGATAGATGAAGAGTGGAGTGCAGAAAGTCCTCCATATAAAGAGGAAGCAGAATTTTCTTTTCAACTTTCTTATTTCTTTTTAACTGACATCTGCTTTTACTTATCTACCTAGTCATGTCATTTTCCAGAACTGTGCTTGTGCTTTGGGCCATGTTCATCTTCATAAGATCATCTGTGATTTTACTGAGCATTTTCCCCAATCATCTCAGGAGAGAACATAGGATTTTAGGCTGTTCTCCTGTGGCACATAGTTTGGCTTTTGGTCTTTTACCAGAAGTTTTTTCTAGAGCTGGCAGGTGCTTTGTGGGTGGCAGTGTACAGTGAGATCTAGAGTAGGTATTATGTGCACTCTTTAAAGCTAAGGCTCTTTTGTGCATTTCCTGTCAAGAACCAAATCAGATCATATAAATCATGTGCTCATCTACCCTGGATTTCTACCATTATAGATTTTTGCATCTTGACTTGTTTTGCTCTCTACAAGGTGGTAGGTTTGCCTCACAGAAAGACTATTTCCAAGGAATTCTAGGTGATGCTCTCTGTTTTAAATCATTTACTAGATTTGCTGCCTCTGAAAATCATTTTACTCCAATGTATGCTGTAGCTGAATAGCATATCACTTTAATACATTCTTCATATTCTTAATATTATGTATGCTCATTGCTTTACTGTTTATATAAGAAAATACAAATTAATGATCAACATATGTGATGTAACAGCCCAGATGCTTGGTACGGAAGTTTGAAAAATAGGAGATGATGCAAGAAAAAAAAAAGGTAGTCCTGAAACTGCTGTATTATGATATTATATCGGCTGTGCATTTCTACAATAGGAACTGTTGCACAGCGATTGATACAATAAACTATTGGGCTGGAAAATTGCTATTGAAAACATATAATCAACCTTCTGAACTCTATAAACCCAAGGAAATGTGAGATGCAATTCTGCTTCCTCAGGTCATGTATGACTAGTTGGTTTAGGTGTCAATCTTGGAAAATGGAGGTGAACAAATTGCAGACAACCACTCTCAGGAAAGTTTGTTTTGTATTTCATCATCCAATACATGTAGCATAAACTCTCTGGGTTCCAAGTCTTTTACATGTATACAGACAGTGCAATGATATGGGAACTGCAGATCCAGATAATTCTCAATCACTCCAGATGCTTACATATTAAATGAATACAGAAAGATTAAACGCACTCACACATTTAAAAAAATAAAGAAGTTTGCCTTTTGATTCATTTGACTTGATGTTTGATCTGTATTCCTTCTGTTTAATGACAGCCTGTGATGTTGTATTGCATATGAACTATTAAAACACCTTGTCATCAGTAGAGGTTGAGGTGCTTTCCCCTTTGTATGCACACTCTGCCAAGGAATTCCTCTGCATCCAAGGTTAAATCATAAAAGGCAATTCATTATTTGGCATAGATAGGAAAGAGAACTACTAACACATATAATTTACTGATCTCTAAGATATTGTCCCTCAGTAATGGATCTAAACCCTTGCCATTAAAAGGCATTCATCTTCAATATACTTCCATTGGTAAAATCCATGAACTAACTATTAATTATAATTTGATGTTTGAATACATTTCTCTAATGATTAAATCTACCTTTATCATTTTAGAAGGCCATCAGGTCAAAATTCCTCTTTTCATGCCAAAGTACTAAAATTGACTTGAGATATGATTCCTAGCAGGGTTTCTAAACTGCCTTCTTCAGCAATTAAAATTGATTGAAAACATTGATCAAACAGTATAGTGGTTTGGGTTTTACTTTTTTATTGGAGTCTCCCAATGCCACCATCAGATACCAAATCTGGCCACAGCAGAGGAACTGACTTACCATGGTGAGCACACTTGCCCACTGTAACACCTTTACCTTTTTCAAACACTAATTACTTCAGAAGGCAGTGACTGTGCCAGCATTTTTAGAGTATTGAGTTAGCTTCTTGAGATGTCAAAGTTTTTTGGAGAAATGTTATTGACCCACAGGCAGACAAAGAACAAAGAACCAGTGTGTATCTCAGGAGTTTCATCTGACCTTCTAATTTATAACAAGCTATAATAAGCATTTATGCTTCAGATCTTTATAGATCTTGCTATTAATTTAGGAATACTGGGATCACCAGATCAATAGCGCTTGGTAACTTTTTACTACCAACTTAAAGAAGGTAGCTGTTTATAGAGTATGGATTTCTGGTTCTAATCTTTACTTTTAGGCAGTACCACACTGAGAAGAGACACAATTCAGTTTTAACCTACATCCAACTACTCTTCATTCTAACCTGGGCTTCTTTAAAGTATTACACTTGGTAGCAAATCTGGAAGCTAACTTTTGATGAAGATTCTTGGCAAAAACCTCTTTCATTTGTGCTAAGGCTATTTTATTGCTATCAAAACCTTGCATTATCTCAACCAACCACAACTTGCTGAGTTGAAAAAGCCTTTTTATCTAAAGATAGAGGTATACTCTGTGTGACAGGTTTCTGGATCCCTAGAGGAAGAATAAAAAGATCCTATAAAGATAAGTATTTTAAGATAGCAAAGTAGCTCATTCAGTAACTCAACATTAAAGGGTGCTCCCAACTTAGAGGGCATGAGTTAAAAAAACCTGTTCACTGCCTTCTGATCCAAACTCTCCACTAAATATTCAGCCTCCTGATTTTCTACAGCATAACTTTCTGGCAAAATTGTCTGCTGCTTCTTAAACTCAACAACATCTCTGCTGAGCAATTAGGACATTGTTGTCTAGACACAGGGCTAGACAGTTGTAACTGTGAGGCTTACATACTTTTCCAGATTTTAGCCTTCCTTTCATTCATGTATTGTAACATCTCTCCATGATGGCATAATCTGTGGGGAAATGGCTCTCCAGACCATACCACACACTGACATGTCTGAAGCAGACAGGATTTGTTCAGATTCTACTCAGATTTTCCTCCAAACTCTACAGATCATAGCTTCAAAATGCATCATGCAGAAGTATTGCATATAAAAGATTTATGTCAATGCATGAAATTATCAGAACTTACTTCTGAAAAGTTTCATAATAAAATAAAAATGTTCTGGACTTTTTCTAATTTATTTAAGGGAAAACTGTGAATTAAAATCATGAATTTTAATTGTTTTTGAGAAAGTGAGATGCATGTAAAATGAAGACAAAAAGAACCTCACCAACTCTATTACAGTTTGGATGAGGACATCTGGACTAGGACACGTGTTACTTTTCTGAAAAGTCTTTTTACTTCTCTAATGGGGTATATACAACTTTCTGTTTATATTAGAACTACATCTTAATGGGCAAATGTAGGAGACAGTAGAACAAAATTTAGTCTTTTCATGCTGCCAGGGTGATAACAGGGACTGATATATGTACTCTTCTCAGATGGTTCACAGCAGAGGGGAAATGGAAACATGACATTGTTGTCTTGTCCCAGGGTTATCAGAGGGGCCCCCTAACAGAAGGTCCATGAGGTCCCACTAGTGCAGAAGGGTTGCAAACCTAACAGCCCATGCCTGGGTCCATGAAAGGATCTCTGTGCATTTACTGCTTCCCTGACATGAGTCCTGCTACTGGCCTGCCAGAAGACAGGATGCTCTCAAATATCAAGGAAACAGCAAAGCAGTTGACAGATAGTAGAGCTTTATAGTAAATTTGATCATGCTATCTGATAAAAATCTGTTTGTTATTACACCCAGAAAAGCTCCCTCCTCTGAATTAAATTGATACAGAGGTGAATGGACAAATGAGACTAAGTCGTAAAATGCATCATCCTCTCAGGTTATCAGCTGGGCTTCATAATACTATGGCATCATGGGTCATGATTACCTTTTCTTTCCTTTCCTTTTCCTTTCTTTTCTTTTTTCTTTAATTCTGAGTATATAACTAGTTCTTTCAGCCATATTTTATCTTGAAAGTTTGTCCATAAAACTAGGTTTAAATATACTTTTTATAGATGGTTACATGAATTTATTAAAGCAGACAGCAGTACTTCATATCCTATCTCCTCTGCCATAGATCATGTTAGTGTCTATACTGACTAGCTAGATAGGACACTAGGAGGTCTATATTTAGCTTATGACGACTGCAGATTACTGTAAGTGATTTGTAGAACGGTACATGAATGAAGTATGCAATGTTTCACTAGCAATCAGCTTTGAGTATACAAATGCAATTTCAAGCAAAGTATAAATTTTAGAAATGGTTAGGAAGTACTACCAGGAATTAAAAATCAGCACACAACACCTCCTATATCATCCTAAATTAAGTGTTCTATTTAGTACATGCGTAAAATCAATTAATTTTTAAGCAGTCATTTTAAAATTAAATAGTTTTTAAACATTTAGTCCAAATCTTACTAAAAGTGATATTCCAACCATTCTCAAAGGCTGCCTGATTTAAATTATGTGTTTTCAAACAAAATCCAGGCCATAATATCACTAGCTGTTAAAGCGTTTACTGATGTTGTTGGACTCATGTAAGAATAAAAGAGGGTACCCTGGAGAAGCCTATTGGGGAAGAAAAAAGAAAAACAAACAAACAAACTTGGTAATCATTGCCTGAGAATGGTAGATCCCACAGAAAGCAGCAGATAAGCAGATAGTGAGACTAATATGATTCCTGCAATCCAAATGTGGCAAGGTATCAGACAATGACTGTACATATGAATGGAAAACAAACTCCCTACATTCTTTGAGCAGCCCAGCATAACTTGTAGGAAGGTACCTGTGCAAATCATCCATTTTAGAAAAACAGCCAACAAAACTTATCAGCACATATAAATGCTAAAATCACTCTTACTGTTTTAAAGCTGCATAATACTAGAATTGCTTTCTAAAAAAAAAAAAAAAAAAAGAATAGTAGTATTAGTAATAGTATTAGTAATTAGTAATATTAGTATTAGTACTAGTAATAGTATTTCTCACTAATTACACAGTGGTAGCTATTGCATATGCAACAAAAAAAATCCATATGCTTTTTCAAAATCTTTATCATATGGCATACAAGTTTTGTCTTTAGGAACTCCTGCCTTTGACTATTGCCATTGACACCATCCAGAGAGACAAACAGAAATTCTTAATAAAACAAACAGACAAAAAAAAAAACAACAGTAACCAAACAGTAACACAGAAAGAAATACTATTTTTAATTGACATGTAGAAATTAATTTGGTGGGTTTACCTCATTCTCCATTTTTAAGAAAGACAGCTGAGAAGGAAAGAAAGAATGTGGGATACAGTGAAAATGGTCAACAGCCTTGCCAAATTCATACATGTAGTACCAGGTCTCCTTTCCCTACAATTTATTTAAAAGCATTTCAGTGTTGATTCTCCTCACTGAAACAGGGAGGAGTCTACATAAGCACAAAGAAGAATTGTTACACTATGATTCACTGGAAAACACTGTCTGGCTTTATGAACCATTAGTGGTAGATCGAACCATGCTGAGAGGGTCTGTGTGATCAAGAAGTTGAATTATACCAGCTAAATTCTGAATAGAAACAATGCAAATCAATTTGGATTTTAGTGTGAATATTAGTAAGACAGAAGAAAGCAAATCAGTTTAAATTCACTGATTATTCAGAGGACATTGGTAAATTCCAGGGACAATGACCCAATACAGATAAACAGGAATGGTTCAAAAATTTTTGTATTTTGACTGAATTCTTCCGTTGACATTAACACAAGTATTTAACTTAATGAGACATGTACATGTTGTATCTAACAAAACAAACTGACCTTGAATTAGCAAAAGTTTCAAGAGAAGGTGAGCATGTAAAAACCTAATAGCATTCTTATGCCAGCTTACACGATCAAGAGAATAACTTACTGCATGGAAAAGCGTTAAACAAATTTTCAAAGGGACGTTTTACCTTGGGCAAATGTTACCGGGCAGGATAGTGATCGTGGTGAGAATACAGAGGATGGAAGTCAGCTGGAAGCCTTAGAAAAGACCACCAGTCATCAAAACCTTGTCCCAGTGTGCCTAACACAGAAGTCTACATAGAACTATGCCTCTGCCAGATGCCCCCATGGCAAGAAGTTTGCTGGGACAATTTACTGTCAACCCGAGGAACAGAGGAAATGCCTGGGGATGCTCCAGTTTATCATAATATGTTACCCCCAAATGAGCTTACTACTGAGTGTGGGGGAGACCTTCAAAAGACTGGAATAGTTACAGCAAGCTGAGCTGAAAGCACATTTAGCTACGTGCTTTGGCAAGGAGCAGAAAAACAATGGTAATTAGCGACAAGCTATTATTTATAGATTATATTTGAACAACTGAAATTATAATGATGATCAAAGATGCCAGTCATATGCAATCCTCTAAAGCACTTCTCCATACACATCATCTCATAGGCTTCATTGGAAACTTTAGCGGATGTTAGGACATTTTTTTTCTTGCTGAACATACAGATTTTGTTATGTCTACTATGGGCCAAATCCCAGTTTTCTAAGGATTTTTCCATTCACAAATAAATATTTGGGAACATATTTTGCTGTTGTTTGGTTTTTAAGTGAGAACTTCATTGGATGTATAACTCTTGGTTGTTGCACTGGTGAGTGAAGTGACTTCTGGAATATTTGAAATAATGTAAAATCACGGTTACTAAAGCAACAAGAAAAAGAAAGGAAAATGGCAGGAGGATGTTACACCAAAACCTGGTACACAGGTAAACCTGCAACATTTTGATAAGCAAGGATAGCATTTGAAGCTGGCCTCTCAACAAAAGAACTTATAAAATATGTGCTACGAACTACTTCTTCTCTAGAAGACAAACCAAGTTTTGCTTAAAAGACTTTTATTTATTTATTTATTCTTTTCTTGAGCTTTAGTTATATTTCTGCCTGTCAGGAGTTAGAATTAATTTTTATAGAACAGCTGTTTCAAAGTGGTACGGCAGAAACACTTTTGTCCTGTGAGTGCTGTGGTTTAGCTGACTGGACATACAGCCCATGAAGGCACAAGCACAAATTCAGTGACTCAACTTGCCATGACCAGCATGGGAATAAGGTTGATGGGTGCAGGAGTGCTGCAGGGCCACCATCTCTAAGCCCAGGGCTCTATGCCATAAAACCACCTGGCACAACAGAGGCATCAAGCTCATTCATGCTACTGGCACATCCCATGCTGGCCACCAAGTCCCTTCCATCTCTGGGCACCTGCTCCCAGCTCCCGTGCTTCGGCTGCTGCCAAAGAGATGCTCTAAATTTTCTAAATCACATCTGATTTTTAGCTATTGCAGATCACCTGTGGACTTAATACAGCACTTCTAAAAATCTGTCATATTGATTTGACATTATATGCCTCCATGGAGTTTTTCAAACAAAGCAAGCCAGGGAAGCCCTGCTGGAAGACGCGGGGAGGTATGCACCCCATGTAGCATGCTGGCCAGCACTGCCTCTGCTGTGTCGGGGCAGATGTTTGCCTCTGATGGGCTGCAGAAACAGTTCTATGAATTGCAGCTTTTTAAAACCAGGAATCTCTACTCACCGCAAAGCCATTGTAATAGGAGAAAAGCTATTTTCTATTTGCAGTACCATCTTTTCTATAGCATATGGCTTATGCAGCGCTGAGTACATGCCATTTGCTGTCGATCTGCACCAGTAAAAGCCATTTCAATATTGTAAGGGATGTTTTAGTATATGTCTGAATTGTTGTAATAAATGGTTTAGAGGGAAATTATTTTAAATGGAGGGCAAAAAGCCAACTGAAGGCATAACTACATTTAATGCACATGTTGCATAGACTAAATATTTTTGTCCTCATAAACATGCAGCAATTTAGTTTAAGACAAACTTCTCAGGTAGGGTGATCTTAATCATGTTTTCCTACAGCATAAAGATTAGTTTTGTTCTGTAGTCTCTCAGAAGCAGTACGTAAGAACAACCCAGTGTGGATTTAAATTAACTGGAGCTGAATTCCATTGATGATAATCTATGTTTTTTAATTATTTTTGTCTCCTCTCAAATGAACTCTGTAGGTTTTCCACCCCATTGTAATAATTTTCTTAAAATTATATTTTAATAAGCCTAGTGGCATAGCAGCAGTGCATAAAGCTGCTATGCAAAATGCTCTAGTTCCAAATACACCCTTGGGTTTTTATTAATGGCATTTACAACTTGAGGTTTTACGTTTCAATAGAGGGTAAGAAAATACATTCTCTATGCCTTTTTTTCTTCCATAATCTGAAGCCTCCAGAACTCTGACCCTGCCACATATGCAGGAGATAACTGCACCTTTAGCAGCTTGAAATCTCAATACTCTGGACTGCTGGCTGGAAAGGAAATTCAGTCACTTCTCAAAGCAAAAGTATAGGCAACAGGCACTCTTGTCGGACACCACAAGAATACAGTATTTAAACAAATGCATCTCAGTAGGGCATGCATGTGCCAACCCTGAAAATATGCTTAAGGACTATGTAGGCATATCTCAGCTAAATTTTACCAACCTACAACTGCTACCAGGAGTTAAAGCAGCTAGGTAGGTCATTTTACTATCTAGCAAGCTGCCTGCCAGCTGTTTTTCCTTGCCCATCCCAAGCAGGTATTCATGGAGATCTCAGGACAGGAGGTGAGAAGCCAGGAAGACTGTGCTGGGTCATGCTGCAACCACAGCTCCAGCACCATACAAAGACATTTAGTATTTAGACATTCGAGAGAACCAGTCTTAATAAAGAGACCCTGAAAATACCAGACATCTAAAGGTATGTTAAATCTAAGGAGATCTTAAGCAGTTTGGTTATTCCTGGTTGTGCCTCGTATAGGCTCAGTTGACTCCTGACTGCAAGAGAGATTCAGTTCCCACTGAAACATGGCTGAGAAATGCCAGAGCTGACTCCACACTGAATACTGTGAGCATACAAAAGGGACAATCACGTTTTAAATCCTGCCTGGTGCATAAATCCTGCCACTGGAGAGGGAACAATTACAAGGTGATACTGTAACAGTGGTGCATCTGTTACACAGACAATAATTCAGGAATTATTAGCAATAAAAGCCTCTCCTAAAACTCACCTACAGCCCATCCCAGAAACAACGTGAGGATTCTCAAAATCTTTAACCAACCAGTCTTCATCCACATTTTTTTCCTCAAGATAAGTATGTTGCTTTTCCTAAGGAAATCAATTACACATATTGTAAATATTATAAAAACCTCAGGGAAAAATTTTGATGTCATTTACCCTAATTTGGATCCAGTGTAACTTCACTGTGGCAATTCAAAAGGACCAAAATTAGTCTGCAAGTTTTTGGAGAAAGATGAATGTAACTAAGTGTGGAAACTATCCCATAAACTAAATTTTCTTTGGAAATAAAAATGGTACTATTGCCTACCTATTTTGCAGGCAATAATAATAAAAAATTTATCATCTATAGAACATGATTTTTCTGTAATGAATTATAGCATTTTTGCATATATTGCACATTTATATATATGCATATTATCTTTAAATTTTAAACCTAATTTGCATTTAAAAATATGACTCTGCAAATTTATTTTAAACACTCTTATTAATCCTAACAACTACCCAGATTTTTTACATTTCTATTATCACTGTTTAAAGTTGAAAAGTGCCTTCCAATTGATCTAAATTACATATTCAAATTAGCCATTTATGAGCTCACATTAACATACCATACACTCATTTTATTTAATTTGGTCCCCAAAATGTCAAAGTAAATTTTTTAATATATTAATTAGTACAAATTCACAACTCCTGAAACCATAATAAATTCCTCTGTCTGAAATTTCCCCCCTAATACAATTTCTGTGGTTTTCAAGGCTTAAAATGTGCAAAATATTCCTCCCCCATGCCTTCCCAAAGTAACCTGTAGCCAATACAGCATTCTGCAGCCACAAGTCTTGCTTCCCCAGGTTCTTTAACATTTATTTACACAAAAGCACTTTTATTTTCTATCTAACAAGAAGGAAGAAATTAAAAAAACCCTCTGGCATTCTCTGTATAGGGGAGATAATGCCTCAATACACGTTGTTTTTGTTTGTGTGCGTGTTTGAATGTTTTCTTCACATTCAGAATGTTGCAAACATTAAAAAGAAAGCTACATTAAAAAAAAAGAAGTCTTATTTCTAGTTCAAATATTTAATTTGTGGACTTTGTTTTCTCATTTTCTAGTTTACCTACAATAGGAGGGGTCACTCACAACTCCCTGCCTTTTCAGAGTGCCTCTTTTCTCCTAATTGAACACGTGGGAGATTTCCTTTGCTGAAGGAGAACGCAGATGGCTCTCCCTTACCCCAGCTACTTCACACCTAACTTGGTAGCACACAAAGTAAAAATAGTTTCGTGCAAGACTAGATATCCAAGTCTATATACTTTTAAAAGTTTTAAAATTAAAAGTTTTAAAAGGTCCCTTGCAACCCAAACCATTTTATGATTCTATTTCAATTTCAAGATTTGAGACTGTTTTCACACAATATCTCGACTCTATTATTATTTTACCCTGAAAATTGTCAGTTTCCCCAGACTTGAATGATATACTTTGTTCAACAGTTGGCTTAGCTGAGTGATGGCCTCATCTATAGGAGTTCTCTACTTCCAGGGATGAATCAGCTGTGTTTTCCTCATTAGTTATTCATCTGCAGAACTTTAGTACACTTCTCTTCACTAACAAGTTAAACTGTTTGTAAAATAAAACCTATCATTTTCCCCATTGCTTACTACCACTTGCAGAGCACACAGTACAGATGAACTTTTTTCTACTGACTGTAATCCCCTGTACTTCCAAAATCAGAAAGCTTAGGCTTTTTATTCTTTAGCTGAAACATCTATAAATGTTAATCACTCCAGCTGGTAATGTAGACATGGCAGAGGTGTGCAGGTGTGCAATCTCAGCTGTGGATGAATTTGCCTAGAGATGGAACTGGTCAGAATTCTTGGTCTATAGCAAACCTCGACACTGCAAAATTTGGTCAAAGCCCAATTTAGAACTAAATTATTATTTTTTTTTATTTAAAAAAAGCTTAATTCATACAAGCAAATACTGTATGTTTCGTGCTTTAGGGAGGCCAAAAGTTGAGAGTTTTCAAGCCATAACGTTTCTTAGATTCATCAACTGCTGAAAATGCTGATACAGCCCACATCACTAATCCTTAACCAAGGAGCTTGTTCAATTCAGATGTTTTCAGTAACAAACCCTGTGGCCCCAGTTACCCTCTTTCTTGTTAGATAAGTGTCTGGGAAAAACATTAAGGTTTTCTACATTTATCTGGTACTTCTGGAACTTCTGCTCCTCGTGTCCTCAGGGCATGGCCTTATTTGAAGTTCACTATGAGGCAGTGTCTAGTTTATAAAGAGAGGTTACTAAAGCAACAGCTGTTGTTCCCAAACCTGGCAGAACGCTGTCCAGGTGCAGACTGCTTGCCAGTCTTTACTACCACTTGCAGACTTTACTACCACAGGGTGTTGTGCATTCACAGCTACTTGCCTAGGAAATGCTGGACAAGAACCTGGTAACACTGTCCTCCTGCATCGCACTTTACTATGTAGGCTGGGCCTGCGCTTGCAGAGTTTCTGATGCATTTGTTTCTTAAAACAGAAATTATTACACAGATGTAACTGCAGACAACAAAAGAAGCAAACAAGTATCTTCCCTTCAGTATTTCCTGTGCTATAGCTCTTCTCCTGACAATATTTAGAGTCCACTAAATGAGTAAATATGCTCTTAAAGAACAAAATTATGGAGAAAAAAAAAAACTGCTTTCCCTCAATGCAAGAGAAAATAAAGTATTAATTAACTCAGAAGGGGGCTTTCAATAGAAGAAGTCTTCTATTACTGGTGTTACCACCGATTCAATAATCCTTTAAAAGCCTTCTTCAGAGCTTCTGCTTATAACCTAAAATTCTTCCAAAGAAATCAAAGAAAATACAAACAATTTTGGTAAACTTGTATACCTTTAAAATACATGTTAGTTCAAGGAAAGCTTTTCAAGCTCTCATCAAATATCTTGAGTTTTATAGCAGAATAAGAAACATAAGCAAACCATAACACATTTCCAGGTTTCTGCTACCACTGGATTATAACAAAGAAAATCACAGTTCTGCTGAAGCAAAGTATATATGCTCTGTAACAGAGCTGAGGAAAAATGTGGAATATAATGCCTACAATGCCACAAGTCCAGAAAAATCAATGAAGAAACTGCAATACAGAATGATATAAACACCAGCAGATGTTTTTGAAGTAGAAAGGTAGAAAGTTATTGTTTATAAAAGCATCTCAGGTGGAAGAATATATTTCTGTCCCCATTCAGGATTATATTCAAGCTCTAATTTTATTTTACTTTATTGGGGGTGGGGGGGGGGGTGGAAGTTGCTTTCTTTCTGAAGAATCTTACTCTAGGGACCAACTCTCAGTCCCAAGTTTAGCCATCTTGATTTCAGAAAAACTTCTTTGAGACAGCATTCGGCATAACTTTTAAGAAGAAACTTTTGAGGGAAAAAAATAGAAAATAATAAAAAAAAGAAACTTGCTGCAGTGCAGATACTACCACAGTGGAGACTGCCTGCATACAATGCTTGATTTTACATTGTTCATGGCTTAAAAACTTTGTTGTTGTTGTTTTGTTTTTTGTTTGTTTTGTTTTGTGTGTGTGTGTGTGTGTGTGTCTTTCATTACCTACACAGTGTGTACTGCAAAGCAGATAGAATCACATTAAAGTTGGAGAAGACCTCTGAGATCATCTGGTCCAACCATCAAATGAAACATTAGGTACAAATAAATCCATCACAAAACTGTTCATAAGAAATACTATCAAATATAAAGCCATTGGGTTGAAATCAATCTTTGATTGATTTCTTTGTTTGATGTTGAAATCAAACAGGTTACCGCTGTTCAACAGTTTCATGCCGGAATGCTTTAACTGCATTTAAAGTCCCTTTGTAGACTCCTACTCTGCTCACTACCAAGGGCGGTTGCCAAAGTAGTTCAGAAAGACTGAAAATGCATGATCCCAGTGAATAAACCATTTTCTCACCATTGAAGAGTAGTAATCCTTTTTCAGAACATTAACTGAACATGTTGAGAAGATGAATTTCTGTGGCATTGCAACACACATTTTCACTATAAACACAGATCTTCATTTACCACTGTTAACTTCAAATAAAATTGAAAATGACTTAAAAAGGAAAACCTAGCTCAAAATGAAGCTACCCAAAAGAGTCTACCATCAAATTTCATTAGCAAGTTTACATTAAGCTATTTATAAACTCATTATGGGCAACCTAAAGAGCAATTAAGAGATTGCACTACTGTGGCAGGTATTGCACTACGAGTCTCCAGGCACTATACAGGAGCAGTGCAAATGTACCAGTGCAGTACAAATGCACTATATATTCGAAGTAGAACAACACATTTTGGAATTTAGCTGGGCAACAGAAGCCTTTTCAACCTTGAACCTAAGCAGGTAGGTAACAGGCATTAACCTGCAGTAGCAAAGCTAACACTGATTATAAAATGATATGCATCTGACGGTCATTCTATTTCTTATTACAGTCCCTGTTTAAAATTAACACCACCACACCATCCCCCAAAGCTAAATAACTTTAAGATCTTTCTCCTTGGCCTACTGTTGGATCTGATATTGCTATGTAGCATTATGTGATTCACCTGCTGCTTGGGGATGACAGACATGGGGGCCAAGAGTCCATTTGCTCCTTGTTCCCACACTGAGCCCACAGCCTGCTCACTTCATGTTTCCTGACAGTCTCGGCTTTATTCAACAAGAACTCTACATGCTTCTGAGCAAGAGGCTGACTTTGAATCTGAATATAGAAAAGTTCAGAGAGATGTTACGTGGCACTACAGAGGGGATGTGCAAGGACAGAAAGAGCACAGCTCTGGTATTTCAGAATCCAAAAGAATTTGTTTTCCCCTCCATGCATGAAGGCTGCACCTGACTCCAAACATTTGCCAGGTACCACGCAGCCAATCTGAGGCTCTTTAAAGGAAAATGTACTTTCAGTCAGACACCTAAGAAGAAAAGTACTTTCACAGTATTGGATGTTACCGGGAGGTGTATTTTGTTTTTCTCATTTCACAAAGCAATCCAGTATGTGTTGTTTATCAATCCAATTATGCCAAAAGCACCCTACAGTAAATCTGAAAAACAAGCTTTGAATAGTGAATAAGCTAAAAATCAGCAGATTTGAACTTTTTTTTTTTTTTTAAGGCAAAACCTCAAAAAGTGAAATTAAATTATCTTCTTAATACACAAATTGCTACAAGGTCTACATCTCCTTCAATTTTAAAAGGCCTGGGCAAGAAACTAGGTTGTTTAATTTGGTATTTTGACTGAATATGATTTAAAATATATATATATATATATATATATATATACGCACACCTATAAAAATTCTAAAACCTCCCATCTCATTTTATTAGCGTACTGTTCCAATACTTAAATGTGTATTAAGCATACTTTGCTTGTTATTTACTGCAACAACATATAGCCAAATTGATTTACAATAAACCACTTCCTATCCTAATCCCCCAAACTTGGCAAAAGCCCAGAACCTAGTCCAACTCTCCTCCTTCATGGATCAGTTTCAAGCTCGAGTAATGAAGTCGTGCCTGATTTATACCAACAGACAGCTCTGAGCATGCAGAACAGTTACATTAGTTTATCTAAAGACATTGTCAAATTAAGAAAAGCAGCTTCTGCAAACTCTCACATGTTCTCTTTTTATTGCTCTGGTTCACATGAGCCTAATCCATGGGAATTAGTAACTTCTGTGTGATTTGTCCTATAAACAACAGAGAGCCATATAAAAAATCCATAGCTACTGCCATAAATAAACACAACTTTGTCAATTAGATACTGCACTTGAGCTAATTAAGAGAGCTTTATTTAATCGGGTGAAGTGCTGCAGTGCTTCCAGGACCTGATCTGGCATCCTGATTCTGTACCAGTTTTGCAGGGTTGCTGTGCACGACCCAAAGGGGTGACAGCAGGATGAATTTGGGTGGCTGTATACTTCTCTCCCCTCTGATTCTCCCCCCCACCGCCCTCCAGCCTCTGCATCCACTCATCTCTTCTGACAGTCACCTGGGCAGTTGCGAGCTAGTTCAGATAACCAATTGTGGCTGAAAATAGCCTTCTCAAAAAAGAAGTTTTTTCAAGTTGTGTGGTTGCTGAGGGAGGCAGAGTGCGTTAGCTGGGCTGGATGGAAAGACAAACGACTCTAAGCTTTTGGAAGCACAGTGCACTTCTCAGAAACCAGATGCAGTGCAGCTCTCACTGCACAAGAAGCCTCTGTACGAGCTGTAGAATCTAGCCCTCTGTTTGCCTCGGGAGCTGAACAGCGATTCTGTCCTTTGGATGTATTAAACAAAAAAGTGGGGGAGGAAAAAAACAAAAGGGCCTTAATGGCTTATATACAAAACACACTTTTATCCTGATCAGTTTGATTTCATATCACTGCTTTTGATTTATACAAGGTGATTTTTTCCATTCTCATCATGTGTCCTCTTCAGTCACAGATTTAATTAAGATTAGAAAATGAAAAGGTACTGAGAATTAGTCAGATTTTTGAGACAACATCTGTAACAATTATTCACTCAGGACTAGCCAGAAAAGATTATACATATAATACATTTTGAAGAGACTGAATACATACCCTACAGTAATTTCTAATTTATGGAGTACAGTGTAATTTTGTGCTAGACAAGTATCCAATGTGATTAATAATTCATTTTTGTAGAATCTTATAGGTCCCTCTTCTGGGCTTATTTTATGGAAGATGTAGGTCTGCAGAAGTCCTTGGATCAGCTGGCTAAGGCATCCTAAGACATAAAATACCTTTCACCTTTTCTCCTAATGGAAACTCTTAACCCCGGTTTAAGATCACCATTTACCCCTCATTAGACAAATTAATTAGAAAGAACAAAAGATGGCAAATGTTTGCAACAGTGCTCAATTAGGGCTGCAATAATTCCACATTATAATTCACTTTGATGTGGTTTTAAGTAAAGGGCGGAAGACTCTAAACCGGTGATCATTCAGTAAAATTGTCCTTGTCAATCCTTTCTTTCAGAGCAGGGTTTGTGGCACAGCCTTTCCCTCCCCTGCAGGGACACAGCACGCCGGTGCTGCTAGAATTGGTGCTCAGTCAGGTGGACCTCAGTCTGGGAGAGGAATGGGCAGCAATGGGAACTGGGAGCGAGGATCAAGGCAGATGCTGTCTCTCACAGCGACATATCCACAACACGGAGCAGAACATATGTTCTAACTCAGTGGAGGACCACACCAATAAACTTGGTAATAGCTTTGCTTCCTGTCTTGCAGCCCATAAGAAACAGCTCTTCTCCGCTATCTCCCTCACAGGGAAGGATATGGCTTTTCCTGCAATGTGCTAAACACACTGAGGCCATTCCCACAAAGCCTCCAAAGCATGGAAGCAGCTTGTTCTATTTAGGCAGTCTCTAACCTAGTTGAAAGAAACTCACTTATATTCTCCCCATTTCCTATCACCTTTTCCAAGGCAATCACAACAGTGTCAGAGACCAGCTGCTGAGACAGATCCTTTAACCCCTGGCATTTCATATATTCTCCTGTGCTGCAAAGGAGCATTGTGTCTAGCACATGGAAGCGAAAGCTACTTAACATAAGATCAAGCACAGCCATGAAAGGGGAAAAGGAAAGCCACCACAAATTAATGTTCAAAGGAGAAACTGAAGAAAAATGCACAGAAGACAAACCTAGGGCAGTGAAGAAGCCACAAGGCGTAGTGTTCTTGAGCAAACAGAGCCCCTTCTGCCACCACCACAGGCCTTTCCTCTGGTTTCAGCAGCACGCTCCAGGCTCCCACCAAGTTTTGCACGCAGCCGCATGTGTTTGTGTGCATGCATGCGAGCAAGAGAGATTCTTGCTGAAAGAAGAGAAATTCAGTAGTCTATAAAGTTTAATGAGAATATAGTAATTAATTGTACTGATCATCCTGTTGAAGGCCTAAGATAATGATATCTGATAAATATGCTTGAGTGGGTACACAGATCCATATAAAAGCATGAAAGAGAAGTGAAACAGAAAGGTGAAAAGAAAAATGTAAATCTCCACAGCTTTTAAAAACAGTTTCATAAAGATTTATTGCAAAATCTGTATCAATTATGCATCTAAATTACTCAGAAGCATGTTATTGTACAATGGTGCATCTTACTGCTATTGCCCTGCTCTGCTCTTCCTTCCATGCTCATAACTGAAGAGAACATAAAATGAATTAAAATTCAAGGCACACATTTGAGATACTGAGTAATCTGAGTTGCAAACCCACAAGTGAGTCATGAAAGATATCCCAAAACACTTGACAGCTGACTAAAATAACCCTAACCTCCAGCCAACACAGATTTGTTAACATGGGTTTTTAAGCACAATGATACCACATGTGCATTACTAGCAGGTTAGAGACATTTAAATCCTTCTTAAAGTACCAAACTGAAATACCTGCAGGGAAAATTATTATTTAATCAGAGCAGGCTGCTTAGCCATACATTTAAATTGCAAAATTCAAAGTCTCGCAGTAACATTTCATAAACAAATAGGAACTGCATTCAGCAAACTGCTGTGTGGAGGGATGCTCGTGCACACCTTGAGCCAAACAGAGCAGGCCCCCTGCTCAGGTGAGCACCGAGGTGTTCTCCTAGGAAAGAGCTGTTCACACAAGTAATTTAAGCCTTCATACTCTCAACCTAGAATGCCCTGGAAGAACTTTCAAGACTTGAACTAAAAAGCTTTGCAATCTTCATAGAGTAGGATAGTTCAGTCAGTCAGAAGGGACCTTCCTGTCCGACCACTTGAGGTCTAACCAAAAGTTAAAGCATCTTATTAAGGGCATTGTGTAAATGCCTCTTGAGCAGTGACAACCACCTCGCTAGGAAGCCTGTTCCCCTCTCATGGTTCAGAAATTTTCCCTGAACGTCCTGTCTGAACCTCCCCTGGCACAGCTCGGTGCCATTCCCGCATGCCCTGCCATCAGCATCTGGGTTTAATGCACCCCAAAATGCAATTTGCCCTCCTGGCTGCCAGGGCATGCTGCTGGCTCCTGCTGTCACCAGCACCTCCAGAGCCCTCCCTGCTCAGTGCTCCCCAGCCACTCACCTCCAGGGCTGGGCCTGTGTCCGGCTTTGCTCTGTCCCACATGTAGAACCCAGCCCCTTCATTCCATTGCTCACTGCCTGACGCCCCAATGTGCCCAGACCCCTCCGCAAGGCCTCTCGATCTCCCCAGAGTCACCAACACCTCCCAGTTTAGTGTCGCCAGCAAACTTGTTGGGGATGAACTCTGCTCCTGCATCCCGATCATTGCTAAAAATGATCTTGCACTCAAAGAGAAATTTTCTCCTAACCTTGTATACAAGAATATTCCTTACTGTGAGTAATGTCAGTAACATTTTCACAATGAGAAAATTCAAACTGAAAAATTACAAATCTTGTGGGGAGGAAATTATTTGGTATATTTTCCTCTGCAACATTCCTGTGAGGCACACCAGGGTCACCCACCCGGTTTACAGATGGTATTGCAGGTCCAACACCAAATAAATAAATAAATAAATAAAAATCAGACAGTCCTTTAAATTAGAGGGACAAACTTGGATACTTTTGAGAACTGCATCAGTGTCCGTCCATACCGTAATATGCCTAAATATCTTCTCTATTTGGAACGTAAGTAATCGCTCCTATGTCTCCCAGGAAGACAGCAGCTGAGCAAGAAGCCTGGGTCATTTCTCTAAATGAAGACACTGCTCCAAGGCAATAGCCTCCATCTTGACAAACAGCAAAAAGCAGGTCCATCAAGTAGCAAATTAAATCTGGAGCCTTAAGGATTGTAAAAAAACTACGTGCCCTGTGGCTGCAGGACAGAATTGAATTCATAACACGTGTTGAAAATATTTTGATTTATCTTTTTTAAAAACTGTTCCATCCCTCCTCCCCCCTCACCTCTAAATATTAAAAATACAAATTCTAAATATTAGGTTTATTTTCACTTCAACTTAATCTACTAACTAAACAATCTGAAGACATGTTAATGGGTAAGAAATGCTTATTCTAGGGTTCACAAGAAACAGCTCTATATGAAAGACTGCATCCTACACAAAAACAAGCCTCTGTATCCTTGGGAAGATTATTTCTCTGTATTGTAGTGCTATGTAGTGCTAAATCCCCCACAGCGATGTTAATAAATACACTGCTGTTAATACTGCAGAAAAGTGTTACACCTTCAGATATTAAAATGTGCCAGTTTGCTAAGATAACAGGGGTTCTGTACTCTCCAGAGGGGAGAGAAAAGTAAACATTAAATTTAGACATGAAATGGAAACATCCAAAAAAATCTGGACAGAAGAGCAATTTTTATGAGATGGATGAACAAAAGTAAAGGAACAAGCAGAGACTGCAGATACCTGGGGCTCTCTTCTGAGTAACCTTATGAGCCTTTCAGATTTTTACTGCATCTGGAAATATAATTAGAGAAAGTGATTCACAAATATTTAGGTGAGTTAAGAGCCAAGACTGATGTTCACAGACTTCTCTGTTTGCTTCTCATGCACATTTGCCTGACAATTTGTTTGCAGTGAACAGTTCGATCTGGTGCAGTATTTTGTACACAGAAGGAGACAGATTACGAGAGTAAAGTGACAGGCAGCTCAATAAAGACATTAATCAAGAGGAGACAAGCTCATCAGTGGGCATATGTATTATTTATTTATTTTTTAAAACATTTTTGTGAAGTAATTCATACCTCCTCTTGAAGGGAGGGATCCTGAGCTTGCTAAAAACTCCAATTATGTAAGCAGAGATGCATCCGTGAGATTCGTCTCTTGTTCAGCATTTTGACCCACAATTTTTTCCAAGCTCCCATGTTGCTCAGTAATCTCTCAGAGCTAAGGAGGCTGACAGATCCCAATTTGCCACCTGACACTAATTTATCAGCACTGATACAAAGAAAACGGGCCAAACAAGTAGCTGTACGCTGCTTAGCTTATACCAGTACCTCTGAAACTTATCTCCTATATCTAGCCCGAATAATATTGCCTTATAACCACACAGACCTCTTAGGCAGGGTACTGAAAATTTATTTTTGTAATGATAGAGCCAAGGACCACAGATACACTACATTCCATTGCTCCTGCCCCCCAAAAGGGCTCTTTGATACTTGGAGAATTAATACAATGTTGAGCATCAGAGTCGATGAGAAAGTCACACAACAGCAAATTCCTCAACAGGTCTGTATTTCTATTTCTATTTCAGCTTTTAATCTCTTAGGAATCCCCTCCTCAGTTCTCCTGGACAGGTCATGTCCACTTTGCTTCCAGATGAAATTGCTGTAATTATTTCTGGGCAATGCACACCACCGAGTTCCTGTTCACCGTGCCTTCCTCTATGCAGCCACATTCTCAGCTGGCTACAAGCAGCTCTCCAAAGCCTTTCCCAGGCTGGGGCACATACACTGTGCCCTGCCAGCTCCCAGCACTGCCCAGGTACAACAGCAGAGAACTCACAGGAGCAAATGAAGCACCAAGTGAAGCTTAACAGCCAACAGATCATTTGCCCATTTCATTTTCCTTCTAGTCATTGTCACAAACTCATTTGGGACTTTCTCACTTCTCTGAGTTCAAATTGGTTCTTGGTCAAGTTCTACGAAATTATCTCTTGCTTGCAAACTTTATTGCCAACACCGTGTTTTTTGAATTAGTAACAATATAAATGACACTTCGTTCTGCAGTGATCTTTACTATTCATCTACTTTCATGGCAGAAGGTCTTTCTGCAGCATACTGCTGCCAAGATGCCCTTTTTTAAAGCTTTGTGACCACGTTCTTGTCCAGTAGAAACAACTTTTCTCAAGTTCTCCACACCTCTCCTTCTGTACACAGTCTTTTACACACCCAGGCTACAGTTTCAGAGGAAATACTTCTCTATATTCCACTTAAACGGAATATTTAGTCATCCTCTGAGCAAGTCCTTTGATGCATCTTTAGCTTATATTTTGGCTAAAGGCCCAGATTCAGAGTAAAGCCTTACAGGCTTATCGTAGCAAAAGCAACAGGAAAACAGAAAGTGTTCAGTGCAAGTAACAGCCCATGCAGCTGGGTGAGGGCACCATGGTCTATTTACTACTTCCATGGAAGTTTCAGAAACAGCTCTCCCAGGGCAGGCCAGAAACAGGTGGCTGTTACCACGGCTCCAGGAGGGAGGCAGCCAAGGTTACAGACCGAAGCAAGTTTTTACTAACCTCCATTAACAAATGTTCTGTTCTACCACAATGTTTATTGTAATATTTAATACTTTAAAAGACGCTTAATATCATATTTCTAACATATTTACTAAACCTATAAAGGAGAGACCAACAGAAGAATATTAATAAGAAAATAGTGTATCACTATAGGTACAGGAGATGGCGGACATGGACGTAAAACAGTGAGGCACGTCACACAAAACATGACAGCATTAGGGAATAAAGGCTTCAGCCCCTGGCCAGCTGTATAACCATACCCATGATTTTGCTTTAAAAAGTGGGACTCTCCAAATTCTGAACAACATGTGTATCCAAAAATAAAATAAAATAAATAAATAAATAAAGGCTTTTTTTTTTTTTTTACAGCATTGTGTATACTAGATAGAGAGGAAAAATGGGACAGAGCTATTAAAAGCTTCCTTGGAACCACTGTAAATAACCACTTTCACTTTTGGCTTAAAATTTCTCTAGCTCTGCTATCAAAAAGTGATTTATCTTGTTTCATTTTTCACATTATCTGAAAATAGGTTATTCCCACTAGCATTGCTCTAAGAAACATTTGTCACAGTTGTAAGAGGACATAGCCTGGCTAATTTCTGGATTCAGAAACCAAGATGAATAGCCTCTCTCACCCTGCAAACACCCCTCAACATCAGTCAAGCCCTTTCTTTCGAATTGAAACAGTATTTTGAAATATGGCAGGTACCTCCTCCCTGTTTTTCTATTCATAGTCTGATGTTACATGTTTAGGATGAAATGTGCCACTGAATTTTCTACTACTGATTGTGTAAATATGTAGAAAAGTAACTAAAGTAACTAGTATTGTAAAGCATTGAAGTGAGGAGAAGGGGAAATACTAAAACACAGGAGCACCTGGTCAGAATATTCAACTTATAAATTTATCCAAATAATCAATGCTTAGAAATGTTTGCTGCCTATAAATGCTACTTGATTAAATCCCCTTCTCCTTTTTTAGTTGATTCACTTCCCAGTGCACAGAGACATATTCTTAGACCTGTCTTGTGTTCTTAGATTGCCAACTTGTTGTAAGAAGTGTGCCTTTCCCAAATGGTACTGGGTCTCCTTTCAGCTGGAGTCACCTACGTGTATCACACACTGGTGAAAAATAGACATTATATGTGTATGTAAGATACAAATATTAAATTAAGGCAAGAAGGACAGATGGGTTTGGAGACCTTACAGCTAACAAAAAATCCTGCTAAGCAGTGTTTTAAAAAAGCTGAAAAATGCTTAGTAATTCGCTAATCTGCTGAGTGCCAAATCTTCCTTCAGCACTGAGAAACCGAAAACTGGATAGTAAGAAATGATTAAAATAAGCCTTTCTAAGGCTCAACCTACTACTAATTGGTCACGACCATCCTGCAGAACTTCATTTGTGACACCACTAGAACAGAAATTATAATGCTAGTTTAATAACCTGAAAGAACTTTGCTACTAAAAGAGTGAATCATTTCTTTAATATTAAACAGTACATTTACTCTGTAAATGATGAACCAGTATTTCAGCAGAATGCACAGTGTTAGCCAGCCAAGACTTTTCCTTATTAAAAAAGAACAGAAATCAGTGTGAGCTGAATTCCACAGTTCTTTCTCCTACAAAGCTCTCTTTGAGGTCAATGGAAAATTTGGCTATTAAAGGATGCTGAACTCTGATCTCTGGAATCACATAGCACAAATCATATTTGGTTTTGAAAATAACCTCCCCTCCTTGGTCTGGGAAGATTTCAAAACTGGAGAAACAGGACATCGTTTTTTCTCTTATTCTCTCCTTAAGTTCACAACATCTGAAAGGTTACAATTTAGAATAGAGTGGCAAGTCATCTCAGCTTCCTCATTTGCTAGCCTTTATTGTTTATCACCTACTCATTTCTTTTAGTATGTATGAGAAGTAACAAAGACCATGAATCTATTTAATCTAGAGAGAACGAAGCAGCATTTATCATTAGGCACATCAAGCACAGTAAAACGGAATACTGTCAATATGTTTAATGTGCTTTTCCAAACTAGAGTGGCTGTTGGTAATGATGAACAAGGAGAGAATGCAAACTGAACACCTTGCTTTTATCATTCAGGCATTGTCTAAAACTAAAGGGAGCAAAGCTCAAAAGAAACAACCAAATAAACAAAAAATAAACCCAACACACACGCTGACTTGGTGGTGGTATTGACAGAGATCTAGTGGTCAGTATTCATACAAAATTATATTTTTTCTGCTATGTTTCAGTACAGAGTGAACCCAATACCACAGATTGTCACCTGGATGTTGGAAGGCAGAACCTGGCTGACAAACTTTCAAACATTCCAGACAACTGTATCTCACCATATCTGCAGTGCCCAGTGCAATAATAAATCTAGGAATGATGCCATTGAGACAGGCTGTCTGCAGCTCCTGTAGCTGACAGCAAGACCAGTTTACTTCTGCAGCAACCTCAGCCACATCTTCCCATTACTTCTTCATCAGTTTTTCCACTGTCAGCACCCTCACGGATAGCCTCAAGGACACAATTACATACTGCTCAATACACCAAGGGTGAGAGTAAACATAGGCATGACTCCGACAGCATTTTACAAGATAAAGATCTCATGCATTGAGTAAATCCCACTGACCTCAGTAAAACCTATTTTAGGAGGCTTGGAGGAGGCTCAGATGATTTTTAAACAGAAAGGAATGGCAGCCAAAGCTGAGGAGCTGGGCTAGGAGATTTTGGGAAAAAGGTATGTCTCAGAAGAAAAGCAAAACTGACAAGTTTAAGAATGATCCAAGCATGTGATTCTGCCATGACTTTGAACATACATTGAAGCTGTTTAACATACTTACTGGGCTTTCGTAGGACTCTAAATTCAAACTTAATTCTTATGAATAGCACATTCAAAACCATTCCTTTGAAACTCCAGTTATGCTTTCTGATTTCCTTTGCCTACTGGTTTTCTACATCTATGAAAACAGCAGAATCAATAACAGTATTGCATAGCTACTAATCTTTACCTGGCCACAACAACATTCTGACAGCTGTACATTCTTTGCTCAGAAACATTAAACTTATCTCAGATCAAACAGACAGACATTCTATTTTCACATTCAACTCATGTCTTTTTTCCTGCCCATATCTTTTAGTTTTAAGTCAGTACCTCACTTTATAGCTTTAATTTTATAGCTTTGGAAAACTTTCCTGTGGTCTCAAACTAACTACTTCCATTCGGCTCAAAATAATACCTTTTACTTAACATGATATGATAGAGCAATTTAACAACTCGTTCTCTTCAAACAGTTAGTTATAGATGATTAATCTTAGTCCTATTAGGTCTGAAGAGTCCCTGAGCTCAAAAGTCTATCCTTTCTAGACACCTAAACTAGGATTGGGAATACATGAAATAAATGCCTGAAATGAGATAAAGGCTGCCCAGAACACTTTATACTTCAATCAAATTTGAGTAGCTCACTTTTGGGTTAGAAAAAGATTAAGTACAGACAAAGTCACAGTGGTCTTGTGTCTTGCCTGGAGATCCCTTCTGAGAGATCAGATTGGGACTGGCAGTGCTGGCGTGAAATGTCAGTCACGTTAGAGCAAAATAATGGACATGCCTTGTGCCCATGTGTTTGTTTCCATAGGTCTCCACTCATGGAGCTGTGATTTCCCTGAGGCTCACATTACCTTTCCAGTCTGCTCTGGTAAACATCCCTGTCCTGGAGAAAGAACTGCTTCCTTGCAAGCTACTTATAGTATTTTATGGGACTTCCTTGCAGGACAATAAAAAAATTTTACAGGGGAAAATGTTTTTTTTACCAAGTGGTAATGATAACTAGCTGAAAGCAGCCTTCCGTTTGTACTCATTCTTATTTGAGCTCAAAAAAAAAAACAATCACTAAACAAAAAACACACACTCAGAGCAGCTCTAATTGTATTTGCATCTTTAGGAGACTGTACCAACTGGTAGTAACATGGGGGCCTAGAAAAATGCAATCCATTAATATTTAAAACAACCCAGATCTCAGCCTTTTAAAACAGCAGTGCGAAACACATTTTAAAACTATCCTATAACAGTGGTAGCTCAGAATTTAGTCATATCTTGCACATTGTTTGCTGCAGTATAAGTTGCTCATTTCTGTGGAAGCAGTGTCTGGCAAGCTAACCTCATTGCACCAGACCTTGGGCCCAAGCTGCAGTAAAGCCCTGTCCATGCAATCCCTTTCTGCTATCTTCAGTTCTTAGGGTCCTCCTACAGAACAGCATCCTGGGCCTTAGGGACTGCTAGGCATGTATAATGTTCCAGTGTTACTCTCGCTTTGTCCCAAGGTAAATCACTGTAAGCTGTCTTCTCTAAGGCTTTCCCTCACATCCATCTCCTGTCTCTGCCAGGAACTCTGCTAGACGAAACTTCCCCCACAATCCATCACTAATACTTCAAAAGATCACCAAAAGTTAGGACTCATGATCTAAAAACATTTTCTTCTACAGAAATAGAGGTGCTGCAGTGGAACAAGCCTACACAGTAATGCACAACATGACAGCCTTGCCCAACAGGCTACACAACTCTGATTTCTTACACCCTTGTTATTTTGACAGGGCCCCTGTGTGGGGCTGCCAGCTCATCTGAGCTGCAAAATGGTTTTGCAGTATGTACAAAGGGAGACCAAATTTTCACTCTTAAAGTAAAGGAGGAAGTGAATCTGCCTCTTCAAATCTGGAGTATTTTACAGGGTAGCAAGTCTCCGACTTGCATTGTCCTGCTTCCTCCAGTGATTCTCTGCAAAGATATTACTCTCTTGCATCTCAACACATAGCTGTAATTTTACATCACGGATGTAAAAACCTCCCATGTTCTGTTAGATAGAATGATCCACCAGAGGTGACCATCAATACCTCTCTCTTTCTTGAATGTCATTTTTTCCACAAAAACCCACTACTCCCTGTTATATATGAAGTAGTAATTCGTGTCAAGAAAATGGTTGATATTAATAAAGAAGGGGGAGATTTGGGAATGTGGCCATGGGGGTTGGAAAACCCCGTGATTGAGATAACATTAGACTCTTAACGATGAGGCCATCAGGAATATAAAAGTTTAGAGGGAAAAAAGAGCGGTGATTCAGGAGACTCCACGCAGTCTCCGGTTTCTTGTTCTCCAGCTGGTTCTCTTGTTCTCCAGCCGTTAATGCATGGATGTTTCTGGGTGTTTGCTTCAAAGTTGTCTGACCAATGAAAAGTTGTTTGGAAAAGAACTGCTGTGGAGAGAAGGATATAAGAGGGGAGCCTGCCCTCAAGAAAGGAGAAGAAAAAAAAAAAAGGCAACATGATGAACTTACATCAATAAAGAAGCAGGAAAAAGAAGTGAAGAGGAACAGGCTGGCAGAATGGAGACCAGGACGGGAGCAGGCACATTGATTGCCTCATGAAGATAGGTTCAGCCAAACTCAGCAAACTGCTCAGAGAAGCTCATACAGAAAGTTGCTGGAAATAGGCACACTGGAGCTGGAGAGAAGCTCGAGCTGAGAGAAGTGGACCCGTGCACACAACTGCCTCTCGCTGGTAAGCAGTTGTGCATTATGGGGAATCATACGTCCTTAGGAACAAAGACTGTCCTGGTAACCTTACAGCTTATTCTCCTTATTAACAACTGGGCAGTTTATGAGCCTGAAATATGGGACCAAACTGAGGTCAAGGTGTGGGACTCTGCAACTAAAACCGAGGTTGCAGTGGGATTGCTCAGCACCTGGCGAGCAGTCTCTGAGGCCTTGAAGAGCCCTGTGGGACCACAGTCAGAAACGTGGTTTGCCAGCCAGTGAGGGAGCTGCGGGCTCCTTTACTAATCTGACTGCTATGCCACCAGCCCCTCTGCTGCTACAGCCATCGAAGGCCTTTACTGTTATGCCCTGGTGACCTGGACATGTCTTTTGATCCAGGCCTCTTGGCCTTCACAATGAAATGGATATGCTTTTCTTCAATCCGGGAAGAACGGGATACATAAGGCCTGAAGGCCGAGTTGCTTGACAACTTAAAGCAAGACATATTGTTCAAAGGGAATGGAAAATGGAGACTTGTATGTAATCAAGAAAAGGAGTGGAAAATGGAGACTGTAAAGTCATGGAACTTAAAGGATTGTTTGTTACCTTTTCTGATTGTACATACGTTTAGGTGTTCTCGGGTTTAGTATGTAAAGCAATGTTCTGTATATTTAGAATGTTTGATGTTCGTGTGTGCGTGTTGGTGGAGCATAGACTCCCTGCACACCCAGTGCTGTTTACTTGCCTTTTATAGCTTTTATACCTTTTAGAAATATTTGTTTTATAAATATTACAAAATTCAGATTGAGTTGAGACCTCATTTATAACATCCTACATTAGGGAACTCCTTTAGAAAATACAATAGCCTCAGCCTTGATGCCGTTCCCTTGACAGGAGTATTGTACCAATTGCCTTTCCTCAGATACCTACATTTGATCTTGACAGATTCAGACCAGCACACACAGACAGCATCAGTCCTGTCCCATTCAGGGCACTCCACTGCACATGCAGGCCTGCCAGAAGGACAGCGAGCAGCGGAGCCACAGGACACAGTGCTTGCCGACTTACCCACAGGCAGAACTTTGCAATAAGAGGACAGTCTTCGCTGCAAGCATTGACAAAAATTCAAAAGAAAATTATTTTTGAAGATGCATTCATGACCTTTACTTCTTCCTCCATATGACCATTTGAGACCTTGAGCAAAAATACTTTTGAAAGAACAAACTTTAAACTGAAGTATTCCCTAAATGTCAATGTCTAACAATAGCAACACTTAGAATTCATTGGGGAAAATTATCGCATAGAAAATACCAGGAAGATACACAAATATGGTATCATGTGACTTACGCTCTCTACACAATGTCTTGAGGAATGACAATGGAATGAATAGTGAGAATAACTTTGTTTTTTCCTGGAAGAAAAGTATAAATAATTTTAGATAAATGTTGTTTGTTTTTTTTTTTTTTCTTTTGCATCTGACATCATTTTGACCTGACTGCATCTTCCAGATGCTGAAGATGAAAAGCTGTTTCTTTCCATGAACAAGAAAACAGAGAGTTGTCTTTTAAATTTGAATAATCTGTGATAATATAGATGTATGTATATAAAATAAGATTAGTTTAAGATTCCAGTTCTTCCTGAGGGCACAAGAAAATACTCTCAGAAAATATAGTATGTACATTTTCAAAGCAGGTTAGCTAGGACAGAGTTTACGGTATTGTCCATATTATTTCCTTATAAAAGGCCATCTAGGTCAAAATGAAGGTCCTGCTTTCTATAGTTTTATATGATCATGAGCTGACTGTCTCTCTCTTAAACAGGGACCTGAGTTCTTACCTGTTAAAATATGTGTGTCCATGTACTGCCTCAGACTGAAAAGCTTGTTTTAGCAATTTGCATCTTGCAGCAGACTACAGTATGAAAAACATGCTCCTGTTTTCACTGTCAGTGGGGAAGGAATTTTTTTTCTCTCAAAACACTTGTGTAACCTATTTTCTTTTTAAATAGTATTGAATCATCCTGAGGTTTGACAACAGCTGAAAGGTTTAAGGGTGAGATTGAGGTTTAACAGCAGGTGTGTAGCCCAGTTTTATGTTTTCATCAGTAACATTTTAAGTACTGTGCTATACAACCACTACATTGCTTTCCTTATTGCCACCTGATACGGACACTTTAACAGCAGCAAGGAGGGATGAATACTACAGCAACAGCAAGCTACAGAGAAGGTGTCACTTGTGGCTTTTCCTCCAAGATGTTTTCAAACCCCTAGCTGAGCACCAAGCTCACTCACTCATTTGTACAACAGTCTTCCAACATTTCTGAATCACCTACATTTGACATAGGCAGAACACACCTCAAATAACATACATTATCATTTTATTTATTTATTTTTTGCACTACCCAAACTATGGGGGAGGGGATGGGGGAGTCAAAAACATGGGGTAAAAAAGCAGCAAAATCTTTCATAATCAATTCTTTTTTAAATTGTCTAATTGCAGTTATGTCAATAAACCAATACCTTACATTCATGGTCTCCAAGTCAACTGAGAGATCTGTTGATGTGTCCAACTGGATCTCAACTGGATCACCTGTATGAACATAAGAGAAATAGATTGGTTTATTTTGGGTATTTCAGAAGATATTCAACAGCATGCTCTGCTTGCTGGCAGGGAAGTTTCACTTGCTGCAAACTCTCATAGCCATTAGTAGCTAGCTACAGCACTGCGAAGTGTGAGTACCAAGGACTGGTTGCCCAGCTGTGCTGCCTCGTGCGCCTGTACACTTCCTTGTGAAATTCACAATATATGCAATTTAAAGCCTAAGTGTTGAATACTGAATACAGTTTAAAATTATACTACTTATATATGATATAAATACATTAACTCAGCCTGAGTACAAACAACTCTTTCAAACAAGTATTTCTATGTTGCAAAAAACACTGCCCAGCTAAGTAATTTATCCATTTGTTGATCCTTATTTTAAACATTGAGCCCTAACTCTGGGGATTTGTGCTTCCCGTCATTTCCTACTCCTTCAGTCACTTCTATAAAAATTATTTTATTGACAATATGAGCAAGGAATAACCTTCACTTTAATAATCACTTTCAACTATAAAAAACGTGCATATTATGTCTCAGGTAAGACAATTTTTTTTCTGTATTGTATGTAGTGAACTCTTGATTACAGGTTAGGAGAAGCGCAGGAGAGCCACCCATGTGGTTCCACACAAGACTGACACAGTACCAACAGCACCAGGGCTTTTGCTGAGCAGAAGTAGCCATGTGATTTTGGTACTTCAGAAATTATTACACTTATGTTAACTTCAATTATATGTTAAATGTATAAAAATTCATATTACGTAACCTAACAGAAAAGAAAGGAAGTATTGCTGTGTTGCACAAGGCACGTTCTTCATGATGTTTTTTTGCATGTCTAATTACTTATGGAAATAAATTCTGTTGGAGTCAATGACACGCTACATGGATTAATTGTTCAAAGAACTAGACTTACACTAAAATCAGGAAGAAGGAGACTTAAATGGGTGTATTCAAAACTCATTTAAATGAGTTAAAAACTCTTTGTCAAGAATAATTTGAGTGTTTAGGAACCTGATTTTGGAAACTTGATTGCCTCCCACCACCTACCAAGACAAGCTGTTTTTTAAAATAGAACTCTGTCAGTTGATGTTTTTGACAACGCTACTCTCAGACTCCCTTCAGTGTCTTATCCCTCTTTGTCCTTTTAGAAATTTCACAACCTTATAACCCGAGGAAAGAACAGAGACTTTGGCAATTGATAAAATATTCACGAAACATTATGACAACAATGTATAAAACCAACTAACTACCCCTGGATTGTCAGGCAAGTAGCCTATAAATCACGCAGGCATCTTGCTGCATCTGTTCAACAGACATGAAAAGTAATATATTGCTCAAAGAATAGTTAGCAAATTCTTACAGGACTGTAAAAGTAAAGGCATTATTTTCAATGCCAGTGATTTAAATACAAGTTAAATTATTTTAGACTAAAAATCAATCTCAGATTTTATCTAGGAAAAAAATAGTTTGTCAGCAGGATCATAAAGGCACATCTGCTTGGCTGAATATTCCTGCCTTCAAAAGCAACTCAACACCTGCAGAACATGGAGCTCCAAAGGGAAGCTTCTCCTTTCTTTGGCTGCTGAATATTACTTGTAAGTCGCTTCCAAAGTAACCTCCCCAGGTACTTTTACACCTCGCGGCAACTCTCCCACATACAGGATGTTATTTGCTTCCTAAAAATGACTGGTCAGACTTTAAAATCCAGCTTTTCACAGGATCCGTTGATGCTAGCCAAAGCTGCCAGCAGTTCCAAATTGTCCTAGCTCAAACAAGTGTCTTCACCGGGTGTGGGACCGGCATACAGTAGAGGCTGGCAGTCCTTGCCACCTTGCATTATTCATCTGAGAGCAGGTAGCACACACCTGAAGTCTAAACAGGCAACAAGAAACAGGCCTCTGCCGACAACTCTATAAACAGGCTTTTAGTCTCCCATTCCTTAGAAACATTAAGATCTAATAAAGCATACTTGGCAAATACGGATGAAATAATGAAACAGAAGATGGTAAAAGAGCTTCTTGAACAGCTACCACATTATCACCTGCCATATAAAACCACTCAGTCAGCAATGGAAAAAAATGTACATATGCTCCAGTCAGGATTCAGTGTGAGTGAAGAAAACAAGGCAGGATAGATATATATTAAAAAGAAAACACGTTACAGTTGAATGGACTACAGATTTTGTGATCTCTAACTTTTATGTTATAAATAACAGAACTCAATAATGTACTGCATGGTTAATTAAAAAATACACTGTCCACAATGAACAAAAACCAACAACATGCTACAGCCTATTAAATGAAATGATGACTCTGAATTGTAATTGCTTTATAGACCACTGAATTAGAAAGTGGAGAGAAAAGACTTAACACAGATGATATTTGAGATCATTAGTAAAATTTAATAATTAAAGAGTTTTATCTCTGAAGGCTAAGGCTATTTCTCTATTTATATACACTTTGTGTATATAATTTTTTTTTTCCATACACTAAATTATTAAGAACTATCATCAGCCCCACTCCCACATTAGCTTGCTGGAAATACTTTATGTGCTCTTAACCATAAATGAGTTGAATGTAATCCTCTGGGGTCTCATTCAGGAAAGCATATGACTCTATCTTAAGTCCCACTGGGACAAACCCTCAGCTGATATACATCACGTTTATGGAGCTTCAGCACCCACCTCAGTGGAACTTAAATACCTTATCAGTAGATTATTGAACAAGGTTATTAAAAATAAATTAAAAGAAATGTTTCTGAAGCTGTCATGTCACATTGACAACACAGAAATGTATATTTGTATGTAGAATTTCATTATAATTATTTTTATGCAATATGAACATTCAATGTTATATGTTAATGGTACTGCGCACCAAATAGTACAGAAGCAAAAATTTTCAGTCCAAGGTAACACAGCATTTCCTAAAATATCATTAATGGTCAATGTGGTTGCAGTCATTTAGTTGGTGATCTCGTTTTGTTGCCAAAACCATTAGGACAATATAAAATTGGCTTCAGAAAAGTACCTTACTTAATTACATAGTAATCTAAACCAAACCAAAAAGACTATATTTGATTTTTATATCAATTGTTTATAGATTTTTATATCTAATTGTTTATAGATACGGTTTATATCTTGTCTGAGGGAACCACATGATTTTATAGGAATAGCAGTAAAAAGGAAAGCAAGATCTGCAAACCCTGTAAGTAATTTTCGAATAATTTGCTTGCAGCTTCTATTGCCAAGAACTGATCCAAGTTTTATGCATGGTTCTGCCCATGCTGACATCAACTACCTTCCTTAGGTGCCACATAAGGGTCACAACAATTTGTGAACAAGAGGAAGCTAAAGCGTCACCTCAGCTTTTACCAGCAGGTCTGTACAAACTGCTCACACCAACCAAGGGTGCAAAATCCAGTCCAAGCCTTTCTTAAAAACACACAGGCAGGAATCCTTCTCAACTTGTGGCACTGTTTCTTGATGCAGTCTACTCTATTTTGTTTGCCTTCTTGCTACGCCTTTTGGACCGTTAAATTCCTCGGTACACAATTTTCACACATTCTGTTTTCAAACTGCATAGAGAAATGGGGCTTAACCTCTTTGTGATCACAGTGCAAATGTTAAATAAATCATAAAAGCAGTCATACTGCATTACAGACTGGATTTGTTCTCCATTTCGCAATATTGAAATATTGTGAAAAAAATATATTAAAATATACTTAGAAAAATACAAATAAATATATTGTGAAATATAGAAATATAGTGATTTTGTGAAAGAAACTACCTTCAGGTTTTGCATTATTTAGAACCTACCACGGTTGGGTCCTGGGATAAAATTGGGGTTCCTATGCTCAGATTTGAAACATTTAATGATTTCCACTGACTTCTGCCACTGTTCCAGATTGCTTCCAGAATCTTGCTTTTGAACATTAACATGTACAGATACCAGTTCAAACAACATAAGATAGTTGATTGCATCTTAAGCTGTTAAATCTCACCAGGCAGAACCAGCTATATTTCTTGTAGCTGCATTTCCTGTGAAACATGAAGCCTTTCTTTTTTTCATAGGCTCTTATCAAAAAGTTTATTCCTATCATAGACAAGACCAAGTGTATCTAAAATGATAGCGTAAGCACTGCAGTAAATACATTACAGGTCAGGTTTGACATATTCATTTCTAATGCATCATATATAGCTGGTGGATAGCTTATAGTTTCTTTCTCTAATGTTCAGTTTCAGGCAAACAAATTTCTGCCTTAGGCACTTTGCTAAACTAGAAGTAGCTCCAGCATGCCCCATCTATAACTGCCATAAAACATTTTGTAACATCTTTCTCAGAAGGATGGTTTAGTAGAAAGGCTTACAGAGAGCCTAGCTGTCTCTGTTGCTTCCCAAAAATAACTATCCTACATGTAGCACATATTATGCTGATTCTGCCAAAGACATTCAAAGTCAAGATTTTTTGGAGGGAGGAGTGGTGGTGTTGTTTGTTGTTTGTTTGTTTTTGTTGTTGTATTTTTAATGCTTTAAGTTATATTAATAACTGGGGAATGTGAAATACTTGAAGAGCCCTGAATTAAACCAAGCAATTGTTAACTCTGAGCTGCACTGTAGCTGCTGCTACTGATCACATCTCTCAGGGACGCAGCTTTATCTGCTGATGCTTACTGCAGCCACTTCAGTGGAAGGGAAACAACAAAGACGACTTAGGACTGCCTATTTAGTTGTGCCCCTCATGGTCAGCTTCTATTACAGGAAGATGATTTTCCAAATAAATTAGAGCAGAAGTGGGAAGATTCACACAACTTGCCTTACATATATGGCGATGTATACAGGACAGCTAATATTCACAGAGGTAGCACCACTCCTCTGTGCAGGGGTTACCTCCTAGTTTAGGTTCTTTGTCTGAAGGCCAGGAAAAAACATCAGAGGTGACTCCCAACCCTAGACAGTTTCCTCCACTTCTCTTCTGCATTACTGCCTGGGCTGGAGATACTCCTTTGGCATGGCAGGCTGAGGCAAGAGGAACTTGCATCGTCCCACTCCATTCCACTCAGCTGCTAATTGCACGCTTCCCAAGTACAGCTGTCTCAGAGACATTTTCTGCTTTTTCCTCTTCTACAGATAGGCAAACTTGGCTCTTATTTAGATAGAAATCATAGCAACATTTTACAGGGAAGGTGGGCAATTGCAAACAAACACTTGCCAAGTGTGGGCTGGCATGAGTTTCTTACAATGACAGTAAGAAATAGAGGTGGGTACAGAGAGAAATTAAGGGCATAGTTTTCTCATATGTTATCTGATCAGAATATGGATCTAAACAGTATATATTTTTGTGCAAACTACTTACAAATATATTCTGGTCCCCTATAAGCTAGCATTTCCCCCTTTGAGCTATGTATTATTAGCTACATGTGAGCACATGTATTTAATACGTATTTAAAGATATTTAATCTTGAAACAGGAGATCCTTTACCTGGCCACCTCTCTTTCCTCCAGGAGGCTCTCTCTGACATTTTAACAGAAAAGAAGCAAGGTATGAAGCTATTACTGTACACCTAGAATAGCTTGGCTGCCAGGCTGTATCTTTGTAAACCACCAACTTGTGATACTCGGTGCTCTATGCACAGGCATTTGTACCACAGCATGGTGAAGATTTTCTCTTCTTCCAAGCCTTTTGGAAATTCTTTATTTTCATTTCAGTCTTGACTTTCCAACCAAGTTTTAGAAAATGGCAACAACAGATTCCAGTTCCACACACTCCCCATTCCTCTTAAACTTAAGGTCTTCTGAAGGCATGGTGTACATGTAAGCAACAAGTTTGGCATCAGAAATTATCTTCATTGGCCACTGTACATTTGCATGAGCATACTGGCATTTTCCTAGTTTTACTTGCAGCAAGTTTACACTTTTTTCCTGTAGTCAGTAATGTTCACTTTCCTCCTGAAATCCTCAAAATAAGTTCGAACTGGCTTTCCTTTCCCAAAGTTTTTAAGAAGTGCAAATATATTATGTCTGACCAATGCCAGTCATTGATCAGCACTGATTTAGCAAGTATGAAGCAAACTGGGAACAACTTTGTATCTCTGTTGCAGACAAAGGTCAGAATTTCTATTATAATCCTCATTATTTACTACAATTAAATGAATTTGTTAATACTGCCAAAGCTCAAGTTGTTTAATATAACTAATTAAGCAAGTAACAGGCTTCTATCCACTGGCAAAACACTGTTTCTCAGGCTGCTTGTGTTTTACATTATAGTTAACTGTTCCTACAGCAGACTTCTAGGAAGTACAAGCAAAGCAGAGGAATTACAGAATCTAGTAGCATCTGAAGCATCCATCAGTGGAGGTAGAAATGCAACAAACAACAGGGATGTGTACCTGAAGCCCAGGTAGTATTTTTCTTTTCCACAAGGAAGAAAATGCAAGTTACTCTTGGTATGATAACAAGACGTCATTCTGAAATGCTGACTATCTTCTGCTCAGACACAGAAAGAACAAAATGGTTGGAGCAGAGGAGGTAAAATGCAATCTGTGCTGCCCTCTCCTATTATTTTTGGCATGCAACTGTTTCAGTTTATAACTCCAAAAGGTGTCTAATTCCCTATAATTTCAAATGGTATTTATTGCATAGAGGAAGGGAGAGAAGTCACTTTGTTGTTTTGATATTATGGATCAGTTAGAAGAGGAAGCCTCAATACCCTTGCAGCTAAATGACATCCCAAGGCCCACAGACTGCTGAAACCAAGCCCTGAGGCCAGACACTGCCTTCCTCCCTGCTCTGTGTTGAGGGACATGAGGCAGACAAGACATAACTGGGTGCCTGCAGCACTGCAGCTCAGGGAGGCACAGCTGAGGGCATGTGGAAGAGCCGGGGCAGCTGCTGTTCATGGCAGGGCTCCAGCCAGCTGGGCAGATTTGGGCAGGCTGAGCAAGCCCACCGCAGCTGCCTGCCCCCTGGACAGGGGGAACTGGCAGAGCTGCTGGCAGGAGACACTGCTTGCTGAACAGTGTGATGAAGAATTTCATGTATGGGTTTTGGAAATACTAGTCCAAGTTCAGAAAACAGACTGTAAGGTCTTCAGGCCAGGGACCATCTGTCTGTTCTGTATTTAGCAAGGGGGGTGTCTTAATTTTTCACCAAGTTGTTGGGCACTGCCGCAATAAAGTGAGGTTGGTAAACACAAAGATCCTACTTTCAGGAATTGGAACCTGAGGAACAGAATGGATGACAATTTTACCTGCGGAGAGATGGCACAGCAAGGACTAGCTCCCAGCAATGCAGGGCACTTCTCTATGCAGCATGTTGTATGTTCCCAAAACAAACACTTGCTATTGCTTTAACACCCTACTCACTGACAAGCATCCTTCAGGACTGCACCACAGTTTAGTGTAATTTCTTCTTTTATGCTGTGAAAATGGAGAAAGTAAAAACAACAGTAATAGCCCTCCAACCCCGCCAAAGTATAGAGACATTTAACTTAAATACAAAAAGTGTGATTTCTTCACCAAGCCCATCAATTCAGCCTTCCTTTAGACCTGGCCTATAATAAATGGTTGGATTAGTTGGGAGATCAGGGAAGTCAGAAACGAATCATTCAAATGAGAAAAATCATTAAGTTCTAATTACAGCAGGGTTTTGCAGAGTATGCATTGGAGCTGGTAGTTTTTCATTGATATGGCAATGAATGTTCCATACAGCATAGCTAGGACTTTCCCACTAATTAATTAGGTGTAATTCTAGGAACTGTCTACAAAATATGTTTCCCCAAAGTATCCTTTGGTTCTCCAAATGGAGCCATAGTTCTATTTTGCTGACCCTGGGAATCATATAGGGTCCTAAGCACTCAAAGTGCTGAGTGATAAGCACCTGATACATTATATTTGTGAAGATTGCTGCTGGTAGTTCCTATTCCTACCTTCCCTTGAGCTTCTACAAATAAATATTCCAAACCATCCTCTCTCCTTTCCAAGATTTGTTAGAGCCTCCTCCTTCATTTGAAGGTTACTGGCTTACTCCTTTCCCAGGAACATCTTCTATCAGCTCATGGCTGAAAGTCACAGATATTTTACCCCCTCGTCCACCTTACCTTGCAGAGAAGGACTGTGAACAAAAAAATAGCTGGAAGAGCACCAAAGCCTGTGGGAGTGATCGTGGTCCATTTTGTCCTCTGAAAAATCACAGTTGGCTCTATGGACAGAGACCAGGAAAAAAGGGCACCTGTAGCTGGCGTCTTGTCCTCCAGTGCTCACCCGTACATGGAGGACTGTGACCAAATAACAGTGCTAAGCAATGGGCAAAATGCGTTGCCTCCAGTGCCTTGTCTGAGCAATGCATCCTGACTGTTCAACACAGGACAACAACTGGATGCTACAGAACAGCCTCACAAGCTATCCAAGACTGATCAAACCAAACCAAACATACCGCTATGTTCTGAGTCCCACCCCTGCAGATTAGTTACCTCCATTAGTGATTCACAACCTTTAATCCTCCATTTACTTTGGCATCTCTAGCATAGTTATATGGAAACTGCCAGCCTTTATTTCAATAAAGTCCTAAAAGTTTACTGCAGGAGGACTAAGACCCTCCCCTGCCCATGCTGTAAACTGTGGCACTATCCTTATAGCTGCTGACTACAAGCAAGGCCCTGACACCACCGGGCAGCCTGGTAATGATCCCTTCGGACTGAAGAGGAACTGAACCTTCATCCTGGCTCAATTCTCTATTACTAAGCTACTCAACCAGCTGTTTTCTATCATGTCCTACAATGCCACAAGCTAATCAAGTGTGCACTGCAAATACCTACAAAGTTGTACTCATGCAAAGGGAGATACCTGACCCTTGAATTCTGCCCAATAAGTTGTCATTGTCAGTAAAGCAATCTGAGGCCTGTCCCCAAATCCTTAGGTACCTAAAATATGCATCCGATTTTTCATTTAAAAGGAAACTGAACAACACCCAATACAGCAACTGAGCAATGGTTCAACATGCTACATTTGGAATATACCACATTCCAAAATGTTCTTAACATTTTTGTGAATCTAGCCCATAGGATTATTAGAATACTGTCCTCAATATCTGGATCTTCAAAGAGTAAATGTGTTTATGAAGAACAGGCTGTTACACAATCTTCTGACAAAGAAGCATCTCTTTTATTTTTATTTTTGGTGCCAGTCTTCACGGAAGATTTTGATATAAGAAAGGAGAGAAGGAAGATTTCAGTTTTATCCTGAAGTGGCTTAAGAATGATTTACTGCTCTGGTCTCTAACTGTATGAGAACTTTTAACATTTTAGCTGGACAATTAGACACACTGTACTAAATGATAATCCTCTAAAATCATGAGATGGGAAAGGAAAGGACAGCAAACCTACCATTTATCTTCTGCTAGCACATTGCATTACTGGGAACAGTAAAAAAAAAAAAAAATCCTAGCTAAGCACACAGTAATATCAGATCTCTGAAAGTCTGATTTTCATTAAACTCTCCTCCACACCTCACATTTTGCCAGAAATAACAGGGGGGGGATGATAGCTTTCAACCAGGGTAAGAAATGGACTAGGAGTAAGCTTCTGCAGTGCATGAAGAGTTAGCCTGTGCTTTAGCATGTGTGCGCAAGCTTTGTGATGTTGTTCCGGGCAATAGTTATTTGGCAGCTGCTTGTGGTCTGGTTTTGGCCTCAGGCAAATTTTCACCTGGGGCACTGGTTAGGGGCTAGAAAGCGAGCAGTAGACAGTAGTCTTCCAGAAGCACATTTTGGAGCAGTAGCAAGTGGCCCCTTGGCGGTCATTTGCCTTGGGTTAAGAATTGGATTAGGGTTTAGGCTATGGCTGTGTATATCTTATAGATCAGAGTGACATTACAGATTTTGAAAGGCTCAGGAAAAGATTTTGGTAAAGCTCCAGCATAAAAACAAAGGCTTCTAACACCTGACTTTTATTACCTGTTAATGTTTAAATTTGCAAGCCCATTTTAGGCTGGGGAGGATCATAACCATACGAAAAGCTGCAGATTCCTTGTGCTTCTTAAGCACAAGATAATACCGAACAAATTAATAACAAGAGATTAGAATTTCAAATGAATTAAAAAATTTGTTTGCAATTTCTAATAAGATTACAGATATACTCTGATTATTTGTTTCCCCCAATATTATAAATGAACCTGTTAAGAAGATTCTGGCTTGCAGCTGTTAGGGCAAAGGAATAAAATAAAATGGATGACAGAACATTCCATTAATCTAAATTGTCTAGATCAGCCCCCTGCCTGGCTGAAGGCACATCCCTCCTGCTTGCAGCCCCACATGCAGCATTCTGTAAATTGGTTCAAGGCAATTTCTGAAAAAGGAGCAGACATTAAATGTCAGTTTTTAAATTTTTAAATGACAGCCAGCAAACAGCCCACATCTTGCCTCAGTTAATATGAAAACTGACAAATTAGGCAAGGGAAGAGATCAACTTCTATTTACTGAAGGCAAGAAACTGGAGAAGAGAAGGTAGAAACTGGAGGAAACTAATTTATTAGTATCTGATATGTGAGGGTATTTTATAAATTTGTTCGAAATTACCAGTGTAGGACAGATAAGCTTATTGTTCACAAAAAGTATGGGGCTCAGTAATGACACTTCTTTCCTGTACTTCCATGTGTCACTAGGAGTGGCAATGGAAGGAATTAAGCCCAGATTTTACTTATTCAAAAGTTTGTTTGTTTGGTTGGTTTTTTTTGAAAGACTAATCTATTTTATCTATGTAATCCATTTTAAAAAACAGGCTCTGGACACAAATTAACAGTTTTTTCCCCCAAAAACATGGCTGGTCATGACCAATGACAGTATAAAATATGGGAGTTCAGCCAGCTTCTCTGCTTCAAATGCATCAAAAAATTTTTGAGGACATCTTAATCTTGTCAAAACAATCGAGCAGCTAATTCAATTCAAGCAAGGCTTCTGATACACAGTGGATAACATTCTCAGCTGGTGTGGATTTACATTGTTTCAGTGCAGTGGTTTTGCTGCAGCTGAAGTCTAAACTCAGTGTGTTTAATAGAAGAGAAAATTCAAACGCTGTTTCCAGCTAGCTGTCTTGCAGGACCTCAAATGATAGAAAATCAATTCATCCCTGGGCAAAACCCGCTCTTGTGAGCTGCCATCCTGTTTTGTTTCAAGTGAAAATAATATTGATGTTGATAACACCCACTAGGTTGACATAATCTAATAGTCAGTTTGTTACTAGTCAGAAATGTCACCTTAGCAAATAAAATGCCTTAAACCACCGCCTAGCAAAACCATAACAAACTGCTGGAGACCATTAATTCAAATTTAAGGCCTAGCATTACAGGTTGACAAGACCGACTTGCTGAGGAAAAGCACCACAAATACAATTCCCTCATTCCAATCATTCACCTTACATATATATAAATAAAAATCAAGTTATTTACACTTCTGCTAATAGATATAGGCCAAGCCTTAGAACACCACTTATCTGGAACTGAGGATCTCGGTAACAATTCTTCTCTCCTATAAAGATATTTTCTCTGTATACACACGTTTTATATAAACACCATATGAAGAATGTAAATGTGCACTTTACTAGATACACTGTTCCAAATTGTTCCTGCATGAAAAAGACGAGCCGCAGGACAGCACACATCTCCAGCCCAGGGCCAGTTTTGGCCAAGGGATGCAGATGGGCAGCAGTGGTGCCCTGACAGACACTGCTGCCCCTGAAGGAGGGCTACGCTAGGGCAGCAGGCAGCCTCAGGCTGTAGTCTAACCCTAAGGCTTCGGGCTAAACACCAGCCCTGCAGGAACTGTTCCAATGCTCGCAACAGGCATCCCAACTACAAGGGCTGGGTGGACTCCTGTAGGCAACAGCAGCCCTCTCTACCCAGTTTGAAACCATCACATCTCTTTTCAGCCCCTGGGTCACAACGTGCAGTTATACCAGCCCCGGTCCTACTGAAAATGTGTGCTGGGTCTGATCAATGAACTGCACCAATCACTGCATGTGCCAGGAGTCCCATGGTAAATGCATTCTTTTCCCTTTCTTGTTTCCCATAACTAACCAACTCCAAGTCATGTAGCCTAGCCCAGTTATCATCCCCAACTGCAAGCTGCTGGTGACAGAGAGCTTGGGTCACCACAGCATCACAGCGTGTGGAATTGCAACAAAGCAGCAAGGAAGAACATAAATTTACACAAATACAGTCAGGAGCTACCTTAATGACACCTAAGATCTGCAGACAAATGGGACGTATCCACTTAACTGGTACCGTGATTATGCTGGCTGCATAATCATCAGCTTTCACATCATAAACAGATACACATATAAATATATACACACCCACCCCAAAAAGTGTCTTGGAAAAACACTTGCAAAAATTGTTTTTTCCTTTGGTTCAATTAACACCACAAGTACCCTTTATGAAGAAAATCCACTTGAGATATGGCAGCAGGGAATTAAAGCTAGATTGACACTAAAATTGACCTAGCAAAGCTTAGTCTATTAAGAAACTGTACACTCGTGAAACACTTCCTTTGAGTTCAGTCAGGACCCCTTTGTGGTGTCCCACCCACTTGCTGCAAATAGATACAGATGCTTTAGCAAATTTTATGAGCTGTTAGATCACCTTAAAAACTCGGAGGCCTGTGTTTACACAATTTAGAGAAAAAAATTGACCCATAATATGTATTAAATATGAATAAAACATTAGGATTATAACTACAGATTGAAATAACAATTCCCTAAAAGAAAAAGCAAAACATCAGAAACAGTGATCACAAGAATCCTGAGAAGCCAGTATTTTTCTTTGCTTTTACTTTACTTAAGGTTAAAGCTAAAAATAACAACCTACTTCCCCAATAACAGAACTGTAAATTTTCAATTAAGCATCAGCTTTACCACTTGTTTTATTTAAGCATTGCTCCAAGCATCATCAAAACACTGATCATTCTCATGATTGCTGGGAATGTCAAAAGTTATTTCAAAACCAGACAGTCCTGAAGTGCTGCTGATTTAGTTAGCAAACGAAATTGCATTCAGCAATGTGTGTATACCATCAGCTGTACCCTTAAGTCAGCAGTTTGCAGGGCTAGGGGCATGTTCCAAATAAATCCTTTTACTCTGTGCAAACTGCTAGATTAAACTGATTACATAGTGCATTTTCTTCAAACATGATAATAAAATGTCATAACAGACATTATCTGTGCAGAATCTCCAGCAGGAGAAGAGGAAGGGGACTTCACAGGACAGAAAGGATTATTTGTGCGACAAAGTGGTATCTGTTAATCACTTTTGATCACTAAAATCACTAAATCACAAAGTGGTATCTGTTAATCACTTTTGATCACTAAAGATAAAGTTTTGCAATGGACAAAATGCTTTGTTAACATAACATTAAGAAGCACCTCACCAACTGTTGTATGGCAGCCACTCTACCATATAAAGTGCAAGTTGAGCAAAATAGCAACTGGTAAGGCTGCTGAAAATCTGGAACTAGTTTAGCGAATGTGTTGCCAGTTCTTCCTACAGACCAGAAGTTTTAAGGAAAAGATTGCATTGCATACCTAATTTCCTTTATCCATAACAACCAAGTCAACTGATTAACTTCATTTAGCTACCTGAACTGTACTCCTGTTGCTCTGCACAGCCAGGTTCAGGAGCTCATGGGCTGGAACAGAGATTAGACACAAACCCAGGGAACACGCAGACCCCAGCTGCAGCACTCACAGCACATTTTCAGTTCCTCCACTGAACAGTGATCCTCTGAACAGATGACACCCATAGAGCCTGCAAGCTATAAGCTACAAGCAATTGTACTGAAGTCTTGCAAGTTATATGGGTAGAAGGAAATACTGCTTATACTGTTTTAAATGAACAATGGAGGCAAATTCAAGCACATATAAATTACAGAGGAGCATCCTAAAACAATTCGCATTGCTGCATCCTTGGCAAAGATTTTATTTTCCTCCCCTCTTCAGGATGCTAGGAAAAAAAAAAAAAAAAAAAAAAAGGCTGTCCAAAGTGTGATTTTCCCCAGTGCTGCTGGATACATTGATGAATAATTGAAGATCTATTAGATGGGCTGATCCAGAGGAAGAAGTTCCAGAATTTAACATAATGTTCAGGAAGAGACAAAAATGTGCTTTCTTTGGTAGGGCTTGGAAACGTAATAGAAATTGTCAGCCTCATAATAATAGATACTGGTACTTATAAGAAATCACATTGAAAGAAAAACATGAAATAGATATATTGGATATAATTTACAAATAAACAAACAAGCAAGCCCCACTATTTTTCTAGTCATGTTTCTGAATATTAATTTTCTTTCATGAAAAATTTGCCAGAATATAGAAAACCAGCCAGACTCTTAGGAAACGTTAAATTGTTTTCAATCCAATGTTTGAAGTCTTCTTCCAGTTGCCTATTCACATTAGGATAGCAGTTTCATAATGAAAATCAGTTTATACTCTGTAAGGCTTAATGTGTATCAGTTCAGAAAACTTAAATATTTCCCCCATCATTGTCACACTCTGCTTTTTACTTTCCCAAAAGAAAAAAAAACAACATCCTTTAGGACTGAAAGTATGTGGAAATTCTAGCTGGTCACTGCATATGCAAACAAGACTATGACGTTTCCAGCAGACACGACTTTGCTCATACGCACGATACAGATGTGTGAGCATTTCTGTCCAGCAAACAAGCCTCCACACCTACAGGTGGAGGGCACAGAACTGCACACTACAACAGGGCAACCATTCTGTCATTCACATGTGCAAGCAATCTTTGTGACGATCTTAAATGAAAAGCTGAGTTATTTGCATCTTTATCTGTGAGATTCAGCTTCTAAAATTGCATTGATTTTGGCCCCATATGTGCACCAAAGATGATCAACCATAGAAATAAAGCTTTAAAACAGTGTTGACTTGGCTATGAGTAGAGAGCACAGACGCAGTTAACAAGTGAAATTAGCTCCCTCTTTGGAAGCGGCATTGAAAAAGATGACAATGCCAGAAAGACCAGATATCTTCCAGTCCTGTGATTTGCCAATACTGCTCACATCCTGGTCAACGTAACCACGTGAAACACGGTACTCAAACACGGGGCAATGCACTATTATTCCAGAAGATGCAAGAATAGTAAGTAAATACTAACAGTCAGTTTGTCTTCTCACCTGATTAGTTACCAAAGATACCTTCCTTTTATATTCTGGAACTGTATCTTATTCTCTAGTTAAGTGGGATCTGATAAAACTGAAATTCAACAGATAATTAAAATACTGTAATCTCCTTAGGAAAATAAAATACGCCTCTGTCCCCCCTTTTTAATTATTGTATTTTGCCCTTCTCGGTCTTTGCATGCTTTGAATATTTTTTGCATGATCAGAAGATGATGGCATTTATGAAATACTGTGCATCTTTTCAGCTTTGGCAAACTACTGTGCTCATGTTCCTCAGCTTCGCATTTTAATTGCAACTTTTTCCATACTAAATACAACTAAGCAATCTCTTGAGACAAGCAGTCTTCCTAATATCATTACAACAAAATACAAGAGATGCTCTTAAGTTTTATCACAGAACGCAGTGATTCTGTTTTGAAACTCTAGTGACCACTGAAGTTGTTTCCCTTCCTTATCCTCCTTCAGTTTACATCAAACAACCAATTTCTGAAAATAAGCTCATGTCCATTCTTCTGATAGCAGACTCAGTGATCCCAGAGGCTCCTACATCCTTTATTTGATTTTCAGTTAACAGAGTGGGTTATTACTTGCACTCTGTTCTTTCCAGTAATTGCAGAAAGTGGTGAAGTGGAGAAAAACTTTCCTTAGTGCTTTTGGTGAGATCAGAAGTCTATAGGGTAAGACATCGGCTCTTGTTTGGTGAGCTTCTAACTTGCAGAGTAACTTTGTGAAACCTTGGGGGTTAATAGAGCAGATTTCATTTCTGTATAGAGTTCCTGTCTCATCTGATGATTCCATTCAATGATTTTACTGTAAAGCACCATGAGAAGCAGTTAGCAAAATGAAATGGAAGATGACTACTACAGCCTAATTAAATGAAAACTACATAATTCAAAGCAGCTCCTAATGACAGTAAATCTTATAAAGAGTGAATTGCTGCATTCAGGAATTTTTGTACTAATCTCTTGTGTTGACCACTCTTACTGTGGTGATCCAGCAGAGGCTAGTAGGCTGTTGGGAAATGATTACGTAGGCTTTCCTGAGCAAAAACTGTATGTTTTGTTTTTATTTGTATTAAATAAATACAGCTGTATTATAAATGTGTGATGTTCTCCAGCATCCCCCCTGGCTACCTGCTGCCATCCAAGGTCCCAGGGTGGCTGCTCTTAGCTATGCCAGCCTCAGCTCACTGGAGTGTGGTGATCTCCAGAGATCCCTCCAGTACGTGCAGCCATAGCAGCTACCTATGCCACACAGATCCTTTGAAAGACTGCTACAGGGCCAAAATACATCTATGGTCAGAGTTCTTTGTTTTCATAAGTATAACACCTATATTCTTAAAAATCAGATTATCTATTGATACGTATCTGCACTAAGAGCTTTCAGCAACATGCTTATTCCTTACCTTAAGCAGCTCCTTACTTAAGAGTCCAAACTGAATAAAGTTCTTATCTGCTCCGATTATTTTAAAACTAAATTTACTGAGCAGGATAACATTCTTTAGTAGTTTATCCTGCAATAAGTAAAATTATTTTATCAATAGGAATGTCATGCTTTTTCCAGATTAACATTTCACTAGCCATTTTTTCATTCAATGCTACCAGATGGACCACTGAGCAGTTCTTCACTAGTGGAGTTACAACTTGCAGTGAATGAAATGTCACTTTCTTCTCCTACACTATCATACACAACGGTGTTGGAAAAGCTCATATTGAAAGCTTTTGGGCAAACTTTCACTTCTTCTGTTATTCTATTCTGTTTCCCAGGGCCTAATCAGGATGTGAGACCTTTTTGCCCTTGAAAAAAAGTGCAGAGGGCCCAGTGGAATTCTGCGTGGCCATGAGACTCGAAGCACCAGTCAAGCACAGAAGCATTCCTGTTTTTTAATTGATTTGAGCATAAGCAGTCTCTTCTCAATGTTAGGTATACATGTACTCTTTTTTTGGTGCATGTATCAAAAGTACTAGAAAGGTTGAAAGGCTTGTAGGTGTCCTAGTAATGCAAAACAACGATTCTGCTTCCTATTTAATTTTCTGTACCCTCACCAAATGTTGCTCTCAAGAAACAGACATCTTCATGTTGCTATATAGCATCTGTAAAGCTGTATATTAAAGTATTGTGGTCTGCAAAATGTTTGCATTTCAAGTTAAAGAAAACTTCTTAAAGAGAGATAAACAGACAGTAAAATAATTCATACTGAAAAAGTTAGCTAACCCTTTTGGAAGCATCCAGGACTAGTGGTATAAAAATGTGAGGTTTAAAAATAAATTCAGTTCAATGATTCATCCTTCTACTTCTCAGTACTTTATAGAATAGATGCAACATGATTATTCTCAAAGTACACAAAACAATGTCACTGTATCCCCCTGATATCATTCAAAATCTTTCTTATTGACATTACTATAAATGCTTGAGGAGGAAATTCTAGCTATTAAGAAAATAGAATAGAGGAAAGTAGTCATCTCTGCCAGTGCCCTTCACTGTACAGCATAATTACATAAAAAACACAATTTGATACAAATTCAAAACTTTTGGATTTCATTCAAGAGAACAACTGTGGAAGCAATGAAGATGCTTCTGGCACACTTTCAAGCCTGAGCAATCTGCTGCTTCAAGTAGAATGTGTAACATCAGCATTAATAGATTGTAGGGTAGATAATCATTTTCCCAGTCTCAGCAGCCACGAAAACTGCCTGCAGTTCTAGTCAACAGCCTTTGCGTGCCTTACCATGAGGGCTTTGTGGGTGACCCCTTTTCAAGATTACAGACTGACTTGAGTCTTTAAGCCTAATAAGAGCATAGAATAGTCTCCAGTACATTATAGCAATTTTGCAGCATTTTAAGATTGTTCTCTGATTATATTTCTTCCTACCTGACAGTCACATTAAACTCTCAATTTAAAGACAGCAAGGTTTAAAAAAAAAAAAAAAAAAAAAAAAAGATAAACGGGGTGGCTCTTGTCCCTTTTTTCATGTGTTTATATATGTAGATGTTCTTAAGGATGGGTTGGAATAAACCAAAGCAGCCTTTGCGCTGCAGAAGGCTGAGCCATTGTCCCCAATAAGAAAGAAAGCTGTGTGGTCCACAAGAACCAGAGGGACTGACGGAAGAATCAACAGAAAGGAAACTGTGGAAACAGACCCTCTACACAAACATTATTATTATTATTTAATATCTTTTTTTCTTGTCAAATGTACGTGCCATTATCATATTCCTGCCATAATATGCGCACTCACATGTTTTCTGTTTTAACCTTAGATTAAAATGTAACTTCATGTAGCATCGGATGCTATATAGACGAGGCAGAAAAAGAAATCATACTGATGATGATTCCCTTAAGGAGGGGCTAAAAACCATATGAAAGAAAACTTGAACCCTCCTGACAAACACTCTCTTCTAAGTAAAAACAAATCTTAAGAGACAACTCTCAGACTGACTGCATCATCACCTTTTCAGCTCCAGCCAGAAGCAGAATTGCAAATACTTACATTAATTCTCTGCATCAGGAATATTCATTGGAATAAGGACAAAAAGGATGAGTATGATTTCATCCCAGAAGCCAGTGGGAGTTTTGCCAGTAATTTCTTTGAAACTGCGAAGGGCAGAAAGAAAATCAAAAATATTAAAGATCTTACAACCTATATTTCTTGAAATTCGTTCCTAGTAAGACATCAGCAACTAGTTGTTCATAGCATTGACACTGGTTATCACAGTATCATGGCTATGCAAAACTTAACACAATACTGATCTAAAACCTTCTCATTTTGCTTACTCAGCAGCAACAACCACGCTGGAAAAACACTGGATGATTTCTCATTCTTCACCATGGGAATTTCTACTTTTGATTCTTAATCTGAATAATTCAAGTAGTTCCTAGTGGATTAGCGTCACACTGCTCTTTTACAGAACTGATGCTACACTTTCACATTCACTGCTTCCAGCATTTGAGGCTGGTGATGCCCATCAACATTAAGATCATCTCTCATGCTTCTCATTTCCATGAGCTTCAAAAATCAAAAGAAATGCCGTAATACCATGGAATGAAAGCAGAAAATCAATCCCTAGTTAGGCACAGGTATAACAGAACTCTGCCCCAATTTATTTCTCAATGTTGTTACCACACTACCTAAATTCCTTTACATTGCATTTTCCCCTAGAAGGACAAGGCTTGTCTAACCTATTTCTTCTACCTCCAACAAAACAATGGCACTGATTTGGAACTAACAGGCTGATTTCTGCAAAAAATAAAGCAAATACAGAAAAAGTGCTTTAAACGCATTGGCATAATCTTGTCCCTAGCAGCCAATATGGTAATTCTACCTTCTAGAAGAGCTATGATACAAATTTCATTGACTGTATTGTATTTATCAAGAAAAAAAAGTTTATATTGATGGAAGTTTTTCTTTGAGCTCCGTAACAAATCAAGTTATATTGTCCCATCTAGCAATTGTATCATTTGTAGGCATACTCTATTTGGCAAGATGGCAGCAAAAAAATAAATGAACAGATGTCATTATGTCCCAGAAAGTTTTAAAGTAGATCCAACAGATAATATGAACACACTTAATTATTTTTTTTTTTTCTGATGGACTTAGTTTTAATACTCATATTTGCTAGAAATGATTGAATATCAGACAATCAAACTGAATCAACACAGTTCCCCAACTATTTCTTGAACACAGAAAATTTGATTAAGCACCTTTTTCCTGTTTTTTCTCCTACAGTGATCCGAAGGTTGCGGTTTTCCCTGAGCTATTCATTAGGGGTTGTTTACTGACACACAAGGGCTCACTTCCAACACAGAAAGCAAAGCTACACAAATTAATTCTTGGTCCTTTTGCAATATTATTTCCAGCATCTGCATACCTGGCACAGAGTGTCAGTAGAGGAGATACAGTCTGGAGGGACTGATACCATTCCATTTGCCTGTGAAGAGCAAAGCCCCAGCTGAGAAAAGATACATGAAGATGAAATATAATTTGTGATAGGTAGAGCAAATGTATTAGAACCTCAAAAAGTGACTGAATTGTTTTCTTTCAGTTCAGACCTGTTTACAGAGCTGGGCCTGAGGAATTCAGCTGTGTATTTCTTCACCTAGTCTTACTGTAAACAAAGAAGATGTTTTCCTTTCCTATTTTAACTGGAACCCAAAATATTACTTTCAGTGATAGTGCAAAGTGAGCAAAGGTAGTGCTAGCAGAATTAATTACTCTGTCTTCTCCACAAAAGAAATTTCCAGAATTTTGCATTTTAGTCCTTAGTTTCATTTTTTCATAATTTTTGTGTATTTTATTCTCTCCAATGAATGTATTTTCTAGTTTCTTCTTCAAACTTTTCATCACAAGAAAGGCTACTTTATTCTGTAGCTTTATCCCCAACAAAATGATCTTGAGTCAAATGAGCGAACAAAGGAGTTCAGAATGACTTCCTTATACCAGCAAAATATAAGTTTGCATCTTCACATGTACCTTAATAAATGCTTTCATTAACCAAAAATTATGTACAAATAAGCTTATGAACAGATATTACCATTATTACTGAGACTTATATATATGTGTGTATATATATATATAATACACACACACATATATCCTAAACACTATAGCAGAGATTTATTTTTTCCAGTTCCTATTTTGCTTACAGAAAGAGTGATGGAAAAGAGCAGCCTGCTCTTTGATATATCTGAACTCTTGTTTCCTGCCTTCAGCTTTTTAACACGTCCTTGCAATGGAGATCATGAAAGCAATAGGGAAAATACCAACCATGTTTTCAGATAAAACCTTTGTATTTTCCATCAAGAAGCAGTGAAGTTCAAAATTAATTCTTAATTAAATTTTAGGCTATGTTGAGAGAGGTCAAGTATACCATTACCATTACGAACATCAGTGTTTTTGTTCAGCTAGAAAGCTACAAATCTTTTCCAGTCATCTTTACTTGCATTTTGCAGGCTATTAATGAATCATTTTGTCATGTGTAGAGTATTATCCATCTGAGTACCATTATTTCATGAAAAGACATTAAAATGTGCTCTCATTACAGACACGGTGATTATTATAAATCCTTATTTTCAGGTTTTAGCATAGAAACTCACTTTAGCAGATACAGTTTATTAAAACACGCAGCAGCCAAAGGTCTGTCTAGAACTATGAAGTGTAATCATATAATGACAGTACTGGAATATGAGTAAAATAAAGTCCATTTTCAGATCCTTTTGATAATTTTGCATTGCATGAGATGTGTGTCATACCTTAAAATCCCTCACATATTAAAGAAGGCAGTTTGTACTTTAGCTTGATTCTTTATCATTTTTCTTTAGGGGTACCCAGTTTTTTTCAGTGAGCTAGTGAAAGAACTCTTCATTGTTTCTTTGGATTCATCAATAATCACTTGAAGAGACCAACCTGACTACATGTAATAGGAGGCTGAAAGTTGTGCCTCTTTCCTTATTCACAATCTTAGACTCACTTGCAGTGCCCACAGCTCCTATCTCAGTCTTCACCAATGTATGTAATGCCACAACACCTTCAGAGATGAAAGGATTATCCTATCAACGGGGCAGTGAAGCATTGACCTTAGGAAAAATTCCTAAATTTCAATCCCAAATTAATTTTAAATCCATTGCCCTGTGACTAAAATCACAACTCTGGGGCTGCCTGTGTGGGGATAAGTGCCTGTAAGCAGAATTATTTTCTGGGGACAAGAAACTACAGATCAAGAGAGAAAACTCTGGCTATTCCTCTGAAGAAAGCTTTTAAACTCTCGGGCTGCCTTCACAGCTGCTTCCCCTCTCCACCATGTTCTCGCAAGCAGTGCAGTACTAAATTGCCACCTTGACCTGGCTGCAGATATGGGTCATATGTTGGCAAGGCATATTCTATCTTTGCAGGTCATCTTTAAAAGGTGTGTAGAAGTGTACTGAAATCGAGTGTTAAAACTTCATAGTATTTAAAGTATTTTTTATGTCCATTAGGACACCAATCACTAGATCCTCTAGGGTACTTTCCTAAGTTATGTAGGAAAAAAATAATATGCTTTCACAAAGTATTTGTTTGTTTGTTTGTTTTTTTAGGACTTCTGTGTTCCTTCCTTTGAAATCACTGCAAAGAGACAAGCAGGCTACTGAAACTAGCAGCCCTTTCAATTTTTTCTGCATCTGTCTAAAATACAGGAATAGCGATACTAATTATCTCATTGAGAGAGTGCAGAAATCTCAATCTATTTAATACTTATTTTGAAACTCTGAAATACATGTTTCAAAAACATAGAGCAGCCATTAACTTCTGCATTACCTAAATTATTCCCTGAATCCAGATACATCCTTCCAGCACTTTGACCTTTCTCTACCCTATGCAATAACCCCAAAAACAAAGGAGTTGTACATACGCTGCTACTCAGAAAATGGGATGTGACTTGAAAACCTAATCCCACCTGCAACTGAGGTTAAACACTGGGTGATACACAGTGAAAACTTCAGCTAAAAGGTACTGCAGAAATACATTTTAATTAGTAAAATGGAAACTGTCAAAATAGTAATGAGATAGAACATAAAACAGTCAGGTGTTTTTGCTTATAGCTGTCATATCTACAAAAATACAATTTGAATGCTTCTGTTTTTTTTCTTGGCATTCCACAACCTCAGAACTTTTCCTCATACTAGGCATGATGCTTTGCATTTATGTATTTATTGTAATGTAATAAGAAAGTCTTTGACTAAAAGTGAGCTGATTCCTCTTCTAGCAATCAGTAGGGTGACTCCCATACTAAAAATTGTTCTTCAATACGATCCAAATTCTTTATATGATCTTATAAAGCATTCAGTATTTACCCAAATTTATAACAAACAAACATGCATAAGTCACTTCCATTATCTTTTGAAGTGATGTACAAAACTATGCCAAAATATTGCATTTTCTCCTTTTATTTTATTTTATGGCCAGGATAACGGCACCTTGACTCAGTGTGTATACTTACTACAGTACTTGAAACAATTATATTTATGCATAGTTTTTTCCTAGTGGGCAAACTGAAGCTTATATAAGATATGGTTTGAGTGCGTTTTTTTTTTTTTTCCCACCTCCTCTGAGGCTTCAGATTACACTATTTGCCGAGGTAATCAAAAACTAGTCAACACTGACAAATTAGAAATGTAATTATCCCAGTGGAAGAATTGTAAAACATTACAGTAAAAATCTGCCTTCCGTTTTCCTCAGAACATGTACAGCAGAATAATCATTCAGTTTATAGCTCAATCCTCTGATATTCATGAATTTGTTAATATGTGAAGGTATTTAGATTTATTTAGGTATTTAGACTCTTTTAAGAGACCAGTAAGGATACATGACTATAGTAGAGATCATAGATCAGGAATTGGATGTGTTGCATGAAGTGTGAATTACAATGGTTTATTTTTTGTTTGTTTGTTTGTTTGTTTGTTTGTTTTTTGTTTTGTTTTAAATAAAAGGTCAGCTTGTTTTACTCAACCAAGAGCCATGGAAGTCTGTGCATACAACCACTGAGCATTTAATACAGGAAAAGATAAAGAGTTCACATGACAGAAAATTAAGTACCCCACAGCTGTATGCAGAAACTTAGAGAATTACAAAGAACACTTATATAATGAATACACTTACTTATATTTTATGTCTTCAAAACACACACAGTCTCTCTTTAACTTTTAAGTAAACCGCAGAAGATAACATTTTCCTCATTGACTGCCAGTCCTGCATTCAGTTCTGTCTGATGCAAGAACTGATAAGACTGTTCACTCTTAACATCCTGATGGATTGTACGTGTCCTTCTCCATACAAACAGCATTGATATGCCTAATCTGAAGGTAACTGTATGCAAGTTAATGCAACTGCAGTGGCTGCTTTGATCTACACCAAAAAGAAAAAAACAAACAAACAACAACAACAACAAAAGAAATCTCACTCAGAAGACAGAGATACAAAAATCAAACCAATTAGCAATATTAGGTTAGTTTAGGGCCACTGTGGTATCTGGACCGCAGGCACCACACAAGCTCACTGAGAAGAAAAGACAGAAGGATGATCTCAGATGAGATTTAGCAAAGAGTACGAGCAGAGACCAGAGTAAGTAAAGTTTCATGACCTGAAGACAGTTATTTTTAGCCAACTTTGCTCTTTTTAATAAACGGAAACTGGAAAAAAAAAAAAAAAAAAGCGTGCAAATCTGATAGTATCTGAGATCAGGGTGCTCACAGTGAGGCCAGTCACTTTGAGCAAAGCAAACTCCAAGTTGATGTCTTTTGATACAATTCAACAGCATGTGCTTCAAGGACAACAGCCAGTTGAATCCTGTCATTATTTCAGATCTGTAAGAAGGTCTGTAAGTACAAAAGGTGCCCATGCAAATTTATTTTGATGCAGAGATAAAAGTGGAAAATGATGTGTGGTTATTCTTATATATAAACTACACAAAAAATATGACTCCATCCACTTGCCATCAAGAGAAGACTTACTTGTTTTGAGACCTAAAAATATCTTATTTGCACAGCAAAGTATTCTCAGTCTTTGGAATGAAACATTTTACACTGTTTTATCTGCTTTTTTAAAAAGAACAGGTACTGACTTTTAACTCTTCCCATGTCCTTCTCCCCATCCTAATTTCTGCTCTTCGTATGGACACAAAATATCAGAGAACCAATACATTCAAAACATTTCAGCTGAAACAAACTTTGTAGTATCAGTCACAAAATCACAAAAAACACGGTCACAAAAATGAAGTAAAGAGGAGGAGATGAATAATCCCTCACTGGTCTCATCTAATAGCTCAAAATCATGCACATTCAGAACTGACTGCTCAGTTTTCTGTTCCTGTGCTTGGTCTCTGTGAGACAAGGATTTTCCATGAGGAGCAGCAGTCACCAGAGCACAGAGCTGCACATCTCAGATACTTCATGGTCTCCCGCACTGTTTGGGCAGTCCCAGGAAGAGGTGGGCTGGAGGGATAAGCAGTCCTTTGGGGTTAATTCAGCTATTTCTTTCCCTGGAAATATTCTTTAGTGGTTTAAGGAAAAATAGTGACCTACATCTTTAGTTCCTCTGGCTTGTGAATCTAGCTTAAAAATGTTACTGTTTAAACTATTAAATAAATTCACAAACAGTTTGAGGGAACTGAAACTATGTTTTATTATAAAGTATTATCTGGGAGGAAAAAGAAAAAACAAACAAATTAAAAAAAAAAAAAAACCTGCCAGCAATAAGCCTGAGAATATATTTCAAAATAATCTTTTGTCTGTTTTGCTTCCTTTTGTGAGTTGCCACCATGTATAAACCCTGTTACAATTGAATTCAATGCCAGTGGTAGCAAGCACTAGGAGATGTTATTAACTGCTGGAGATCAGTTGTTAGATACACACACACAAACACACACCCTTATGGAAAGATAGTCCTTGACAGAAAAGTTGATAGATCTACCATTTCAAAGCGCTAGGGATTTCCAATCAAACACAATGTAGATTTGACCTGTCCTACTTTAAGGAAAATGGCCCATCACCATTTATCTGACAGCTTCATGTATTTATCAAAGAATTTATCTCATTACATTCAAACAGAACCAAAACTAGATGAACAGACAGACCGTGGCTTCCTTCTGCTTCAAACATATCCCATCTATTAGCATTTTTTTGCCCCCAAAGTAGCCAATACAACTTCACTGAAATATTACTGTTGATTATAACAGCCATTGTGTCAAGCCTCTTGGTAGGAGAACGAGGTTTTTTAATTAAAAAAAAAAAAACTTACGGCTAGTATATTTTACTTCCACAGAAACAGCCATTTTTTCAGGGACTGTGACCAGTCACAGGCAGAAACACAGTATCACCATCCTGATAGGAATAGTACAATCAAACCCTTTTCTTTATACAGAGTCTCTAACAAATACATTTAGCTAAAGAAAAAAATCAACCAACTGTAATGAATTTTTATCACACAGCAGCTGTTCAAATAAAACAAAGCAAATTTGGCTTAATAGCTACTTGATGAGCATACACTGACCTACCAATGACCAAAGCAAAAAAGTAGCAGTGCTGTGTATTCTGTCATGCAGTAAGGTCCTGAATATATTAAAGATATTAAAAAAAAAAAAAAAAAAAAAAAAAAAAAGCATTAATATTTCACTTTGGGTCCTGCTCAACTATGTTGGACATTTAGATAACTAACAGTATACACAGTTTTGCCGGCTTAAAGAACTGATCTGATGACATGGGCACTCTGGGCTGTGCCCATAACTGGAACGCTACAGCTTTAGTAAGGGAAACTCTGTTAAAACTCAATTTCTGAGAGTAAAATTAAAACATTTGGGGGTATACTATTTTACTTTGTAGGCATTGATCTAAATGTAAAATATCCAGAGTACTCTTTTCTGTCAAGTTATGGCAATTCTTTTGTACAAGACAACACAAAGAAGCTCACGTAACATCAGGAGAACAAAGCTCCTGATGAAGTAATTTCCTAGCAAAGCATCACTGATGAAAAAGCAGTCACCCTCTGAATTACTCTCTCACACAATGGATACAAAACTTCTGTAGCAAAAAGCAGAAACTGGACTGAGTATATTTTCAGCCCATTTATATGGCTCTAAATCTGATATTTTAGTCACTTTTTTCTTTTTTTTTTCTTTTAAAACAGAAATCCTTCTAACCTCTGTTCATAGGAGTATTGCAAGACTTCACATTTCAGCAGGTCAAATCCATAACGTGCTGTGAGGTCAAAGACTCATTAGAACTAGGAGCAAATGCAGATCTGGCTCTATGCTAGACCATTGCATATGGCCACAATCAAATACTGTGAAAAACATCCTATCATCTCATCTACTGAGCTATGGATGAACTTTGAACACTCACCTGTGGAGGCATGGGAAAGGCACCTGGCTGTAATTTCTCAGTTTTCCCTGCACAAAGGCTGACCTGCAGTAGGTGAGCCCTAGCAGCCCCAGCTAGCTTGAGTGATCTCAGGCCAGCCTCAGTTTACCATTCAGCTCCAAGGACCACTCACTCGGCCATATTCTGAGGAATTCTGCCTGATTACGAGGGGAACCACATTTTTCCTAAGGTGGGAAGGACTCAGTATCACATCCCATGGTTTCCCTCTTAACGCGCCCTTGCATTCTGCAACACTTAACAGAAAAACATGAAAATTAGAGTGATTGCTCAGTCAGTGTCAGTTACACTGCAGCAATATGATCTCCTTCTATATCTCTAGTTCTGAAATTGGATACCTCTCCTGTTGCTCTTCTCACTTCAGAGTACATTGCATAACCCTATCACCCTCCTGGAGTTCTCCCCCTGCCTTCAGCTTTCCACCCTCTCCTTTATTTTTAAATAGAGAACACTCCTCCTTTCTCCCAGCTGATATGAAAACTGAATAGGGCTGATTGAACGTGGTTATGTCCCTACTGTGTTTTATTAGGGACTCACAAAACATAAGGACACAGCGATTTGTGCTATTAATATGGAGAAAAACAGTGGAACACCCTCGTCCTTTGAGAAGCAAATTGAGAGTTTTCAGCTGGAAGCTCTTGTAATTTCAATGCATTCCTTATCTGCCTTTGTCCACAGTTGCTGATGAGAGCTCAACTATTGCATCCATCCCAGCAAATTACAGGACTTTAATCAAGTGGCTGTGTGATATGTTTGGTGACAGCAGATTTAGTTACCCTGCTGTGATAAAGAGTTGATCAATGTACTATTATTCTTTCCTTTATTGGCTTTTCTTTCTTCCCAGCAAGCATAATACTACAGTATCACAGACAAAATTTCCTACACTTGAGAACTTGCCACCCATTTCTAAATCCAAAGGCAGTATTTCCTGCTTCAGCAAAGGCATTTGTTACATCTTAAAATTCATTACTTTCTTGCAATCTTTTTATTTGCACAAAACTGAATTGTTACTGCATTGAACATTGCATATTGGCCCCCATTACTTGGAGATTTTTTTTTTTCTAAGCAAGTGAAAACAACTTTTTTTTCTACAACAATCAAATAATTCCTGCTCTATGATCTTCCAGAAAAGAAGAAACCAAAATAGCCTTCTAGTCTTTTGTCCCACTGCTTTCCAGCAGTGATCAGTCTGGTTCTTAGTCTAAGATCAAGCTGACCTCTTGTTCTTCAGTCAAACAGCCATTGTACCGTCTTTCCCAGCAAAACTGGGGTTGGACTGGGCTTACTGCAGGTTACAGCTATCCAAAAATCAAGCTTCTACCAGCCTTCTGCGTAAGCCTCAGGTACAAACACTTCACAAGTTGTTACACATACTTATTGGTAATTACTAGCTTTCATTAAGGGTGTTGTGTTGTTTGTTCGTTTGTTTTTAACTTTAAGGAGTTAATAAAAAAGAAAACGAACACTTTTTTCCATTTCTGCCAGAACAAAAAATCTCCTTGAACAGAAAATTCCTCACCATGGACTTTGCCTTGGGTCACCAGTGTTTAGGTGTCATGGAACCTTTGCTGTAGTCACCACTAACTTACAGTCATGTTGTCAAAAACATTTATACTAGACATTGAATAGCAACATTTTTCTGTAACTGGAGATTATTTGAAAGGAATATAGAATGAGATAAGATATCCAGAGGCACCAGATACCTGTGTATATGTGAAGTATGACTTTCTTGGACCCATTTAACATCTCTGCTTTTGACTTTGGATTTACTGTGTAGAACATGCCACTAGTCCTTGATGTTTTTGTTCATGTTTTGTCAGCTACATAAAAGAGTATTACTTCTGTTCGGTGATCAACTCAAACACATTTTTGGTGAGCTTGTATGTTCAAAAATACATTTTCTACATACTTGCCCTTTTGAAAAATTGTTCATAGAATTTGAAGATTTTGGCTTAAAAATGCCTCACACGATGTTCAGTGATGCTACTAGCAAGACACTTTGTTCTACATTCCACTTAGGAAATACTTTCTTTGGCTGTAAAATGACATTAGATGTCCAAGAGAACTAGAAGACAGGACAGCATTTCCTGGGTTGTTAGTTGTGGGGGACGTAGATGAAGGTCTCCTATCCCAATTCACTTGGGATACAAGAGTGTAACCTTTTGGAGTTAAAGGGCATATTTCAAATTAAAGATGAGTCTGTGTAATCTGTAGTCCTTGCCCTCCTATTCAGTGTGCTATTACATATTAAAAAAAAAAAAGTGTATTAAATTTAACTTTACATTTAAAACGTAATTGAAGGATCAGAAAAGCAAAACTCCCCTTCAAGCTTTTTGCTTTTAATGCCATTATCTGTCTTACTAAGCAATGTCTTTATCATGTCGTCATTTCTTGTAAGGTAGTAATTGCAAAAAATGCAGAAATCATTCATCTACAATAGAAGTTTGGAATGGGCACTTAACATTGGAACCTACCTTTACATTTTGATTATAAAAGAAAATGGCTCATATGGCACAAATATCTTCAAGTGAAATGGGAGTTCATGAATTTATAGCAAATGTGATAAGGGTAAAAAGATCTCAAGAGGAAATGCTGTGATAATGGTCTTTTAATAGACCTGAGAGAAGAAACAGATAACTCTTACCACAGCTGAGCAAATAAAGACACAAATCAATGAGAAAAGTTGCCAGTTAAACAGAAAAGAGTCCAGAACAAAGCTCATATAATAAAGCGGTCTGCCTTCAAGTGTAAGTTAAAAAGCAAAATTCTCTTAGTGAGACAAACCTATGAACACTAAAGAAAAATAAGAAAGAAGACATCTGCGTTAGCGGATGTTAAGAGCTTTTAATTTGCTTAATGACTGAAAGTGCAGAGTACAGTTCACACAAGCAGCTTGGATGAAATATATACATAATACATATTTTAAATCAATGTAATGTTCTTTACCAACTATGAAATGACTTCAGTGTATGCAAAATTCAAATCTGTGTTCATCAGGGTATTAAAATATCCATTTCTTAAGGAGATAACCTGTGGTTTCAATTACTAAGTGGTAAAAATACTTCTGAACTCATGGTCTGTGTTATTGGTTCTGGAACCACACATTTAATTTTCTGGTGCAGGCCTACTCTAGGGAAAGAAATGAACTTCTGAATGGATTCAACTGTAAGGACTAAAACTTCATTTATAATTAGCTTGAAAGCCTACAAACTGTTACTCAGAGATCTCAGTTCTTTTCTCCAATAGCTTTAACGCAGACCACCTGTTTCTATATTATCAGCAATTCTGAATCCTTCTTCCTGTGCATCATCTTTAGCACTCAGCAGTTGAAGTCAATACACTTCAGTGGCAAACGTAAGACCTTTGTAAGTTGACTACTACAGTCAAGCATACTTTTAATACGATCTGGATACCGGGATACTATTTCATGGAATTGCTATACGTGAAACAGAGCTAACAATATTGTTGTTTGTTCTGACATTAGTTTGACTTCTTAAGTACGTTACCTGTCATGCCATACACACAAGTAGAGTGAAAACATAATACCATGGATCAAAAGAATTTTATCACTAGCTTGTGTAAAATTGCCAATGCAAACACTTCTTGATGGCATGAGTACACCATAAGTAACAAAAGAAAAGCTCAAACACAATGCATTACACCCCAAAATCCCAAAACAAGTGTCCAAACAAATCATTCAAATGTGAGCATTCATAAACTATTTCTGTCTAAATTCATAGAATGTGTGCAAAATGCACGTTTTTCCATAATGAATCTCTAGAAGACAACACAGTAGCTGATATATGAATACTCCTACTGCAGATATCTACTCTAATGTCCTCTGCACTGCACTGATAAATCCTCTCATTTTCTATAAAAATATTTTCCTTTGAAAGCTGTGATTATCAAAGATTAAATCCTCATCCTCCAGTAAGGTGAGGCAAAACTTGAACCTTCTACTGTGGGATTTGGACGTGTTTTGTGGCATTAAAAAAAAAAAGTTTCCATTTTTGTTATTCTCTTTTCTATATTATTTATGCAATAGTAGGCAATGGCTTTGCCATACACACAAAATAGGTGGGAAGACTTCAGAAACCAGACAGAGCTGTACCTAGTCATCTGTCACAAGAAGGCAGATAAAAATCCCAGTCAGGTTAGCCACTTTAACTTCTCTTTTGCCATAGCAGAATGGGAGGAGGGCACTAGAGACTGTCTAGAGGCTGTCTAGGACTAGGCAGAGCTCTTGGAGAAAGGAAACAGCATAGACCTTTCCTTGATCAAGTTCTGTTTGTTGTTGTTTTGTCTTGGTTTTCCTCTAAGCAGCATAACATTCAACAAACCACATATAAGAAAAAATGCAAGACTTATCCACATTTTAAATCGGTATTGCTATGGCCAGGTTTATCACACAGCACATGCTACAAATGAACTTAAGTAAGATGCCATTGAGTACATGCAAGTGTAAATTAAACTAATGAATGCAATTGAATTAGCAGCTGCTCCCTGCCTCTACGTACATAAAAAGGTTTTGTTTAATAAATTATTCATTTTCAATTATTCTCTTCTATCCAACTGTCCAGGAGCATGGTATTGTTTGCAATTGTGTCTTGACTTGTGTTTTTTTTCCCCACCTTCCTAACCTTTCTCTTCCCCTGCTTTTCTCAACAGCCACACTATACAACTTCAAAGCAGATTTATGAACTTTTGGAGAAAAGGGTGAAAAAAAAGAGAAGTTTTCTGTTCCGTGATCAACACAAACCACATGTCCTGAAAAAAGAAAGCCCAATGAGAGAATCCCTGAAATGAAATGCAGCTGCAATATAATGGCCAGGAAAAGGAATTAAGAGTTATTGCAGAAAAATCCCTAAAAGCCCTTATCAGAATGAGACACTGCACCAGTGAGGAAGTCCTTTGGATTACACTAGCCGTTGCAGCTGAATACAAAAATTCTATTATTTTTTTAAAACTAGGATTTCACCAAAATACTGTGGTGTTGCTAATCAGAAGATGATATTTTTTTCTCAATTATCTACAAAGTAAAATCATACCACTCAAGCTTGCTGCCAGGTTTGTAGGGCCTTGCACCAGCCGTTCTGCAGGAGTTTGGTATGGGGTCAGCCCTGGTCACCCCACCACTGCCAGCCAGAGACCTGTAGCAGCACATAGAGCCCCACTGCAGCCTGCTCCCGGCAGCAAAACCTGCTGGAAACACCATAACGCTCTTGGCATGAGTCTGAAAATGCCTTTTCCAGAGAAAAACTCGCCAAACCTGTGAGCTTCTAAATGTGTCTTTAACCCAGGTGTTTCAGTGGTTGATGGAATTTGGCTTTGCTCTCTGCCCTTCCAATGAAACCCAACTCCATGTATACACTGCGCGTTGTGCCACACCAAGCCCAGTGCTGAGCTACATCTCTGGGCTGCCTAGGTAGAGTTTTGAACTGTGTTACACCACAGCCACAAAATACCTACAGTTTTAGGGAAGACAGCTGGAAATGATAGATTAACCTAAACAAAAGCAAGCTTTCATCTGAACTGCTGAAATCAAAAATCAAGTTACAGATCTAGTGATTCATAATGTTTTGGGGGCAACATTTTCAGCATCATCTGAAAATAAACACAGAAGCATAGAAGACACTTATGAAACACCCATTAACCTTTATTTTTTGCTCAAGAAAGCATGTTCGTTCGTTGGTTAAAGCTCTCTCTCTCCACCCTGTATTTGGACAAAATTTGCACTTTGGGCATTTTCCTATTCTGCAGTACCACCTAGTGACACTGCTCTGAATGGGAATTGAGGTTCACTGCAGTGCCTCTTTTTGATGGTGCAATTATTGGACCAAATCTTCAAACTCCCACTTTAACCTTTTCTTGCCTGGCACACTTAGGATGCCCCTAAAAGAAAATGTATGATTAGAAGATGCAGACTGGGAGAAAAATACGTTCACGAGCCCGACACAAGGCACAGTCTGCCTGCTTACTGGCTGAATGGATAAAAGATTTCAATTAACCTATAAGTATGAAATATATCACTGTGAAAACAGCTTTAAAATCAAACACACTGATTAGTAAGGTCCTTATGTTAATCTGCTGCCTTATCCATCAGATAACTCGGTAACAGTATCTTAACAGGGCTGGGGGGAATTTAAAAATAAAAGCTAATAAACTGTGTCATTGATGAAGGTAGCTGCTTCCCTGGATCTCAGCGTAACGTGCCCTCAGAGAAACTCTGGGGAAATACAGACAGAGAGAAAATATTTCTAAGCACATCTTAATATTCTCTTGTGTAATTAATACAAATAATCTTATCAAAGTGTTAAAATAGTGACTATTACATTGTTAAAAGATTGTATTTGTTAAAAACACTTTAGATATTGTACCTACAGAGTAAAATAAATGCTTAATTTGTAGACTGCCTTATCTCAGCTTTACTGAGGAGATTGTGACAGACAAAGATAATGAGTTTTTGCAATGTCACCAAAAGGTAAATAAAACCTTAAAGTAAAAAATAAAATCCTTTCTTACAAAAAGTTTTAATACCATTTTGTACAAAAGAAACTCATCATTTTGGATTTAACAAAAGTTGTTTGTTTTTTTTTTCCCCTCAAAGCCAATACTATTAACTTATCTCACAAAAAAAAAAAAAAAAAAGAATTTTTCATTTGTCTACTACTAATTACAACACCAAATACTACAAAAGGAAAAAGAGATAAATGCATGCACACATGCAAACAAAAATCATTAAACAGATTTTGAACCTGCTATATTCACTCAGGATACAGACCATGTAGCTTAAAGACTTATTTTACACTATAAGGGTTCACGTTTAAAACTGTAATTTTTTTTTCTATAGCTAATGCAGAGACAGTTTCAGTGCAGCATGTAGCTCAATGACATACAAAATGATCTGTAAAGAATACTTGAATGCCAGCTGATAAACAGCAAGCCAGAGCCACCATTAAAAAATAAATAAATAATAAGATAATAATAAATATTCATATCACCTATGGTCTGGACAGATAAAGGAAAGCTTCTGAAATGAATTGTTTTTGATCACAGCCAGTACTGGACAACCACCCACCCACCCGGACTTTCATCAGAAGAGACAGGTAAAATCATCTGTGACACAACAAGGCAACAAAAAATTGCCCTTCATGCAAACACTGAATTCATCTGGCTGATTCGGAAATTTCAAGTCAGCTACCACTGGGTTACTGAGCAGGCAACATCAGATACTTAGGCATGGACAAGACTTGATGCTGTCTGTCTTAACACAGAGCAATGGCATATATATCTTCTAGGCTTTCATCTGCATGCTTTTTGAAAATGCACCACCTTTTTGTAAGGATGTAGCATAAAACTTCCATCACATTTTATCTAATAAAGGATTAAAATAAAAGATCTTATTCAGAACCTGAATAAGAAGTTGCAGTAAATGCATGTCCACAACTCAGATGTTACACCAGGTACAAGACTATGACATTGCCAGAAATTCTTAGTATTGCATCACAGTCAACAGAAGGCCTGCCACAGTCTTCAACAGGACAGAAAAAAAAAAAAAAAAAAAAGGAAAAAAAGAGTAAAAAAAGAGGAAAGTCGAATTAAGAGATTTGAGAGTCCTAGAAGCATATGCACTGTGATCTGGTTTGATGGGCTCCATGAATTTAAATCATTTCAACCCAAAGCAAACCTACTCTGTAGCACCATCTAGTGATGCTACGTGGGTTTCACAGTGAAGCCGTAGTGTAAAACAAAGTTTCACATTAATTCCACAATGTGTGTGCATTAATGCACTTGCATGCAGCTCACACTGATTGCTTGAGAGCAGTTAAGCCAACAGGTTCAGCTATATGTAGAACAAAAAAACAATGCCTCCAGAGCAGTGAAAAAGAAGTCCAGTGGCAGAACTTCCTTCATAATTCCCCTTGGCATTGCCAAAAATAACATCAGCAACATTAGTTTACAACAGGTACTTGGAATTCATATACTTAAGATGTAGATTGGCCAAACCAAGAGAAAACTGCTTTGTCACAATAAGTAATTCAAACTTGGACCTTCTGCCATGCTCTTATGTGGTTCAATTTGCTAGATATCTTCACAACTTGTTTCAGATGATAAAGAGCACCTTGCAGACCTCAGAGCTGTTCTTTACACAAATACAAAGGGTTCTACTGGATTTTGGGAAAGACCAAAAAAACACAGAAAACCATACCAAACCATACACCTAGGCCAAGTAGGTTTTTTTTGTTTTGTTGTGTTTTGTTTGTTTGTTTTTTGGGGGGAAGGGTATCTATAGCACCTAACTTTTTCTGTAGCTAACAAAAGTAATAGTATTCTTCCCTTTGTGCCCTTGCCTCCCAGTGTTTTTAGACAGCTAAGGAATATGTGGAGTTGCAATGCACCATTCGGATTACATTAAAAGCTTGTGGAAAGTGTCAAACTACACAGTTCTGATATTGTCTTGACATTCCAGGAAAATCTGGAGATTTTTTTCTGGAATTGGAGAATTATCATACCTCCCAGAAAGAAATCTCTGAATGGACCAATGTCTAATACCATTGCTGTACCCTGTATTACCCGCAGCTATTGAAGTTTACTCAATACTAGATACACACACTTTTATTCCTGAGCGTATAGTTGCATCAAATGTTTTCTAACTATGATTATCTTAGTTGGGAGAGTGTTCATAAAAATCAACTTTGCTTTCATATTTAAATAGGTCTTTAACAAAAATAAATGCTAAAAATTACTCTAATTTTCTTTAATTTGAAAGAAACTGAAGGTTCAAATATCCCTCTCTTCCCCCACCTCTAGAATACTACATGCTCTCAGATAGAAATGAGTATCTACAAGTGTTATCACATCAAGAGATGGTGTTTTCTTTGTGCAGTTTACTTGTCCTGTGCAACTAAAAGAAATGCAAAAACCCGGTGGGATGAAGCTTTATTTAGACACTGTACAAAATATGTTTCAAAATAACTCCCCCCGCCATCTCGCTTAATGGCTTCTTAGGAAACCTCCCAAAAGCACACCTGTATTGGTCTTCCAGATTTACAGTCACTGCTTACTCAGACAGCTACAATCTGTGCCATGCACAGCATTAGCACCTGCATTCTTACCTGCCTTTCCCTGGGGAGTGCTAAGGCCAGCCTCATTCTTGTATCCAGCTGCCAAAATATTTTGAGGGTGTCTCCCCCCTCCAAATCCATTTGAGACTGTTTAGAATACATGCACTAGGGTAGAGCAGATAAACAAGCAGATAACATCCCTGTTAAAGACATAGCTTTTGAGAGCTGTGCTAAGAATACATAGGAATGACTTGCAAGGTAACAACAAAGTCCAAAAAAGATGAGTTTTGTTTAGAGAAATAGCCAGAATCAAACAGTAGAGCACAGTACATCACTCTAACTCTCCTGCTCACAAAACCCACTACACAAAACTAAGTCAAGCAAAAAGAGGATAGCTCAAGTAAACTCACCAGAAAAAAAAGCCATATTATAATTTTGTTCCTTCTACTTTTATCCTTCGGGAGTGTCTTAGTACATTTTATAAACTCTGGAAAGAAAGAACTGATGGCAGGCTTAAAACACTTTGTAGGCGGAATGAGATAAACTTAATTACATTTAAACTCCTTATAAAAGGGCTGAAATTACTAGAAATGCTGACCACACACTGATGCAGCCACACTAATAGGCTCTGTTAATTTTCATCCCAAGTGAAAAATAACAAACATAGAATGATGTCTATTCAAAGTACTTTTTAATTATGTACTGCCATATTGCTTCTTATTGTAGATTAGAAAAACAACAGCCAAGTGCCTCTAAATTAGATGTTTTAGTGTAAACACAGAACAGCAGCAACATAATCACTAATTAATCCTCAGGAATCATTAAAAAAATAAAGAAATAAGAGCAAATTACTAGAGAGAAAAGGCTCTTTCTCTCTCTCTCTCTCTCTCACACACAGGCTCTTCCCTTCCAGAGAAGACTGGCAAAGCCATCAACATCGGGCTACAACAGACACTTGGTTTCCATTTTGTGCCACTGAAATTATAAGAACCACCTCTTGTCTCTTACATCAGTTCCATGGACTGAGCAGTCAGGCAGGAAAGCCCAGCGTGAAGATGGCGTAAGGTGATTTAAAAGCTACTATTTTCTTTTTCTTAGCATTCAGAAGGGTTCTATCACCAGAAGACAGGATATTTAGCTTTGTGTTATGTAGCTTTGTGCTCTTTCCATTGCCTTCAACCCCTGGAAGCTGGGAGAGGATGTACACTCACTCTCGCTTCCCATGATGTCTGGCTGTGCTGATGGTCCAGATGCTGCATCCCCCCACATTCCGCAGGACCAGCTCCCTCCCTGTCTATCAGCAGGACCAGTGATACGATGAACTCCATGAGCACCACATCGAGTCTTGCAGCCCTCTCTGTCCAACTTTCAGTTGCAAGGATTGAAATAAGTGTAATGGTCTAACATAGATCACCAGCAATGCTACAGCCAAAAAAAAAAAAAAAAAGTGATGAAACCTAGAACATAAGAGTTCTGAGTTTTTAGAAGTCAAGATTGGTTTACAACATGGGCTGTAAACACTAGCTAAAAGAAACAGACTTTTTTTTCTTTTTTCTATTCTTGACACTACTTGCTTAAAGGAATGATATGTCCCTCCTACACGAGTTCATGGGATTGTATGGGGCAGAGGCAGTTTTGAAGATTGGAGGCGCCTGTGTAAAGATTGTAATTGCTTACACATCCTGTAGGTTTGCACTTCAAGAACTGTTTGTAGATCAGGTCTCCAGTATCAATTTGAAATAATGTATTAACAGAACTAAGCTTCCATACAACTTGGAAAGAATATGAAGGGACAAAATGATTCCCAGGAGCAGAGAACTGCTAGAAGAAATCTTCCATCAGTGAACCTCTTTCCCACTCCACCTGCAAATATCCCAGATGTATGTAATTGCCACAAGTGACAAGCCTGAGCTTTTATCGCCCTATGATTTTTTCCAGCACTCCTGCACTGTGATTGCCCAGCAGCTGCCCCCAGGTCAAGGGACAGTGGTGGCACACCACCTGCACCACACAGACCTCTGCACTGCATCTGGCTCCTCACACCATGGCTTTTCACTGCCGCCAGATGCTGTTAGCTGAATACAAGCCAATACAAGCACTAAGGAGCTCAAATCCACTGTAGTACTTGTTCTCTCACCCCACTGCCAGTCCAAATGACAATAATTCTCTCACATTCAGCCATGGGCAGAGAGTAATTCAAAAAGGGGAGATAACGGCTTATTTAAGCTAAGGCACTTTTCCTCTTCATTAGGTTTCCCGGAGTGGACAAATGGTGCAGAGGATGCTTTAAACCTGGAGAGGATTGGAGGGGAGTGGAAAAAAAGATTGAAGAATTGCCACAAAGGTTCCTTTTCTCCAGGGAAGAGGCTGTTGAATAATGAATTTAACAGGGAGATGACACCACCCAAACGTTCAGTGGAGATCTGAGCAACATCTTAATGAATAAAATATTAGCACTAGAAAGTACATTTATACTCTCCTATAAGAGAACTTGTAAGTGATCCATAAACAAACTATGGCAACAAAAAGGCAATGTACTTGTAAATATTCATGACATTTTCCATTCCACTTTATTTTCATCCTAAAATTGCTCAAGGCCCAATTCAATTTTTGAAGACAGTTGCAAGAAAATGAAAAGAAGCAAAGGTACAAAGGTCAATCTCACCATGCACAATCCTTCTTAATTATGAATTTCTGATATGATGATTCTTTTTATGAAGGCAATGCCAAAATTAATTAGAATCCATACACTTTAATCCAGTACAAGAAATTAATTCCTTGTACAAGTACCTTTGGGATTGCCACTATCTCTAGAATTTTTCATTTATTGTATTTTTTTTTTTTTAACTTAGGCAGATATTTCCATATCATTGTATCTGCAAAAGATGACAGGCCATCGTAATGAATTAGTTTTTCAGGGAAGAGGCAGGTAGCCTGTGGATCACTGCAGGTGTGAGCTTGCAGCATAACTATGCACAAAAACCCATTTAAATTCCTGTTTCAGACCAAATGCCCCAAACCAGAATATTGCTCTGGCTGGCAACAGTCACACCCTACCAGAGAACAGAATACCAACTGTGTCAACTACACGGCATCTTATATACTCCCTAGATATTATAACCTCAGTAATTTTAACACAGATTTATTTGAATCACTATCTTTTACAATTTGCATACCAAGTATTTTCTCTTGATAGTGCTTTCCATTGAACATTATAATTCCATTGTATTCAGTGCACTGATAATCTCACATTATAAATGACTCAGCTTATCATCTACTGTTGCCTTCAGTTATTTGCAAAGAATGCTAGTGGCGTTCAGTAATTCTGTTTCATATTTAGGATTTCATTTCACACTGAGAAATGCTATATTGTACCCCATCAGACAGCCACTTTGGGGACAGGGGGCATTTAAGGAAAATTACTGTTCCCCAAGTTTGAACCACTTTTACTTTGGAAATGCTTCCACAATTCTCAGTTTGCAAGGGAGAAATGGGAATGACATGAGGTGCACTGCTACCCTCCATGTTTCCCAAATGGAAGAGCCACAGGTTTCTCAAGAGGTATCCCAGGCTGTTGCAATCCCACACCTGCACTGGGCTGAGGATGTAGAACATGCCAAGGGCCACAGGCAGCAGCACAACTTGGTTGTACCACAACCAGTGCAAACTGGCTGTGTACAAATGGAGCTCTTCAGTGCTCATAACAGCAAAAGCTTCACACTGTCTGGTCTGGCAACATGTTTGGGCTTATGTTACGACAATAAGGTGTCAGAAATCTTAAATGCTTGGTATATTCTCTGAGAGGTAGCCAAGTGAGCTACTTTGATCTTTTCCATGTCCTGCACTTCGACTCAGTGGTGAAAGCCATTTGTAGCCATAAGGCACAAAGGAGAGCTGCAGTGTGAGCAATGCACACACACAAAGTACCTCTAAAGTGGACAGCCAGTCAAAGGTCTCAGTAGGAATTTCCTGGCAGCCACGAGCTTCCTCTTGGATATTCAATAGGGAAGAAAAGAACAGCTCCAAACACACCAAGCCAAGTAACCTATAGATAACCTACCAAAAAGAATTTTAGCCACCAGGTGCCATTTTAAAGGTCTTGGTCATAGACAAAGCAGCACTGCTTTATCAGCTACATTTACACTGAGATCATTTACCCAAGGGTAGCTCCATTGATTATAGTGACAGCAGAGCCTACAGTTCAACAGTCCTCATGTTAGATGCTGAAGTTTAAATAGCTTTGTATTAACAGCCATCACTGCCCCAGCCATTTGCCACTGTTCAGAGAGAAAAGATAAACATAACAAACAAAACACGTTTACTGATGAGGAAAAACAGGGTGGAGAAAATTCTATAGGTCAGCTCAAGCCATTTGTTCTGCTCCCAACAGCAGCCTTCGCTGATAGGCCATCAGCCATTGCCAGGTCACCACATAAAAAGTTCTGAAAATTGTTTTAAAAACAAAGTATAACAAAACCAAACAAACTGACAGTGGTGCTACTGGTATGTAATGTCTGCAGGAAGAGCTACCATTAGATGCTTGCAAACTTCAAGAAAAGTGTGAGAAAAAAGTGTATATGTATTTATTGCTGTGAGTTTGATTTACTTTAATAAACAGAAAAAAATCTGAACTGATCTACTGAGTTGCACAATCCAATTCTCTCACTTTTTTCTTTTCATAGTGCAAAGGGGAGAAAAAAGAAAAAGGTCTAACAAAAGCACTTTCTGAAGGAAAAAAAAGTATTTGTCTAACATTTCATTTTTTGCATACTAAATCTTGAAAAAGAGAAAGTTGATCCAAATACTAGGTTGAAAGATCACACACTTGTTATATATACATACACCCATGCAATACTTTCCATTTTTGTACAGTTATATGCTGTGAGCAAACTGTTTAGCAGGCAGCTCAGCTCTTCTCTTCAGCAATGGCAATCCCAATGGCCATTAAAGTCAGGAGAATATCTGATACTGTCATCCTATCTAAACAACGCAGCTTGAAAGAATTAAATTGCTTAGTGTATTTCAAGCCTGCAGTAATGAAAATAGAAGCATACCAAGGCACATCAGGGACACTGTTTACACTGCTTTTTAGGCATTAATATGTTTTTTGATAATGCATGTTTCTGAATTATTCCATTACAAACATGGATGAAAAGTGCTGGCAGTCTCCCAGACATTTCAAAGCCATGTTCTTTTTTTTCCCCCTCCCTCTTTTTTAAAAATATAAGCCCCAAAGTATTAAGTGCTTCCAGGGAAGAATGCAAATTAACTGATGAATACATCATTAAATTAATCATAAGACTTACATTTCTTACGGAATCTGGATACCTTTGTGAGTTTGGGTTTTTGTTGGTTGGTTAGTTTTTGTGAGTTTTTGTTTGTTTGTTTTTTAGTTGTTGGTAGTTTTGTTTGTTTGTTTTGCTTAAAACTTGAAAGCTTGCTCTTTTACAAGATTTTGTCTCTTTATAGTGTCCTGCCTGTACATGAATGAATATCCTACCAGGTCAAGCAACAGAACTTCACTGATTCCTAACCAAACACCATGCCCCAAACAAGCCTGGGTCAGGTGTACTCTGTCTCACCTACAAATAAAAGGCCTTTACATGGAAATCTGTGGCTCCAAACCTTTAATACTCCTCATAAGCCACTAAAAGCAGATTTATTCAGCTACTTCAAGAGATTACTCAGCCCACAATATTTCCCCATGGCTATATGACCTGATATTGTTATCTTAATCGTAGATACTTTTATTCTTGTTCTTGGGAGAAAGGTACAATTCAAGGTTTTGTCTAAGAGTTTGAATAGTGACAAATAGAAATTTTCCCTTTTTTTGACAGATTTGTGAATCTGCAAGTGACATCTGTTTTGGCAAATTTTATCATCCCTTAAAAAAATATATATTTTTTGCAAAGAGGGATTTTCATTGTATTTAACAATTTTGATGTATTGCACGCTTTGTCAGATTGTTCTCTATCTATTGATATTTAATTTCAGTGTTTTATTAGAAGGAACTCTTCTAGAAAGACTATTACAAAACACAGGAATTAAGTTTCTAGATCATAACTGAGTTTAGTACAAAGTGCAAAAGTTGTAATTCATTTGATTTCCACTCAGTATTATTCTGTTTTCTTCATTGTTGTGGTTTAACCCGGTCAGCAGCTAAACACCACACAGCCATTCATTCACCTTCCCCCTCCCCCTCTGGGATAGGGGAAAGAAATGGGAAAGTGAAGCCTGTGAGCTGAGATAAAGACAGTTTATTAAGACAGGAAAATAACAACAATAATAATGATAATAGTATTACTACTAGTAATGGGTACAAAACAAGTGATGCACAATGCAATTGCTCACCACCTGCTGACCAATACCCAGCCTAACCCCGAGCAGTTCAGCTCCCCTCCCCCGGCTAGCCACCCCTATATATTGTTCAGCATGACCCCAGATGGGATGGAATACCCCTTTGGCCAGTTGGGGCCAGCTGTCCTGGGTCTGTCCCCTCCCAGCTCCTGCTGCACCCCCAGCCTGCCCGTTGGCAGGACAGAGAGAGAAGCTGAGAAGTCCTTGGCTTGGTGTAAGCACTGCTCTGCAACAATTAAAACATCAGCATGTTATCAGCACTCTTCTCATCCGAATCCAAAACATAGCACCTTACCAGCTACTAGGAGGAAAATTAACTCTATCCTAACTGATACCAGTAAAAAAAAAAATATTTTTAGCAAAACTGAGAACTTCAACTATTATTTACTTTTGATTTAAAACAACAAAAACACATTTAATAGCTTTTTTGTTTGTTTTCTCCAAGTTTAGAATATTCCTAGGCAGGTTCAAAGGGTGAGACAATCAGTCACGTTCAGCTACTTTGGTGACATGGCCCCCGTGCCATTCCAGGAGTTTCACAGCACCTGTCAGTGGAAGGATCTAACCCACATTTTTTTATATACCTATGTTTCACTGCCAGCTGGTGTCACCATCCGCTTTAAATTTATACTAGCTTACTTCATACTTATCTTGATATTCAGTAAGTCATAGGAGAAAAAGGTTAATATTTAGAAATAAAGAGCACTGACACTGCATTGTCTATACTTTTATCTGACTGGCCTTGTTTTCATTTTAAGGTGATCATGGTATAGAACATACTCTAAAAAGAATCAATTTAACCTTTTTTTACTGCCTTTGTCCAGAATTATTTGAGCGTCTTTTGTACATTATTGGTACCCACAGCAATCCCCACAAAAAATGGATTTACCCTTATGTGGAGAAAAAATTCACTTTGGGCATAGACCTATCTATCGCTTGTACTTGGAACCACACTTTTCTACTTCAGGACAGGTTTACTATGTGCTCTGAGCATTGCTAACTTATTTTTGTGCAAGAGAGCTGTAAAGAAACCATTAGTTAGGAAGAAAAATAAATATAGAGAGTTTTTTGTTGGTTTCACCCCAGCTCACCAGTGAGCATGACAAGATGAATTTCCTCCTAGGATATTTAAAGCTGGTTGATGAAATCCTTAGAGCCAGTTCTGAAAACTCAGGAGAGATGGCTACGGTGTAAAAGATTACACCTAAAGAATGGCCAGTGTGGTGTGCCTATGGAAGAGGAAGAACTAATAATTATAGAGCAGCACCAGAACAAATAGTCACTGAATTTCACTCCACAGAAACCAATAACAAAGCCAAGGAGCAGCAAGCAGGATTTATCACAAAGACATATCAAGTTAATCTAATCTCCTTCTGTAGACAAGTAACAGGCTTTATAAAAAAGAAAATAGCAATAATGTTTTATCTACAACTTGACAAAAGAAGCATTAAGCCATAGTGGAATTACAGCATCAAAATGCCCTCAGAAGAAATACAGTATACAACACCTATGTACATGACCAGCGTTTTAGTGAAGATATCAGCAATTTCCTGCCAAAGATATTCAGATTAAATAGTGAACAATGTAATAGAAAAATGCAAAAAGTTGAAGGTAGAGTACAGGGAAATGGCCTGCAAGGAATGACACAGGTCAAAGATCCTGCTTCAGAGATGAGCATGGGTCTGGAAGGTCCTTTCCCAGCCCTGCAATATCAGGGCTTCATGTTCTCTTCCCTGCTGTCTCTTTTTCCTGACATCTTTTTCTCCTCCAGTGGCTTCTTTTCATGTTTAACATCTGTTTCACCACATTTGTGAATTAACTTGTCATATTAGTATGCAATTTTCTAGAAGACCACTAATACTTTAAAATTGATCTACTGCCTTCATTTATCTCTCACCACAGACTTAAACATAACTCCCACTGAGTTTCTAGCCTTCTGAAATCTCTGATATGGCACAGCTAAGGAAGTCCAGCCTGAGGGGAGGAAGTTCCCACATGCTTTGCCCAGTAAGACAGTGTAGCAGCAATCCAAATGATCCTGTTGTTTTTTCTCCACTTCTGATAGTAGCAGCAACAGAAAACAGAGAAGTTGCTGTAAGTGTCTGGAGATTGAGTGAAACTGTCCTGGCCTCTCAGCATCCAACCCAGTCTCCTCATTTTGTCACATGAAGAGACTGTGAAACTGAAGCTTCTAACATGTGGGAGAGCATAGCAGAGCATCAGCAGTAAAGAATATAGATAAACACTGAAAAGCAACAAGCAGAAAAACTTAGATTTCAATTATAGCTTACTGGAGCTGCATGGGATAATTTCATGTTTTCCAGATATTTTTCTCCATGATCTTCATGTTTTCCAGATCTTTTTCTCTGTGCTCTGCTAGTTTCTATTTAGAGCCACATATACACTTCTACTTAAGGCCACTTTCAGAGTCTGAGCGTAAATCTATTAATCTATTAAAATTGGTTTTTAAAAAAAAAAGTTTAATAGCCATAAACACAGACACAGTGGTATTATGCCTGGATAATGTCAAAGGATAGTTAGCATCAATTAGCACTTTATAATGAAGACATAAAAAGCACCCTAAAAATTAGAAGGTATATAAAATGAAAAATTAATATCTGGGATATCAAAACTCCCACCAGCTATAAATGGACTTTTAACTGTGACTCACTAATCACTTGAGAATACCTACTAATTAAGGTGGCATAACCCAAAATTACTGAAGCAGTCCAGCTATTACAAAGAAGCACTTTTCTTTGTTTTAATAGATGTCTTAGCTATTCCAGCATCTCAAGAAGCTGAGATCATGAAAGGACTACAATTCAGTCACCTACAATACTCTACGAAATACTTCAAGGCAGTTTCCCTGAAGCCCACTGAAGCCAACAGATCAGAGGAAAGATTATAGTATACTGGTAATCCATAGATGCCAACTGTTTAAGGCTAATAAAAAGCATCTAAATGGAAGAAAAGATAGAAGGAAGAGCAGGGAAAGGAAGACGGACCAAAAGAACAAGAGCAAGCTCTGCCTGAATTGGGCAGCCTCATCAGCGTCTGTGACCTCCAAAGGTTATTACAATATGAAGTTCCCTGTTTTCACTGAAAGTAATAAACCATTTTATTGAAAAAAAAAGATCATATAGCTTTGGGGATATATAGTAAAATCCAAATGAATATGAGTAATGAAATGCCTCCTCTTGAAGACATGTCTCTCTTTTAAAATGACTTCTCAATGAACTATTTTTTTTTTTCTTTTAGATCAGATGTCATTCACCTGTACTATATTAGTGCCCCAAAACCATACTGTAATGGTTTTCAATTCTACTGTGGCATGTCCCTACAGAATAGAGAAGAGGAAAATGTTTCAGGACCCTAGACAAAAAAGAGAAAGGGGAGGTGGGGGAAGGATTGTTGCAATCCTCAGATTAAAACCATATGAGAAATTCTACAAACACATGAAGTATTCATTCCCAAAACCTTATGATAGCATAAGTAGGAAAATGAAGAGGAAAACATACAGAAGATTCAAAAGACTAGCAGAGACTGAAAAAAAAATGGTAAAGGATCTGTACTGGGTCTGGCTGGGATGCTAACTTTCCCTGCAGCAGCCCATACAGCGCTGTACTCTGCACTTGTAGCTGGAACAGCAGTGTTATCACACCAGTGTTGTGTCTACTGCTGAGCAGCACTGGCACAGCATCGGGCCTCTCTCTAACCCTCCTAGGGGGTGGGCAAAAAGTGAGAAGAGAAACATCACCAGGGCAGCTGACCTAAACCAACCAAAGGGATATTCACAGAATTTCTAGGTTGGAAGAGACCTCAAGATCATCGAGTCCAACCTCTGACCTAACACTAACAGTCCCCACTAAACCATATCCCTAAGCTCTACATCTAAACATCTTTTAAAGACTTCCAGGGATGGTGACTCCACCACTTCCCTGGGCAGCCCATTCCAACGCCTAACAACCCTTTCAGTAAAGAAGTTCTTCCTAAGATCCAACCTAAAACTCCCCTGGCGCAACTTAAGCCCATTCCCCCTCGTCCTGTCACCAGGCACATGGGAAAATAGACCAACCCCCACCTCTCTACAGCCTCCTTTAAGGTATCTGTAGAGAGCAATAAGGTCATCCCTGAGCCTCCTTTTCTCCAGGCTCAACAAGCCCAGCTCCTTCAGCCGCTCCTCGTAGGACTTGTTCTCCTTCCATACCATGTGATGTCACACTCAGCAATAAAAGGTGGAGACAGGAAGAAGAGGGGAGGGGTGGGCTCTTGTTGGAAAAACGTTGGTCCTCCTCCCAAACACCACCTACGTGCGTTGAGGCCCTGCTTCAAGGACGTGGTCAGTCATCGCTCATTTGTGGGAAGTAGAGTAATTTCTTTCCTCTGCGCTAATACATAGCCTTCATTTATTTTTATTTGTTTGTTTTCCTCCCTTCTTTTTATTTTCCCTTTCCCCCTCCCTTTTCCCCTTTCCCTTTTTATTTCCCTTTAGTTAAATTGTTTAGTTCATAATAATCTTTATTTAGTTATTATTTCCCTTTAATTAAATTATCCTTATCTCAACCCGTGAGTTGTTCTTTGCTTTACTTCTCCCCCTCCTCATCTAAAAAGAGGGGGAGTGAGAGAGCAGTTGTGGGGTTTAGCTGCCCAGCACGGTAAAACCACCACACTAACAGAACTGTTCTGTTCCAAAAGAACATCTGTAGACTGAAGAATTTCCCCTTCCTGATGCTAAAGTACATCAGATTTTTTTCCCCTGCACTTAAGATAATTCAGTCTCTAATTCTCTTTGATGATTTCCTGAATTCCTATGGAAAGAACCCTATAATTTAAGGAATGCTGTAGTGGCTTTACAAAATTAGGTCTTTCTCTTCCCAGTAATGAAATGAAGATTGTCATTGTGCTTATCTGTAATAGAAATGAATATCTTGACTTTATAATAAACAGATACAGGAACAGACTGATGCAGTTGCTTGTACACAAATGAGATCAATTTTTATCCTACTTGAGGGACAATATGATTTCACTAGCCAGTGAGAAGATTAAATTGTTTAAAAAAGAAAAGATGCAAACTCAAATACATAGCAAAGATAAATGTGTGTTATTTGCTAGCACATAACCATGCTAAGCCTGAATGCAATAATTTCCAAACTTTTAAGTGAATAAAATTAAGAGGCATTTGTATAGAAAACAATTCAAATTTCAGGCAATGGTAGTCTCCCATCTTCCTCTTTAAATGTTTATATTGAGAATCAATTGTTATGATATCTTATCTTCGAACACGTGACTGGCGTACATGCAGTTAAGAAAACAATTTTTTTAATTTTCACCCTTACAACATGAATAGTGTTTAAAGATGTTCCTAAAGATTTTCTCTTCCACAGCCAGCCTCTCACTCCACAACAGGATTATCTCTAATAATAGTTAGGAAAAAAATCCAACATATCTGCAATATATATATATATATATAGCAAAAAAAAAAAATTAAATTAAAAAATCATGAGTTAGGGACACACATCTCCATCTTAACAGATGAAAAGATATTGTGACTTCATTAGATGAGAAATACAACCAGCATTTAGGAGATATCTCTTTTCTTTTGATCCTATTATAATACACAGCCAGAGTTCAAAACAAAGGATACCCTTTCCTGGCTCCAGACTCAGCCTCAATTCCCCTACATTATCCAGAATTCAGGTAGGTAAAAGCATTAAGTAGACTGAGCATTAATTACTAAATGCTACAGGTGCCAAGGTGAAGCCAACCACATACTGGTATCCACACTGTTTTTAAATATTCAGGATATTAACAAAGCACAAGAACAACCTGGTGGATTCCTACTGTTCAGGATGCACAACTAGATTAACATGATGCGTTGTTTAAAACACAACAAAGTAAGGACCAATCTTTCTAAACTTGCCTACACAGGTATCCATGGATGAGACAAACACAACTGAGGTTCAAAGGAACAGGCTAGAATTTTCCTTCAAACATACTCCTACAGTTAAGACTGGTCAAAACGTGTATCTTGCATTTTAATTATGGTTTTTAAGCCCTCTGTCATATTTGGAAGGCCTACAGTCTCTTTAGGCTGAGTTACAAATCCCTAGTCTACCAGCTCCAGAAGGTGCTTTCCTCATGGCTGTTCAGTCCACACCTTGCTCACGAGTCTCCATCCACACCTCACCTGGGAGGGCTGCTCCTGTGCTCTCCCATCTCACCAGACCTGGCTTACTGCCTTCGTCCAGCTTGTCTGTTAAAATTGCAGCAGTACTCCTTCCAGACAGCTTTTTTTTCCTGTTTAGGAAGAAGCTAAAAAACCTGTCCTGAACATCCAGGCTGATTAAACAGCTTGCTGTGCACTGCCAGCCCAGGCAGTGAGCTCTGCCATACACAGTAATAATGGGCATCATCGCCTAACCAAGAGCAAATGAGTACTTGCTGCTGGCTCTCCTGTTGCTTCAGGAGCTAGGCAAGCCCAGAGCCCTCCCAATATTGTTTTCGCACAGTTGCTGTGCCTGTGTCTCCCAACAGAGGAAGGTGCCCTCCAGGGCTCCTGGGAACAGCTCAGCCCCCCGTGAGCCATACCTGAACCTGCAAGAACAACCACACCATTATGCGAGACCACTGAGATGTGAAGGACAGCTACATTTAACTGGCCAGAGGGGTCATTGTTCCCCCTTCCTCTCTTACAGAACTTCCTGACAACTAAACTTCTTCCTCACCCCGCTCCCCTATAAAAAGACCTTGAGCACTCATGGAGATTAGAAAGCAAGCAGCTGAGCCTGCAGTGTGTGTTTGTGCCCTAACAGCACCTGCCTTCTCCTGCAGGCTTGTACCTTTTGGTGTTTTAAGATCAAGGAAATTTAAAATGACAAGCTGTAAGAGATTGAGTCAAAAAGGGCATTTGAAGCCACAAAAATACAAGTCTGGTTATCTGAATTCACCTGAAGTTATAGATTATAAGGATCTATGGTTATCAGAAATAGCTCCTATGGGGGGAAAAAAAAAAAAAACACACAACACAAGGAAGCTCTTGGCTACAAACAGCTCCTCAACTATCAAGCAAAACTAGCAGTTTTGTATCCTGGAGAAAGATGGAAAGAACTTGAGATAGCTTCTTTAACTGTTGTTTTTCCTCCTAGACAGGCATCAGACTGGGAATTTTTCACAGTAGTGTTCCTCAGCATTGTGTGCCACATTGAAATATTAAACTGAACATTATTACTGGTAAATTTCCTCTTTCATTCCATAATTATATGCCTCCTTTTGGTTAGATTTTTTGCCATTAGTCTAAATAACCACATTTGTGGTAGTGAGAAGCACTCAATATCCTGATGTGGCTGAAACTTTTCAGACAATCTAAATTGTTAACCCATGCACTGGTGTCAAATTGAAATAAATTCCTGTAGCACTTCACTGCCCTCAAGGCAATCTGGAATTCCTTTACCTTAAACCAAAGTTTTGGTTATTTTGTTGCTGTGGAGTTTTTGTGTCGTTTTTGTGATTTTTTTTTTTTTTAAATGCTCTGCTCTTCAAATATTGTGCTTTGTGCTGAGCATACTGGGCTCTCTTGCCACGCTTCTATTTCTGCTTTCCTCTCTACTTAACCTTCTCCCTGACTTTGACTAACTGCCCCATGGAATGCCTGAAGAATACAAAAAAAAAAAAAAAAAGGATTATTTGTTTACTGTACCTAAATATTGTATGTAGGTAATTTACAGATACTCATTTTACATCCTATACTGGTGACAATTAACAACCACCAAGTCATACTGTCTGTTTACTGAAATATACTAGTATGACTTTGCTGTGCTTAACAAAGTCGAATATACAGAAGATCTATTCATTTTACAGCTCATGTTGCACAGAGAGTATTTAGGATACATTGATTTAACTGAACGTTCTTGGAGGCAGTTTAGTTGCATTAAGATGTTAGAAACGTCACGAGAGGAGAGAGACCACACCGAAGGGCAGTAACTTGCTCCTTGAGAGACTAAAGCTCTTGACACTAATTCAGATGATCAGGGGATGACATGGTTAATCAAATAAATGTTATTACTGGTTTAATTATTTTTGTATTCATAAGATCTATACCATACATATCAGACCTTTTCCTGAAAGCACATTCAGTTCATAATTCTAATTCAAAAAAAAAACTTGTCAGACTTTTGAAGGTTGCTGTGTTTGTATTCATGGACAATTCATGGCATAGCCCATTTTCTGGAAACCTTGCCAAATCTAAGCACAAGAAAGAACAAAAACAGATTTTAAGTTTAAATCAAAATGCTTTTTATATCATTTGTTCAGATAATATTCCTCATGTTATTTAGTAGCTTTTCTAGTGTTTAGAATAAACAAATTTGTTCTCTTAAAAGAGATCAGAAGAATGATGTAGTCTCTGTATTTTTAGTTTCTGTCTTAATGTAGAAGTGTTTCATCCCCTTGAGATCCATGAAGAGCCACAGCAACACAAATGAGACTTGGAAACTTTGGCCTTGGTAGATAGAGACTTAGACCTTTTGCATTGTAATTTGGTATGGTTTCCAAGGTACAGCTGGTAGAGATTATCACATGCACAACTTTGCACTTATCCAGTAGGTTCAAAGTGTGCACACAATGACAACCTACTTCCCAGTGCTGACTCCGTGGCAGGAAGAGACATAATACATCCCCAGAATCCAGGAGATTGAACTCTAACTCTGTCCCTAGTTGGTGAGGAAACAGGAACACAGAAAATGCTTATCAAAGAAGCGATGCAGACCCTAACTTGCCATGCAGCCTTTGACTCTTCATCACGCTTTTCACAATCTTCAAAGCTCTCTCCAGCAGCCAAGCAATACATTTAGAGGCTGTTTGCTTGAGATAAATTCAAGTAATGTTGGATGTGACCAAGCAACAACCTGAATTAGAACAGCAGTGGTTCTTTTCACAGTGTCAGTATTCTTCTCAGTGCATGCTACTTATTTTTGCTCTCAGCAATCTATACTTATTTCCTAACCTCACAGATTTACAGTGAAGATTAGTAGGAAAATGACCATATTAAACCTGAAAAAAATTGGCTGAACACTTCATTGTTTTAAGCCAGCTGCATTGTCTTTTTAAGCGACTGATAAATTTAATTTCTATAAATACAAGTGTCATGATAAAGTCACAGTCTAGTGCATTAGAAAGAACTTCCTAGCCTGTGAGGGACAAAGACGATTAAAATCAAGTTAGCAAGATGAATAATGACAGTGTCATTTTCGCTAATGCACTAGACAAAACCTTTCTGTCTATATATAAAGTCTTAAGGAACCCCCATCAGCACCAGTGTGATTCACTTTATAACCACTAATGACTAACGGGAACTCCAAAATCAGATCTGTAAGTCTATCTTTGTCAAAATAAAGTGGTGTCAGTTATCTGAAATACACATCAGGAACATTAGGTCTTTACTGCAATGATTCATAGCTCTGTGGCGTTTAATGAAAGCACCATGCTTACACACTCAAAAAAAAATAAACTTTGCTCCTGATTTTCTTTACAGTTTTTTTTTGCTTATATTCCAGTGCATCACACTCTTGGTGGAGATAAACTGTGCAGAACCCATGCAGATAAACTACATGGCAAGAAAGCTGTTGCCATTTATATTTATTCACATCTAGAGTTGACACCTCCAGCCCGAATATACTACCGGCACACTGCTGGAAAAGCACTCCAGCCTCCTCTTTCATGTTCCAGCTGCCTATATATGTGCGTGTGTGTGTGTGTGACTGTATATATGTATACATATATATGTGTGTATATATATATATATATATATATATACACACACACATACATACACACACACAAACACGCACTCAAGAACCAGCTTTGTTTTCAAAATAATGCTAGGTCTCTTTTGTATAATCTTACTTTATTTTTGTTGTTGTTTTCTTTTATGCTTTCAAATGGTGTACTTTTAAAAATAAGGTCCTATGTGCTCTGCTTCAATGTTTTCTGGTCTCTGCAGCTGGAAGAATCTTATTGTGCTTTCAGTGAAATACCAGAGCAAACACCACTGAGAAACTGAATGATACTTTAGTTCCAACCAGTCTCAGTACACAAACCTGGAAAACAGCTCTAATGGAGTCACAAAGCAGACTTCCAACAAAAGGAAACAAAAGTAGCAGTCTCAAAAATATGTGTTTGGTTATGAAAGGATCTTCTGAAGAAGCCACTTAAGGAAGGAGGGTTCAAAATGCTGAAGGCCAATGCCAATAATGAGCACAAGCATGTTAACCTGCAATTTCAGCACGATTCCTCAAAATTTTTGATCAAGATCCATTGAAGACTGGGAATGCTTAGGTTGGCATTTCCCTTGCCAGATAATAAACTTAATCTGTAAAGTTGGTTTCTTCCTATCCTCTGCCTACAATTTTCATGCAGATTCCACTTGCAAAAGGTGTAAAATTTACTTCTGTATTTTTTTTTCCAGATCTCTTGCTCTTGAGATGTTTTTGTTTGGGGCTACCAGCTGAGCAGAATAGGTTCCCCACATAAAATTCAATTATGCTGTACAGTTTAATAAAACCAAAATACTACAAATTTCATTTTCCACACACAAACTTGTAGAGATTCAAACCACAGAGAATATTTATATCTTGCTCTGTCTTCACAATCTCTCCCCCCACCTTTGTCATTAAAACTTTGCTTTGAGCCATGTCCCTCAAACATAACACCTGAAAAAAATCAAAATACTTTTAAATGTATGCTGTATCTGCTTTTGTTTTTATCCTAATGACTTTGGCAAGAAGTATACTACATTTTTTTTTTTTTTTAATAAATTTGACTTACAGATTCTTGTTTTAACCTTGATATCCTAAGGCAACATCACCAGCATCTTTCGAAGATGCTCTAATTGGATAAAATAGGTTTAAAGATCAACCCTTAAAGCACAAGTGATGTCAGACAAAAGGAAAGTAGTCTGTAAAAAATAGTTTTCTAAACTCTTACAACTTCTCAAACATCCACGGTAGCTGTAGCTATTATGAGGCAAAAATTATATCAGTAGCTTCCTTCTCAAACAACCCTAGACATTGACCATCACCTGGCTGAAGGCTAAGCACACTGTCAAGGTGATCACGCTGTAGTGGCTTCCTTTCCACCTGCAGGTCCTCCCACAGACCATCTGCAGTCTGAAAGACCTAAGGTTTTGAAAATGGTTCTCAGAGTTGTTCAATTTTGCATGTACAAGCACATAATGGTCTTTGTTAGTAACCCCCACACAGTGCAAAACACTGACCATTGCTCGCTTACCTACAATGCAGGGCAGTTATTTCAGCTCTGTTTCTTGTCACTGGGGGAGGGAGGAGGGGTAAAGTATCAACTGTAACTTAGAAACAGAAGTAGCAGCAAAGATGTCTCAAATTTTTCAGAAACTAAGTTTTATCACCTTTCATCCTTACTGGGATCATCTTTCTCTGATGCCTTTGTAAAGTTGCCCAATTTTTCAATAAACTGCAGAATTATTAGAAATGCCTACTTTCCCATGGAAAGACAGACTTACGCAATTAGTCAGTTATCCCATGACCCAGACAGAACGCTGTGTATTTCAGAGGGAGTGAAGGAAAGGTATCCTCCTTTAGCATGCATGTTAGGAATGGTTAAAAGCTTTCATGGAAATAACTTTTAGCACCAATTAGAGAGATGTAAATTGACATCATCCTGCTAATTAAATCTTTGTAAGCCTTGCACGGTCTAGACTTAATTTGTCAAGTTAACATTTTAACAGTTTACACCACAAATCATAAGGTGCTGCTTATAAAACAAAGAACTTTGTCCCCTCTGTGCTTGCCAGACCACTATCTTTATTATTATAACCAGTAAGCCCCCACAAATGGGAGAACGCTAGCTCACAGCACCTGAAAGCCTGGATCCTTGACCTTGCCAGTTGCATCACTGGAAGAAAATCTGTGTACATCCTTCTCCCCTCTACCTTTTCCCTTTCCCATTTTCAAATAAAATGAAAAAATCTCTTTTCTTCCAGAAGCTCAGAATCTCTGGGCTCCACTAAACCACAGGCCCATCTAGAGGGGCTGGGATTTATCCAGAACATTTAGAAAATGAACTGGATAGGTGAAGGCAGCCTCAACTCATTGCCAAAGGCAGCAGCAGACTGGGGAGGACCCTACACTGATGAAAACTATAGCTGTACAGCTGGAATCATGGTGATGGCAACAGTGCAATTAATAGCAAGTTACCTCTGAGTGCTTGATGCTACCCTGTAATCTCATGAGAATCCAAAATATTAGCCAGATTCTCCATTACTTTGTGCTTACTCTACCTATTTATTACTCATTAAAACACTACTAATCTAAATTTAGTGGCATACCATGTTCAATTTCCCCAGGCTTAAACAGTTATGCAGACTGCAACAATACTGGCCATAGCATGCATCTTAGAAATCCCTATTACTGTATTAACGATCCACTGTTAGGATCAAATCAATTTACCACTTTCAGAAGTCAAGACTTGTGAAGTATTGATCACTTCCACTGCCTACTGTACATTTAAATAATGTATCCTATACTCAGGCCTCAGAGTAAAGGGCAGATCCTCTTGCTACTTCATCATCTCTACAGCTATAGATTTTGCCATTATTGTATTTGCCTGTTGTTACACTGGACTAAGATCGTATTTTTGATTTATAGTAGCAGACAAGCAATTTATTCTGCTGTTTACTTTTTGTAGTTGTTTAGGTGGGAGTAATATATAGCAGCAGATACTTGCCTAAGTCACTAATATCTTCTATTAAGTGGTATATATTTTTCTTTAAAGAACAAAGACATCTAACAATCTGAACACAAGAAAACAGTGTGAACTACAGAAAATGGCAACATCACACCACCATCTGCTAATGGTGATTAGTTGCAGTATTATACACCCAAAAAAATACTGAGTGCTGGGTTTCCTCAGTGCAAGTGTCCTGCCTCTCAGAAATGAATTAGTCCTTTTAAGGCAAAGACCAAACAGTTACCCAAGTACACGAGGTCAGACTAAAAGTCATTCTAACAGTAAGTTTAAAACCAGGGTTGGTGTTTAAATCCAATTCTGTCATCACACCCCAGGTTTCCCATCACATGGAGGAGGGAGAAATGGGTTGGTTTTGTTTCTATTTCTAAGTTTGCAGAATGAGAGCAGAAGCAGATGCACAATTTAAAACCTCACCTGGGAAACAACAGAGACATTGGCCTTGCAGTAATTAACAGCAGGATCACGAGATGCCCAGAGGTTGCCATCCTGCTTGGACTACAGCAAAGAAGTACCACATGCTTCTAAACCAGATGAGGATGGGAAGCTTTTTCTAATTTTGCAGATTATCACAGGGTGCTGGATAACAGAGGATAAGCTACTTGTTCTTCCCATTAATAAACTACTTACATAGCTTCAAAGGATCACAGAGACCACAGTCCAGAATAAAGTACTGGAGTTGTTGCAAGAAAACCTAGTCAGGACTTTTATCTACAGAAAATATCCACTTTTGCTATTCTATAAATATTTTTCCTTCTAGCCAGAACAACACTGTTGCCATCTCTATCAGTTTTCCTTCTCTTCAACAGCTTCCACAAAGCATTTCACTACAGAGTTCCCTATGTCTGGAAATTTCAGGAATTGCCCTCACAGTATATCTGGATCCTTCCCCAACAGATAATCTTTCAGCTACTGCTCTGATCAGCTGCAATACTTAATCTTCACTCAAAGCCCCCAGATGTAGTCATAATGCATAGTCCATGCTTCAAAACTACTTTTCAAAAGATACTGTTTTAAAAGAAAACACAGAAATATTAAGTGATAGGAGGAAAAAAAAAGTGATAAAATACTTCTAAAAAAGCACTACCAAGTTTAGTATTTGTACTGAAGTACAAGCTTCTTGTTCTACAGATACACACTCTAACATTTGCTGATGCAAATGAAAGGACTGTATTGAACAAGCAGAAAACTACCACACCAGAACACATGGCATACCACCGTAGGAAAATAAATAAATAAATAAAACAATGCTTAGGATTATTGCATTGAAAGGCTCCAAAATTCTTCTTAAAAAATATATTTCATATACCTGAAAGTGATTCCTGCCTGTCTTACATCTTAAGTTTATGAGGTGAAAAATAATATTTGATCAAATCCTTGAAAAAAGTTAGAAAACAACAAAAACAAAAAACTTATAAAATATGTGCATGCAGTTCAAAGTGATGTAGAGAGAGCGTGACTGATAAACACGCTGGGCTATGCATGTTCAGAGCCACTAGATCACACAAGTCCTTATGTTCTCACTTGGTTCACGTGTTTGGAATAGACAGTTCGTTTTCAAAGGATCACAAGCACACAACTTAAAAGCCTGGTACTTCAAAACTATGTATTTTTTTTGTTTTTGTTAAAGTTTCCTCCAGTGAAAACGATTCCTCTGGAGACTCGCTTAAATGAGAACAGCACACTTGGGAGCATGGCTGCACAGAGCTCTCATGTTAGCAGTTGAGCTGTGTTAACTCCCACTTTAGTCAACAAAGAAGTAGAAACAGTACTGCCCAAGTAAAAAAGTATATGCAGCTAAAACTCAAATTAAGGATAGTATTCCAGTCAGTTCTGTGTTGAGAACATATTTATTTACCTATCTCCTCAAAATGAAGTGCCTTTTTTTCTGCAATATGAGGTGGAGGGTTTCCTTTTCTTTATAATACCTCTGAGAGAAGGCAGCAGCCAAATCTCCAGTTTGCATCCCCTCAAGGATGAGGAAAGCCAGTTTCCACCTCAAGCACATTAATTGAGGCTTAGAGGCCAAAGATACCCATCCTAAGCAAAATTTGTTCAACATAGTTGAACGCAGTTCTACCTTACAGGTAGAACTAGGAACTTGCTAGCACAGCTGAGAGCTGTTTTTCAGTTTACAATGAATTTACCTAGTGGATCTGGCATTTTCAAAAATAAATCCAAGCCAAATACAGCCATAACAAAAAGTAACACCACTTATTTACACTAACCTAAACACAAGCTAAAAATATTTCCTGATTGATGGCATTACCATCCTCTGTCTTCATTCAACATAAGCCACAGAATTGTCACCATAACATTAAGCAACACTGAACAGCGCTAGGTAACTACCTAAACAAAAATATAGGTAAACACCCCAGCTCTTACAGACACTCACAGCATCTCTACCACAGCCCACAACACAGCCTGCTCTCCCAGTGCCATACACCCCAAACCCTGCTAACTTGCTCACCTTTATCCTCTAAAACCTTTGTGTCCCACAGGTGCTGCCCGTCTCTAGTGACTGGGGAAGCAGACCCAGCTGCTCCTCCAGGCAGGCAGGCTGCTCCCTCCAGCCCCAGCACGGGGACCTGCTTCTTCCCCAGCCTCAGCAGGAACTGCTCTCCATCTCCATTTCACCGGCCCTTTCAAAGGCTGGGGTCAGAGCACACAGCAGCTCTTATGGGAGCACAGTGTATTTAGGCTCTGAGACAGCACAAGCTTGACTTTAACGTGACATTTCATACTTCCAGATTTCCACTGATGGTACGAGCAACTTCTCCCTTGGGGACCAGCAAGCACTAGGAGCATCCTGCCCGCCTTGGTACACTGAAGCAGTGCAGCTTCAAAGCAAACATTCATTTCAGTCACGGTCATTTTAAAACCTCTATTAGCTTCTTTTAACCTTTGAACAGCTGTCTTGGCTGGAGCTCTCATAACAGAATAACTCTGAAAGAGCTCTAAGAGGTAACCCCTACCTTTTTCCCATTTCTGAAGTGACACCACTGGAGGATTGCCCCTTCCCTTTGAACTTTTTCTGTATTTCTTGAGCAGCAATGCAGAAACAGAAATACTGCCCTTCATCACGCAGGCAGATCACCAAAGGATCAGAGGAACTGGTGGAGGAATTAAGTGTAGTTTTACAGGTTTCTTTGCTATAAACTCTAGTTTATGCATTAAAATATTGCATTTATCATCTATGGATAAGATGCTTTTACTCAAGAAGACCAAATCATTAACTCTGCTTGTAATAAGGAAATGTATCTCTCAGTGTCTCATGGATATTTTGTCCTACTGCCTTCATTCCCAAGTCTCCTCTCTCAAATCTGATGTGCAAAGATTCGCATATGGAAAATTAACCACATTCCGGACTGAGCAGAACTGAAGCCCAGAATGATGTGTGACTCTGTCCTTCGCTTCATGAATTCTCAAGTGAAATTTCTCAGGGATCTGGGGACAAACCTTGCCTAATTTCCTCTAGCAATATTTACTTAGAACATTCTAGCTCCAATAGTTCACTAAAAATATTTTTATTTTAATTTTTTGACTTTTTGTGGGAAGGCTTATAGAAGATTGTCATAATTTTGAGTATGCTGAAGAAATATTCATTATAATTCAGTGTTTATATTGACGTCAGTGTTAATTTTTATATATACAATGCAGCCTTGACATAATGCTGCTGAGATCCTTACTTTGAATCTGAAAATAATATTTAAAGGTCAGGTAGAATAAAGATATAAAAACCTATTCTGTATCAAATGGTAAATAGCACAGGAAAACAAGAATGGAGTCTATAGATTAGACTTTATTAAACCAAGCTCGTAATTCTTTTTGAACTACATTGACACAATCTCTGGTTCATATAATATGGAATCCAGCTACTGTAGAATTACTCACATAGTAGCCCTGCTTCACAGTGGGGTTTTTGTTTGAATTTATTTTCAGGAGTAACTCGGCTGTGTTATACTGGGTGTCAGAAAGAAAGCTTTTTTTAGAAGTAATGAAAAATCCTTGCTGGAAATCTGATGATCCTGATTTCATTTATAATCTAAAAAATTCCCCCAAACATTCATACATAAAAATTAAATAGTGCAGGAATTTACCAGCACCAGGACTGCAGGCTTAAAATGTCTAACTGATTTCAACAATCAATTTTTCCTCCTCTGGAAAACAAGGACTCTTTGTTACATTGACAAGACCACAAAAGTGATCTTTTTCATTTGTAGCCACAAATCATTATCTTCAAAAACACAAAGTCACAAAAAAGCAAATACGTGGTTAAACAGATGTAGTGCCAAAATTACCACACAAAGCCCAGAGCATGGCCCAAGGCTCATTCACAGAGCACAGAGCATAGGGAGGACAGGTGAGAAAACTTCATGTCCTGCCTTGCTGTGCAGCAATGCAAGAGCACTGCTCTTCTTATGCCCAAAGCAGGGCACTGCTCCCAGCCTTGTCTGCAAGCCCAAACGTGACCTGGATGTCTGCTTTTGCAATGCCCCACTTTGTTTTCATCTCCCTGGCATAGGAGGTGCACAGCCCAAGGCTTTGACTACAGAATTAGGCTGTCCCCAGGGTGTTCCTTCCTCACCCTGAGCATACTTCTCTCCAGGAGCTCCAGCCACCAGCAGTCTGAAGTTTTCAGTTAATCTTCACAGGCATACGCAGTAGTGAAAACACACAAGATACCTTCAGAGTTTCTTAAGTTCTTAAGGAAAGAAAAGTGACAGCAGGTAACACTGTAACTGCACCTGAAGCCCACCCTTCCCCTTGGATGTTATCAAACGATATTTTCGCAGCAAACTGGTTCACCTCTATCTACAGCCAGTTCTGTGAGTGCTTTTCTTTGATAAGAAAATCATCTGGATTTAATGATATTCCTATTATTAGCTTTGTATAATACCGTGCATGAATTTCTAGCCTTTTTTGCAGATAAAGAGAAGTGACAGATGGCTAAAAAGCTACAAGTCAGCACAAGTACGCAGGGTTCATCGTCTCACATTGAACAAACAGATTACATGCAGCCATACTCCCCTAAATATCCCACTTCAGTATACAAAGGTTTTACTTCCTACTCTACAGCCAAATCAATGAGAAGGGGAATAATGCTACCAACCACAGCACAGACTGTAATTACCCTCCCTTCAAGTAATTCCAACATGTTTCCTCTTAAGTCACCTCAAATCATTAGGTATCAGAATGCAAATACCTAAAACCAAGCTCTACATATTTCAACTGATGGAAAAATTATCTGTTGAGGTCTGATTATATCCTTCAAACTACTTCAGTGAATCTGGAAGTTAATAACTACCTTCTGTCTTTGCTAATACTGCTCAATACTTGCAACCCTTTTTCTTATTTCAATAAATGATCAAGGAAAAATCTAAAGCACCTTTTAAATTTGAAATTGAAATCTTATAATTCATAGTTAGCTTTCTGCTATGCAGTGATCTGTCATTGACAGAAATACACAGCTCATACATGTAATGAAGAAATGTGGGAACTTTTTAAAGGGAGATTATAATTTTGTTCTCCCAACTTTGAAAAAAAGGGTTGATGGGCTAGCCACTCATGGTGGCTAAAATATTTTTCTGTCATGGTGTGTTGAAATGGTTTCTTAATATGTTGGTTCTGACGTTAAGATACCATAATTATGAAATTTCTATTTATGCGCAACCAAAATGAATTGTTTTACAGCTTCCTTCTCTCCAAGTCAACCTCATTTGTATTTTAATTTACTAGAGGTAATTGATTATCATGGAATAAATGCATTGTACTGAAAACTATTAAATCACTGACTTAATGGGATCAGAATGACTTTTTTCTCTCTTTTTGGATAAAGTTTTAACTTCCTAAGCATTTTAAAATCAATGTATTAGGCTCTAAATATTTTATGGTCTGTATTAAGCACTGTTTGGGGTTCATGTCCCTTTAGACTCCAGCATAGTACATTATACTATACAAAGCAATTTGCCCAGAGTAATGGGTTCTGAACTAGCTTCATGAAGACCAGTATCGAATTGTTGCTGCTGCAGGCAAGCATTTGATTCAATACAAAGTCTAGTGGGGAAGGGGCTGGCATGTTGCTGCTCATCCTATTTGTTTTGGAACTAGCAAAGGCATGAATATTTTTTAACTAACAGGGGGTACTAGTTGCATGGCCCATAGAAACCAATCCAAATTTACAGCTCAGAGTACACAAACCCGTCTTTTTAAATACTCAATATCAATGTGGCTATATAGTGTAATCTAGCAGATAATTAGACCAAAAAAAAAAAAAAAATCAAGGAAAATTGATGCAATGTAAAGGAAATAGAAAAATCTATGCATTTCAAGCAACCAATACCCGCAAATTGAAGATCAGAGCTAACTGAATAAAAGCTGGAAAATTAATTCAGATAATATCCATGTTTTATTAACCTCATGTCTCTATGCTTCTATGGTATTTATTTATACCAATCCCATTTACCAAGGTAATTTTTATTTTATGATGAGTGTTATTTTTTCCATGTGCATAGCTGTCTAGCTTTTTTAGCTGCTCGTATTTAGATGTGCATAAGATATACTAGGTTGAAAAAGTTCAGAATTTACTGAGCATGGAGATACTTTCAGAATCCAAGCATATTATTTTCTAGTAAATGGGCCTATTCTCTTGTGAAAAAAATAGCTGCTCAGGAGGAAAAAAAGAAAAAAAGAAAAAGTTATCCTCCGATGTATTAAATTTAGATCTGTAGCATATTCTATACAAACATTTTGAGGGTTCCCTTATGTACAGAATTGATTGAAACCATCTCTGAGTATAGTAGTACTGACAGTGGAGTTAGCTGGTAATTCATGCTCTGCTTAGGGGTAAGAACAAACTCATTTGTGAAACTCCAGAGAGGTGAGACTGAAACCCTCAAAACCTTGAGCTGAAACATGCTTCCCCCATGTTAGCACTGAGAAGGGACAGAGAAAAAGTCGTTGCACTCATATCCTCTGTGAAAGGCTTTGCAAGATGCAACAGACAAAAGGAAAATAGTTATTTCTGTTATCTTAATTTCCTACGAGTTTGCTGAAAGACTTCCAGATTTCTAACTTCTCCCAAGGCAGTGAGGCACTATAAGCATGGAAGAGCTGTTAATTCTGCCTTGTAAGCACAATGCAGAAAACCATTTTGGAAAAAAAAAAAAAAAAAAAAAAAAAAGGTGGGGGGAAGGAGTAAATAAAAAGACTAATAAGATCTCTCTTCATGTTCCCTGCTGCGTTTAACAATTTCAGCTACAACAGTTGTATTGCTGGTAGAGAATGTTTCCATTTCAGCAGTGGTTGTTATGTGAATATTGTGTCCTGCCCTCCACTTTCCTCCCAGACCAGCCACGCATTTCTAAGCACACCCAGGAGCCCTTTGACCCCACTGGCCATGCCAAATGGCCCATTGCCTTTTTCTGTGGCCACATTCTAATTCAACCGGCAGGAATCTTTCATAGGAAGAGAGAGGTGACAGTAGTATAAAAGTTTCCAGTTAACATTACTGGAAATAATATTAGCATTTTACAACTCTGGTGTAGCACCAGATATAGTATGAATGAGATAAAAACTGTGTCCTGACTTTGGTCTAACTGTGTAGCTGCGTGAGCCATTTTCTTTCTCATCCTGCCTGTGATCAAAAATGCTTCAGAGTGCTTGTTGCATGCATGCCTTACGACACCTCCTGCTGTGTCCTTTTTTTCTAACCTGAAATACAGTAGGCCAAGGTTTACTGACCAACTACACTGTACTGTGCATCTGGAAGAATTTGTTATTATTTGAAGCAATGACAACAAGTCAAACAATGTTAACACCAGGGCAGCTTCAAGGGTACATGCCTCTCTGGTTCTCACTTTCCCACACCTGCTAAACAACTTCACTTTAAATTACTTTCAATATCAAAAACTGAACTTTTTTCAAAGCATATGGTAAGCTTTCATTGCAAGTAAAGCATGCTGCTGTTATTATTTTTTAACAGAAGTCAGACACTTAATTTCCTGTACACCATTCTGATAATGTAACCCATCTAGTCCAAGCATAGAATTATTTAGAAAACAAACATTTTTTGAAGATGAACTAGTAGCTGCAGGCTTAATGCAAGCTGTAAAACAGAAAGACCGTGAAACACTTATGGTAAAGAGATAGTAATATAGAGAGCCATCGTCTCGATTCTTACATCAAAGATTTGCAGTTAAAATCCTGAAAAGTGCTATGCTTGTTGATAGCAAAATATTAAGTTTCTTAATCATTACAATTTTTCAAATTAATCACCTAGTTTCTCGGGACTAAAGCCTGGCATGTGAAATTATATGCTATCAGACTACTCATGTAATTTTCAGTTTTGATATACTTCACAGAATCACAGAATTTCTAGGTTGGAAGAGACCTCAAGATCATTGAGTCCAACCTCTGACCTAACACTAACAGTCCCCACTAAACCATATCCCTAAGCTCTACATCTAAACGTCTTTTGAAGACTTCCAGGGATGGTGACTCCACCACCTCCCTGGGCAGCCTGTTCCAATGCCTAACAGCCCTTTCAGTAAAGAAATTCTTCCTAACATCTAACCTAAAACTCCCCTGGCGTAACTTTAGCCCATTCCCCCTCGTCCTGTCACCAGGCACATGGGAGAACAGGCCAACACTTGAAACATGCAATCAAAATATTAGTTCATCCTCTCATTTTGTCTTTCAGAATTGTCCATAGTTCCTTCATCTGAGCTCAGACCATTCTCAGGGCCTGACTCCGGGCACTTTCACCTAACCTCAGATCAGCAACAAAGGGATGATGAGATTGCAGAAGCTACAAAATAAAGGCAAATTCAGTGAGGGTTTGCTGCTAAATAAGAAATTCCCAATGAAGAATTCAGCAGTATCAGGCTGTTCTCCTTGCCTGCATGACTGATGTCTCCTAAAGCTGGAAACCTCTTTGCCACAGCACAGAGAGAACAGTCCCTCAAACATCAGCAAGTCAAATAAGGGAGCAGCATAGCAACTAAAGACATCTTAAGAGTATCACGAGTTGGAAGGGGCCCACAGGATCATCGAGTCCAAGTCCTGCATTACACTGTACTGTCAAATTAAACTTTAAAAAATCTGTAAATTTATTGTGGCTTCATTTAAATTTGACTATATATAATCTGCTCAAAAGCATTTTCAGTTTTATGACCACAATGATTTATTGGCTATACAGCAGTATACACTAAATAGCTCCTGTAATACTTTGGTATAGATATTTTTCTGTACAAGTCATCAGTTAACCTTCCCAAAAACTAGTTTTACAACACCTCAGTATTCAACACCATTCATCTTTCTCTAAATTCTAATTATTCTGAAAGAACTGGGGAGCTGTTAAGTCTTCCTTTTTTTAAAAAAAAAAAAAAAACAAAAACAAAAACACATATTTCTTTGCATTCAGTTCCAAAACCTAAATTGTTTTTCTCTCTAATTTAACATCAAGAACATTGAAATGTAAGTGTAAACCATGATAGGCTGAGAGAAAGCCTACTTTTCATTGGCTAAGGAGGGTAAAGCTGTCGAGGTATCACATCTGGAGAAACAGACTCACTGTTGCTTTCCTTACCATGGGAGCAGAACCATAGACTCTGAGGGTATCTGGAAAGACTTTCATCAAAAGCATGAAAAATGAGTATCTTCCATTTTGATTTTTTATTTTTAGAAAATCAAATAGATCCCAATATATTAGCCTGTCTGAAATAAAATAAGAATGACCTTAAGAGGAAACAAAACCACAGAAAATTAAAGGCTCTCTCACATACAATATTAAAGGTTTTGTGAGAAACAGGGTGGAAGTTACTAAGCGGAAAATGCTTCCTCCTGCATCTTCCCCTTCGTTCAATTTTTAGTGAGTCTTAAATTTTATTTATTTATTTATTTTTAGCATGCTGCAGAAACACATCTGCCCAACCAAAGGTGCAGTTCGCTGGAGTTCAAAAACTGGTGTAAGAATGACTGAAGCACGGGTAAAGAAAATCCAAGCCCTTCAAATGTGTGCTGTGTATGCTAGTTGTGCTGGGTAAAGGAATAAAAGGAAGGAGTTGTTCCAATCAGTTTGCGAGACACACCTATCTGAGGGCAAAACAACTTGCTTGAACAAAACTTCATTAAGCCTAACAAACTAAGAGGTCTACAGGAACTAAAGAGTCAACGGCTTAGAAATGCAGAGTTTCTCACTGTATAAGCATGTAAACCTCCCTCAGCAAAATGTCAGAGGCAGCCAGGTCTATCATCTTAAAGATGCATTAAGGAAAGACTGACAGAGACTTAAATTACCATTTACCCCGATGTCCTGGTTTCAGTTAGAACAGAGTTAATTTTCCTCCTAGTAGCTGGTAGGGTGCTATGTTTTGGATTCGGATGAGAAGAGTGCTGATAACATGCTGATGTTTTAATTGTTGCAGAGCAGTGCTTACACCAAGCCAAGGACTTTTCAGCTTTTCTCTCTGTCCTGCCAGCAGGCAGGCTGGGGGTGCAGCAAGAGCTGGGAGGGGACAGACCCAGGACAGCTGACCCCAACTGGCCAAAGGGGTATTCCATACCATCTGGGGTCATGCTAGACAATATATAGGGGTGTCTAGCCGGGGGAGGGGGCCAGACTGCTCGGGGTTAGGCTGGGCATCGGTCAGCGGGTGGTGAGCAATTGCATTGTGCATCACTTGTTTGTACACATTATTAGTAGTAGTACTATTATCATCATTGTATTATTGTTATTATTATTGTCATTATTATTTTCCTGTCTTATTAAACTGTCTTTATCTCAACTCACAGGCTTCACTTTCCGTTTCTCTCCCCCATCCCAGAGAGGGAGGGGGGAGGGTGAGCGAACGGCTGCGTAGTGTTTAGCTGCCGGCCGGGTAAACCATGACACCCGAGACAGAGAAGACAAATACTGTGTACCACACAAGGTAGGAGTATCTCTGATAACTATAAGTGCCGCACACAATCTCACCAGGCAGTAGTGCTCTGCACAGGCTGAATCACACTTGTGCAGCTCTTCCACTTGTCCACTCGTTACCCCCACACTGTCTCAGGTATCTCTGCAGGGCAGTATGATGCAGCCTGTCCCATCAGACCTCTCTGTTCCATCAGATGCTGTACTGTGACATCAGTGCCCTGGGTGCCAGCAGTGACAGAGGAAGGGTGCAATAAATGATCTTTTCTGACTTGCCTTAACCTGGGTCATAAACAGATTCACACAGAGGGCTGCAGCATCCACAACCTGCTGCACAGTGCTGCAGGGCCCTTCTCCAAGCACATCCTGACTTGCTCTGGATAGAGAATTGTGTAGGGGAGACAGGGTATGGTTCAGACCAAGATGTCCTAAAAAGTCTCCTTTGAAAGACAGAGAACTGAAATGACTGAACCCAGCAGACTACAAAAAAATATTGTAAAAATAAAAAGGCATTGTAAATTATTACTTTTTTAAACATCCTATGATTTTTTTCAGCCAACCTTATTTTAAGTCCTAACTGTTTGCTGAGTGTAGCTGACAATGGCAATTAAATAGGTATAAAAACAGGGCAGAATTTAGTTCACCCGGATAAATACAGAACATTAGGGCTTTCTGGGGCTCAAAAGTCATTAAGTCTGGGAATATATCATGTGTGCATGCACAGACCAATCTAGTCTACAGAGAGTTTTACTAAAATTCAGAAGCAGATTATGAGATGAAAGCCATTTGTTCAATAAAATTAAAAAACAAACAAACTAAATCTCAGCGCCAATGCCAGATTTCTACTCTTCAGTTACCAGCGCTTGCTCTGTCTTGATGGTAGTGTTCCTAGATCCATCTGGATTCCAGACAGCATTTCGTACACTGAAACAATGTATGCCTTATTGTTGCTGAATTTATGTAGTGTAATTACTTGTTACTCCATTCATGAATCTTGCTTTGCTGTCATATACTTCAGGCCTGCCCAAGTGCTGGAACAGCAAGCACTACAAGAAAAAATGGCCAAGATGTGCTAGTCCAAAACTACTTGCTGTGACTTGCTGTGACTGCAGAGATCTTTGATACTTGTTTATCTGTTTAATGTACTCTCTTCTATCCTGACTGGCTATTTATTTGCATAGACTCCCCCAGTAAGGCAGTTATTGAGCAGATTGAAGTAATTAATGGAATGAGAATATATGGCAATGAAGCCTTTATGAAAGAGAAGAGGGAGAAATTCATTGTGGATATTATATGTCTGAAAAGGGAAAATAAGACAGGTGCATTATTTTTATACATATTTGTCATATATTGCTGCTGGTCACATTGGTTGTATAAATGTTCTTTGGTTTGTCTCTAAAGAGAGTGCTGGGAACCTTGTGCTGGTAGCTGTATTATGTGAGTGTACTGTCAGATAGAGTGACTCAGGAAGTAGCTCTTAGTTGGGGAAGAAAAAAAAAAAAGAATAAATTTATAATTTTAGTGCAGGAATTCTTCTCTGGAGGCAAACGCAGTGCTTAAAATAATGAGAATCACTGCCTAGAGGTATCTTTTACCAAGAAAGAGCTCTAGTTTAAAATTGCAATGCCAGAAACAATGCCCTAAAGAAAGTTACAACACGATGATGAAAGACTGAAATTAATTTTTGCAACATAAGAAAAATTCTACCATGCCTCTGAATGGATGCCATCATAAATTTAGGAACATTGGTGCCCTACAGACAGATCCTACTCCAGCACCACATACTAACAATGCAATGGTGGAAATCTGGATGTGACAGTAGAAATACAGTATCCTGGTAATGAGAATTTCTTCTGCTAAAGGTTAATGAAGATCTGTAGCATTTAACAATGATCACTACAACCCTCTTCATTGCTGTTTTGAAGATTGTTCTGTTTCACAAATGGCCTAGTAACTGGAGCACTTCAACACCTAGCACTTCATTCTGTAGAGAAAGATGGAGTTTGAGATGGTTCAGCAAGACATGTCATCCTTTCTTTGCGGCAGCTTTAGAAAACCACTCATCCTGAAGGACATTATGAAAGGCTAACTTGCTACTAGTTACATTTGAGACTCCTCTACTAGAAAGCTTTCCTCTAGAAATGATGAATGCACAGGTCATGATGATTTACACCAGAAGTCAGCTGAGGAAGCTATTTTGATATCAGAACTAATGGCATCATTCCTTTTCTAAATTGAGATGCTATCTGCAGAAAGGTTTGACCAGAAGCAAGAACTTCATCATTTTACCACATCACATCAATAAGTCACACTCCTTTATCGACCATCAACAGGCTCACAGAATTGAAGAGAGTATTGTAGGACAAAAGTTAGTCTTTAAACAAACTCCAGTTAAGTGACTCAGTATTAGAAATATACATTAGAAACATACTGCAATAGGAATAAAATTGATGCCATTCTTGTGCGCCTTGATGGTATGTCCAAAAACCTGTCTGCTCTATCGATATCAGTTGATCAAGAAAAAATAATTATTACCTCTTTTCCCTACCCTATCCCTTCATAACAATTCTATGAATAAACTGGAATTAAATGTTAACACTATGGTCAGTTACGATCTGAGGTTAACAGGGTTGTCATGTGCAGTTCTGAAACTGGAGGACTGATCACAGGATGACTCCATATGTGTTACTGTGGATGACTGGAATGAAAAGACTCAAGAGGTTATATCAAAAGGAGAGTTATCAAAATCAAGAGGCTACGAGCATTATTCCTCAGAGAGTGATCTTGGAATCTATGATGCGAAATTAGAAATCACTGCCAATACTGAGGACTGTGGGATGAAATTTAAGACTATGTGGTGTAATCTTTTGTAGCTTTTTCTTTCTTTCTTTTTTTTTTTTTTTTTGATTCAATCAAAAGGTGAATGCAATATTAGAATGGACAAAGTAAAACATTTTTGTTAGGCACAGGGGAACATTAACGCTATGAAATGAAAACACAGGAGAGACCTAATTTAGCATGTTCCTATCTTGAATAGTTCTGCTTATCCTTGTCTAACATGGATGAAAATGAAACAAAAATATGAAGAAGGGTTACTGTTGGAAGCATTTGTCTTATGAAGGGAAACTAGAAGAGATTGGCTTTGTTTAGCCTGCCTAAATAGAAACTCAGGGATGGACATGAACACTATGATGATGATCTCCTAGCTAAATACTGAGCTATGAATGACAATTGTCTGAAAAGGTAGAAACACATCTCAAGCACAAACTAGCTTGACACATCTGCGTGTGAGCAAATCTGTCCAGGCCAGTATGGAGCAACACTTCAATTTTGACCTTATTGTGTATTTGACCCCAGTAACTCCCTAGTGTACATCTTATTTACATATTTATATCCTTTACTTTTTAGTTCATGTAAAGAACTCTGATAAAATTTAAAACAAAAATGTATAGGATACTAGGGATTAGTGGCAGTGTAATTAATGAGAAACTATCAAACAAATATGGTAATTACAATGCTCTCTGGGACAAGGTGTTTAATGGGACAATTCAGAGTACAGCCAGGTTATTTAATACCTTGGAACTCATTTTACATCTGCTTTATTAGAAAAGAAATGTGAATACTCATACATTGGTCTTGCTTTCATTGTTCAGGAAATAGAGCTTATAATTATCTCCATAACGCAGGAAAGTATTGAAATATTTTGCCTTGTATGTATAGCAACAGTATTTGGCTCACAATGCAAATCCTGCAGGAGCCTAAAATATAGGGAGAGAAAAAAAAAAAAAAAAAACAACAGTAAAATAATACAACTACACTGTAGTGAAGTGTTACATACAAAATTTTGTGTGCTTAAAAATAAATATATTTCCTGTCTAAGAAAGAAAAAAAAAGAAGCAGAAAAAGAAAAAAAAAAGAAAAAGAAAAAAAAAAGAACGAACTGCCTCTTCAGTTTCAGGGAAAACAGCAGTCCTTGCCAGAAGAATAAATCAGACAGTAGGAGACAAAAACTATTATAGATTCACTGTGTGAAAAAGCGACCTCACTGAAATTGGCTTGAGCATTGTGGATGAATGCCCAATGGCTCGAAACAGATCTAGTTTAGTCAACCTTATCTTCTTCAACAGGAGATATTATGAAACATATAACCTATAAGGTCAGCACTACAAGGTCAAAAGAATTTGTTGTCACGTCCTATGTACCATACTTTTAAATGCAAACCGAATAAGAGAGAAATAAGGTAACATGTCATTTGTTGAACAGCTAGGGACAATTATACAAGAGAAGCTGGGAAAAAAAAAAAAAGGTGGGGGGAGGGAGGGAAGATTGAGATCATAGCTGAAATCCAGCAACCATGGATTAGTGGTCCAAGTGCTGCACACTGTATTTTAGCTCCTGAAGCTGTGTTTAAGCCTGGTCTACCTCTTAGACTATTCTGAAATAACAGAAGCCATCACAGATGATTGTGTACAATATCATAAAATCACCCATACCACTTCAGTTCCTCTCCCCTCTTATCTGCTGGCACTGTAAGTCAAGCATGACTAAATTAGCTAAAGACTAATGGACTAGATGCCAAGATACAGCTGTGTGCCTGGAGATGCTAAAATTTGCAGAGGAAATTCTTGTCCTATTCACCAATAGCACCCGCATCCTTATGTTGAAACTAGTACTACAAGCAACCTAAACTAATGTATTTCTCCTTTTGTAAGGAGTTAGCAATGTCTCTGCCTACTGCTTACTGAGCCACAGCTCTGTACACCATTTAGATTATTACCAAATGCCTTAAGAAAAAAGGAAAACAGAAAAGGTAACGTGAAAGAAAAGTCATTAATGGTATTCCTACCATCTAAGAAAGAGCTGTGGGGGAAAAAAAGTAATAAAAATAAAAACAAAAGTAAATAAAAATAAAAAAGCCATTGTGTTGAGGAACGGAGAGAAAACAAGTTGCTTCAATTACAGTGTGCAAAGTTTAATGACAAGGACAAAATGGTGTATACCACAAAACATACTATATGGGAGAAAACTTTGCTCTGTCCTGCCAGAAATCTGCTCGCATTTTGACATAATGGAACCTTCCTTGACAGCTACAAGGTCCTCACACTAAAAATTCCCATATTTGGAGAAGCTGGAGGCATCTAACATATATCCCTATTAAAAGTATTCATTGGAGTAGTCTCACCTGGCAAAACATGGGTTTGACAACACCATATAAAGCATGGCTAGAACAGTAATTTCATTTTTATTATTATTATTATTTTTTATTATTTTTTTTTTTTTTAAGTTTTCTTCTAACTTTGTCAGGTGTGTGCAAAAGATTGCAGAGAAGTGCCAGTTGAATGTTTGGGCCCAGGGACTGGACATGAAACAAAAATTGTGAGGGATGCACAGAATCACTGCCTTGTGCTGGGCCTCAGAGACATACATCATGTACTGCATAAAGAGGCACGCATTAAATGACATGCATATGGACATTGCTTTTCCCAGGCTGTTGTGTTCTTTCCAGGTGCTGAGCAGCCCATGCTACTTTACATCTGCTAGAAGAACTGCTGCACAAGTGCAGTTAAAATATGCATTTTCTTGTTGCACAACACCCAGTTCTGTACTGCTTGTGCTCTGAGTCTGTTCAGATTCATTCAGTATGGCAGAATCACTTGGACAATGCATGATTTATTTGCAAAGAAAGGTTCCTTTGTTCAATCCTTCAAAATCTTCAAGCATTCCCTGCTTCAAATAATGTTTGTGATCTCAGATTTACCAGATATGAAGCTTGTTCACTAAATTTAGTCACAGTAGGTTTATGCTACTTTCCTTTGTCTTTCTTGAAGATCTACAAGGAGAAATGTGATTTTGAAATGTAAGGACAGCATATGAGGAAACATGGACAGCAGAAAAAAGCTGAACATACTTCAGTGAATTATTATGTACCAGTGTTACCTACATGACTTTCCTGGAATTCTAAGTTAAGGCTACCTCAAGGACTTGTCAATGCCTGTTATGAAGAGAAAGACAGTATGAACCACAACACGGGAGAACACAAAAACTCTAAAAAGAAAACAATTTAGCAGGAATTCAGTGAGCCATCTTCCTCTAAAATTTACCATTGTTGAATTCAGTGAGGCCAGACATGCACACTACCCTCAGGCTTGACAATCTGTCAGAAAACAGTGCTAGTCTCCCATGCCATTTTACATTTGTATATGAAATAAGTCATGAAATGTTTTTTTCAGGCCTGAAAATGCTATTCATGCTCTAAAGCTTCTAAAAGGACAGGCAGAATCCGTTAATGATTTGCCTGGGAAAAAGCAAATGGATATGTACTGCGTGGATGTTCAGGAAAAAAATGTATTCCGAAAACACTTAACCACATTGGAAATTCTCCTGCATTGGGCTCCTGGTATAAAATCAAAAGCCTGACTTCTCAGCTCTTGTGGTACTTTTCATCTTCAAAACAGGCTGTAAGAACTACCTAGTCCTCACAGCATCACAGTGAAGTGCATGCCTGTTATCTCCATGTCTCAATGTAATTGCGTCGCTTCACTCAGAGGTCTGACTCACAGTCAATTATGAACCTGTAATCCCTGTATCTTGGTGCCTCCTTCCTGCTGGCAAGAACATGCTTCTGTCCTGGTTGAACTTGACTGTTTAAAACAACTTAGGACTTTGAAAAATACTACTCAGTGACAATACAAATAGGTTGCTTTCAAGAGTTAAGAAGAAGAGCAAGAGGAGAAAGAAATTTAATATGCGCTACCCCTAGATATGAAGGAAACAAATTCATGGACACAAACACACATTTGAGCGTGACAAGAGCAGAGCTGTGAAAATATTTTGCATTCATTCTCAGTGATCAAAAATATTTGGAAACACTTGCACCTACTGACACAAAAGAGAGAAGCTGCTCCTAAGCAGAATGCAGAAATCTGTGCATAAAGCATGAAAGGAAATGTTTTGATGTCAGCACAAAACCATTTCCTAAAAACAAGTTCTATTCTTTTCCATGTAGAAAAAATGGCAATTCTTCATCTGAAATGCTGTGTACACAATCCCTTTATATGTAGTTATGAAAGGTCAAAACATTTACTTATGTAAAAATATTTACCATATTTTTATGTTTTTTATGATTATAAAGTCACCTGCTGTTACGTAGCAAACCCTTCATTATATAATGTTACATGCTACTAAACTAGTGGTATTTATTTCATTATACGTGTATAGCATTACATGCTAATACATTAGATCTACTAATGAACAGAAAATAACATACTGAAAATATCTTCAGAATCACTTTTGTTTCAGCCAGTTTGATAATTTATGCATTTTCTATATACCTTTTTCAGTCCACATCGAACTAACATCTTCACTAACTTTTCTGAAATTATTAACTTCCTCAGTTAGCAAAAAGTTACATTTATTATCAGAAATGCTTTCACAGATGCAGTTGAAGGGTTACATGGGGTATAACACTACCTATGGATAGCCCACTTCAGTTCTCTGATGGTAACACTTCCTCAGGAGGAAAAAAAAAAAAAAAAAAGCCAATACAATATTATTCTCAATTCTTGTGCATTTCAAAAAAAAAAAAAATACTATGTCGAAAACGATCTAGAGGTCAAAACGACTCATGGAAGAATGGATCAGCAGTGAACGAGGAAAAGAGAAACAAAATTAAACAAAACAACAACAACCAGAAGGAATATAAAAGAGGAAATAGAATATTAAGTAAATAAAGAAAGGGAAATGGGAAAAATTGAGAACTATAGAGCAAGAAAGCAAGGTATGAATAGAGCAGAAACAAACAAAATGACTCACAAATAAGCAGAAGGCCAGTGAAATATTAAAGGAAAGCCATAAAACATTCGGACATTAAATCCAAAAAGACCCATGCTGTATCAGATGAATATGGTGGGTTTAATCCGGTAGCTGCAGCTACAGAAATGCCCAGAATGATGTAACCTACTACTTTCTATCCCATTCTCTTTCCTATGGCCTGGTTCCTGCTCCCTACCCTCCACTGTGACTGTAAGCCCTGCAATCCAGTCTGCATCCTCTGGTAAAAAAAACAGGTAAAAACCCTCTTTCTGGTCTTGCTTCCTTCATGCTAGGATTTCTTTCTACAAGATACTTGGGATTCCCACTCAGTGCTGTGATCTATCTTGTTGCCCATCAAGTATTCGGGTTTCTGTCCTTATCTGCCTTTTCCTTCACCAGCAGGTTGCTGCCCGTTTCTCTTTGCTTGCCATTCCTTAACAGTTGGCTCAGGCCTGTCATTCTCTCCTGTTTCCTGCAGACTATCAGCACAGGACAGACTCTGCTCATGACATTTCCCAGACAATATTGCTGTTTGTACATTATTAATAAAAAAATGTACCATGGCCTCCCAAAACATTGTAATTGTGCTACTTATAGTAGCAATACACTGCTACTTACGTGGATTGTAACTAGGACATCAATCTGAAGCAGCCTCCTCTTCAACTAGTTTCTTAAGCTAGGGATCTATAATTTCTACTTTATCTTTCTTCTCTCGGACCTCGGAGTATTAGTTCTGGAAAACTTCTGAAAGGTCTTGTTTTAAATTCAAAATACTTCTCAAAATGGAACTTGCTTTGGCTGATCAACTTGCAGTGTTTGCATGCAACAATACAGGAAAACTGTTGTCAAAAACAAACAAACAAACAAAAAAAAAACACACAACTTACATCCAGCAATAATCACACACAACAGAAATAAGATTTTGTTGCAAGAGACAAATATAAGACAAAGTATCACCTCCTCACCTCCTGCACCCAGCAGTTCCAGCACTTTATTTCTGTCATTCAAATGCAAGCCATAAGATGCCACATTAGGAGTCACAAAAGTATCAGCATTCCCTTCTGCGTGCATGACACCATGGAAATACACAGGCAATGCAGACATGCCTATCATCTGTTTACAGTCCCTAGAGGACCCAGGAGTCTGGATCTGCACATCAAAAGCAGATTTATTGGACTTCGACTATGTGCTTTGCAACCAATGAATCTTGCGTTGGATTGATTAAAATTGTAATTGTACAATCTCTGTGATCTGAAGAACAAGGAATCATTTTTCACAGTGAAACACTTAACAACGGGACAGATTCAAACTGTCTGCCTCATGGCATTTGTAGCTGTTCTTTACACTGTCACATAAATCAAAGGCATGCATTTTGACCCCCCTACACATAATGCAGCCAAATAAGAAGAGATATGACAAAAAGAGCATTGCTGGCTGAATTTAGAGCACCTTTTCAGACAGAAAAACAATAGTCCATAAAATCAAAAACAAAGAAACAAACAAACAAAAACATACCTTTTCAGAAAAACATATGATTGTCAATAACAGCAATAAAATAAAAAAAAATAATAAAAAAAGACACGAGTTTGCTTAATAATACTGTATCGATATTCCAAAAGGGAAGAGTGGGGAAATAGTAAAAGCCTAGCAAAACTATTAGGATAATTTAAAAATCATAACGAAGGAAGGAAAAAAAAAAAAAAAAAAAAAAAAAAAAGAGCTAAATTACCTACACTTCTTTATTTTCGTAAAAGTCTATCATAATGCCAAGAACTGAAAATCCTTGCTGTCCATGCCTAACAAGGTTTTCAGGAAATCAAAATCACAGCAGTTTTAAAGAGTTTAGAGACTGGTTTGTCATCCATTGTGGTTAAGCAGAACACCACCTAAAGCATAAACCGTGTACGTAAAGGAGTTGTGCAATTCCAAAACTTCTGGTAGAGCTCTTCAGGAGTTCTACTATAGCTTCTGGGTTAAGTAACAGGCAAGACATGGTGTCAATTTACTCTGCTAGTGCCCAGTAAAATTATCCACTTTAGTAGAACTGCAAATATTTTTTTTTGGATAGCCCTTGTCACAAAGAAAAATAAATAAAAACAGCCACATGAAAGAGGTTAAAGGAAAAAAAAAAAAAAAAAGCACAGACCCCCAGGAAATATATATCCATATTTCTAGCAGTCAGAATATTTTCTTAAGAGACTGCTCAGACAGCTGCTTAGATGTCCTATGTTCTCACACTGTAAAGGACCAGCAAAGAATACACTGCCAACTATGCTTCTCATACAGCAAATACATAGGACTTTCTGAGATAATTCAAATTTATCAGACATCCAGTAAGTCTTGGTTGATAAGGAACTGAAGTCAGAGCAGAGTTCAGAGACAGAGCTTGGGGAGAATGATGCTCCGAGGGGACTGTTATTGCACAAGACTCCTAAATCCAATTGTTCAAACTCATTATGTTACGTAGTTAATCCGTTATCTCAATATCACATTATTGATTCTGTGCTCTAAACTATCTGGCTGCAATTCAAAAAGCTTCACAGAGGAGACCAGAGACACACTAGTGACACCTGTGGAACGCAGCTTAGATGCCCCCCAGAACACACCTGCTGTAGCTATGACACAGATTATGCTAAGACTCCAAACCCACTTTGTGCTACAAACTACATTAAAACGATGAAGTTAGCATACAGGCAAACAAAATACAGAACTTATTTAAATGTATTTAAAACTTATTTAGAGGTATTTAAAACTCAACATTTCAAATTCACAGAAATTGCTAATAATTACAACCTCTGTCGCTGTCTTAATTGCCGCCTACAGATGAAGTCACTGCCATCTAGCCAGCTTGTTCACATTCCGTGGGCATCACCTGCACTAGGTATCTCAGTCTTTGATTTTGTGTCACCCTTAGCAAAGTCAGTTGCATAGTTCCTCATCTCTCTTGAAGCACTAAGAGAACAAATAAAATTATTTTTTGCTAACTATAATTAATGTATTTACAGCAGGTAACACCACAGTTGTATCCAGTTAGTGACAGTACAAACATTTTCCAAAGAAAAGTAGAGTGGCTGTATTTAATCACTTATCCTATTTCATATTATTTGTTTAGATTTAGACACAAATGAATGCCAGCCCTGAGTATTTTGCACACCTTGGTAAATTAAAAGCACATTCACAGAAATTTGACAGTTCACAAGCACAAAACTCAGACTCAACAAATTATTTTAATCTAATCTGCAATCTAAGATCACAAAATATACCTTTTACCCATCCATAAGAATTTCAGCAGGCACATGATCAGTGCAATTACCTGCCTGTGGCTAAATTAGAGTAGGACAAGCCATCCAGGAACTTATTGAGAGAAACACACACACAATTTCTGCCTGAGAGCCTATGGGGATTATCTGCTAACATGTGCCAGATCTCACACTGTAATACTTTAGTTCTCAAGGTCAACATATTTTAAACTGTTCAGAAATTGTAAGGGATAAGATCATCATGGCCCACAGCATCCCAGCATGTTCCTTTCTCTTAGGAAGTCTGCAGAACCACAGCTTTTATTTGAGAAAATGTATCAGGATGACAAATCAGGCTCAGAGCAAAATCAAGACTTTAAACTTGACCTTGACACCAACTGATTCTGAAGTATTAAAAGAAAAAAAAAAAAAAAAAAAAAAGTGTTCAAAAGCCTCTCCTATGGGGGAAACTGTTTTCTGCACCTGAACCCATGTGGTTTGAAGATACAGTTCAATTTTTCATTTCTCTTGGGAGCCCCTCCATGCAGTGGAAGATCAGAGCTACTGCTTTGCTGACACTGAATCAATGTCAAGGTCATGTATTTATGTGATAATCTCTGATAGGCTGTAAAAAAGCATTTTGTGAGATAAATGCATCACCACGACTAGAGTTTTGTACCTTTTTATCACAGATGATAGCTACTTCCAGAAGAATGAGAAACGAAGTCATGCCTAGCTTTTTAAAAATCTGTATTAGTGATTTATTTATTTATTTATTTATTAATTTGAAGCCTCCTCTTTTTAAATTACTGCGTATTAGGATCAGAATTGTCCTGTTTGGGCAGATGCTGAAGAAATCTCCTGGCACTTACTGGTAGCTTTCTCTTCAAAGACACAAAGTCACCCTTGTTGTAAGTGCCTATTCCTATGACAATCAGAAGGGGTGGACAAGGGTGACTCTCAAGGGCTGGCTGTCCTATAGGTTACCATAAGATAAGGACATGCTGTAATTACAAAATAAAGCAACTGGCTGTGAAAGAATATAGGCAGACAAACTGTTTTTTTGTTTTGTTTTGTTTTGTTTTTTCCCTCTCTTATAAATATGTAGGAGCTGTTCTGTTTCCAGTTACTGTTTCAGCTAATGGCCATAGAGTTTTGCCAATATGCTGTGTCAGGTATGTCAGTGCTCATTTGACTTTCCTAACCAGGTTTTTCCTAGTGATACGTACCAGAAGTATACTAACAAACAATTAAACAAATCCTAGATCTTTTATCATCAGTTGCCATTTGAAGATTTTCCTGAGAATAGACTCTCATGACAAAATGTTTAACATACAAAGTGTTAAAGCTGAATGATCAGTAATTAAGCATACATAAATGAACCACTAGAAAAAGCTGCTCAGAGTTTATTGCAGCCTTCAGCTCTGACATTCACTGCTGACCTTTCTGATGCTTACTGCGATCAACTTCTGGCTGTACTTCTACCTCCTCTTTCTGAGAGGAGCTTAAGAACAGACAGGTCATTGTCAACTTTAAGTCAATAAAAACAAAATCTAGTTTAATAGCAGAGGAAAAGTATGACACTGAGAAATTCCGTCTAACACTCTCCATTCCTGCATAGTCCTGAAAGGCTTCAGTAAGAGCGAAGCCCTGGGGAACACGTCTCCAAACTTGTTGAACACTGATTCTGTTAGCAAATCAGCACCAGTGTCCCCATCTAGTACAAAGCTTTTTATGCAGCAGCAAGAGGACAATTCTCTAACATTTAGAAGAGTCAGTCCTGGACAGGATGTTATCCCAGAAAGCCTCTCATTTATCTGCACAGGTCCAGCCCTGCAAGCCCCATTCTCTGGAACTCTGTGGTACAGATAAGAAATGTGACCACAGTTTGACTTTTCATGTAAGTCTAATTGCTACCCCCCACCCCAAGAGGAAGGAAAGCAAGTCCTAAACTGTTGGCAAGAATTTGTGAGAAGAAACAAACCACAAAGCACTGTATAGTAGTGATTAGTTGGTTGAGTGTCCAGGAAGTCAATCTGTGCCCAATCTTCCCCAGTGTATGCTAAAATACAGTACAGTAACAAAAGAGAGACAGCAGAGGTCTGAGGGCCCAGCTATACTGAGAGCCATTGAATTCTGCACATGCCTCAGCGCTCTTTAAATGAGCTGCAGCCGCAGTGGCTAAGCCCTTAGCAGAAACCAGTTGACTGAACGCTTGTTTTTTGGTTGAATTTGGCAGCCCATCTGGAGCTTAGTAATGTTTTTCTTTAGCAAGCTTGTTCAAAGTACACTTACGGATAGGCAAACACATGGATGCATCTATTGTATGTGCCAGAGGGTTCCAGATGGTTCTGCGGCACTGCTGCAGGGCACCGCTGAGCCAGTCAGGAGTTGGGGAGGAGGCCACTGCTGCCTGCCTGTGAGGGGAACAGTGAGGAGTGGCCCCACAAGGCACAGAAGACCCAAACAAGACCCTGCAATAAGAAGTATGAAGAAAGAACAGTCATCTATTATTTAAAGTGGAAAAACAGATCTCTGCCATGGAGCGGTCACTCTCAGTTCCCTGCCTTCCTGTGCCAACATATTTCAATCTCTGTTAGCCATGACTGGCAAAGGAGCACCTATGTGGGGCTAACACTAAACAAAATGTTGACACAAGTAGCGCCAGACAGCACACCTCAGGGATGTGGGAGAAGCAGAGAAAATGTTATTGGGAATGCCCAGAAGAGGTCACACCAAATCACACAAATGAAGGCATATGCCTGTAAACGTGCATGGGGGTAACATGGGCTTCCTGACAAACCAGTGTTCTTGTGCATGTTACAGGGAGTCACTTTTCTCATGTGTATTCCTCATTTCGACTTAAAGATTTCTCTGGAACTTGGTCCTCTCTTTAGAAGTGAAAGAAAATGGGGAGAAAAAAACAAAAAACAAAACAAACAAACAAAAAAAACTACCCACCTTTTTGTGGAGCAATGGGTATGGCATATCCTGATCTGGAATGATAACCTTCATAATAGCCTCTTGGCATGCTGCCTTACAACAAAACTGATTGAACTATTGATTTTCCTATGACTTTATGATAAGGTTTTGTAGAATTGACAGAAACTACTGTATGCTGTGGGAAGTTAGGTCTTTATTTTCAGCTCTTATATCTTCAGGCTTCTCTCTTAATTAGACCATAAACACTTAAATGGCTTCAGTTTCTTCATATGGTACAGTGATTAAAAGGTCTCTCAAATAATGTTGTGTGCCTGATGCAGTACATCGAGACTTGCAATTTTCCAACTAGACAAATCAATTTTGGAGAGACTTACTTACAAAGCCTGGAAATTTGTCTTTGTTTGAAAAAAAATAAAAATCCAGTAGTTCGTGCACACAACTTTTAAAAGTCTATTTTCCATTCAAATAAATACCATGGATAGCTTGAGTTTATTCCGTTCTCAAGAGTTTGCCAATGTAAGCCAGGTGCCCTTATAGTTCCACTTTATAAAAGCATTTTCCAAACCTTGTGATGTTCCTGAAGGTGTTCACATTTGATGAGATTCAAAACAGCACTACAATAAAAATAAAGGTGGAAAACCAGAATCTTTAAAAGAGAGTGGTTTTGTCAGACTGATTCTAAAAATAAACTTTCTTAAATGGACTGACCAGTTATTTGCTTTGCTGTTTCAAAAGCTCAGAGGAAAGTTTTCTGTCTCAGTGGGGACAGTGTAATAAACCAAAAAAAAAAAAAAAAGTATGCTATTCACACATCAGAAACAAAGGAGATGAATTAGAACAAAAGTAAAATCTCATTTTTCACCATTCTAGTTCAAGGTAAAAGCTTGAGAATGTTTCTAGAATTTGGGATAGAAATGGAGTAAAAGTAATGCGATATCTTCCATTCCCTCACAACCGAAGTACTTCTATATTCGTGACATAGCTTTTATGGTTTAAAACTTTTTCATAGGTACATAATGACTTTTTTTTTTTTATTATTTGCTGCTAACATAAACTAAACTTTCTGACTTCAAAAATGAAATGAAACAGAAAGCCTAGGCTTTGTATTCAGTACAAGTTATCATAACAAAAACAGTTTACACGTTCCTTTTAAATTTCAGCTGGCATGATGACTTATTCCAGATAACACAGTATCTGGCTTACATTCTGTAAATTAAAGTTGAAATGTAAAGACGAGTGTAAGAAAAATCTGTATCTGCATTTATGATTAAGCTTACTGCCACTAAAAACAGGTAACACAAACCATCAATTCTTGTAAAACCCAATCTCCTTTTACAGGCAAATATAGTCAATTAAGTTATGATAAGTATCATCTTCTGTTTAACTTACATTTAATTACTTCAATGAGTAAGATGAATAAATTTGGAGGATTAGATCTCTAAAATGCACTTCTTTTATAATAATTTCCTCACCTCTGAAAAATTTATTAGTTTTTGCGCACAATAGGCATGCACAAATACACATACCCTGGACTACTATATGATGAAAGTAATTATACTCCAAAATTGTACAGAATGTACAAAAGATATACCTCTAGCTGTTCATTAAATTTTATTACCAAAATGTTTTTTGCAATAGCCTTGCAGTTGCAATACAATAGTCTAATCTTAGACTTTCAAAATCCAAAGCGACTGCCCTTGCTGAATGTGTACTAGCCAATGCATATCTGATCATCCTGAAATCTCTCAGCACAGGCTCTACAGGCCATAGTATTTCAAGGATCAGTTTTTGCTATTCTGTATCAGGGCTGGCAGTATTTCACTGAAAACCACAATTGCCACTTCCCATTAGGGACAACAGATTTATTCTTTTGGAGTACAATATTCCGTTTTCACTACTGCATATAAAGGGGTACATGATATTTTTCTTGGGTAAAACAAAGCAATTACTGGGTGTTAGTGGTGATGTTTTCACAGTCCTAAAACTGTTCATTGTCAAAACTGCACATTTCTTATGAATCAGAGAAGTAATAGCAAGCTAGGACATATTTCCAAGAAGCTAGAAAGATACTAGAGAAAAAGCAGTGCTGGAAAGAATGAACTAGTTACTGCATAAAAGTGAATTTGTAGCTTAATTCATGTGTGTATTTCTATCCTAAAACAATTAACTCCAAGAGGTGAGGAGGGAGAAGAGTGGCATCATGAAATATTCCACACATACCAAAACCGCATACATAGAAAGGTACTTGAGATGTGCAAAGCATGGGTTTTATATACATAGATAATCATTGTTATTGTCTAAGTACTGGAATTTGACTGTTTCACCTTTAGATGTCAAGGATAACAGTTAATTTGTACAAGTAGATAAATGAGGTGGAAACTAATCAGAAGAGAGTTTGTTTATCTGTTCTTTGATGATATATTACACTGCAATAATAAGATGGTAAATGTGTGCTCTATCTGGCTGAGAATAACTTCCAACATCATTTCTCATTTTTACATATCAGATCAGAAAGCACATCCCAGTCTTTGAAGTTCAACAAAATTCAAAAGCACTAATCAAGTCCTGGTAGAATGGGATTTTAACAGAAGTAACAGTAAATTCCACTATGTCAGTAATATGTTATTTCTCTCAACTGACTTGTGTGCAAGTCATCTCCAATCTCCTCTGGACTTAATGGTCACAGTCACCAGATCATATTCAAATTGTATTTATTTATTTATATTGTACTGGGCAACTCCAAATGAGTAAGTGGTTTTAATTCTTTTTTTTTTTTTTTTTTAAATATGTGAAAATACTCATTGTCTTTTGTTAGTACATTGTTATAATGCAATAAAACAATGATTTCAGGACACACATAGCATCATTCTTCAATTTAGAAGTCTATATTGATAAGCATGCCCTTAACAATCCACTATAACCTGCATGCTTGGTGTCAGATGGGAGGATGGTGAGGGTTCTTTTAACCAATTTAAAATTTCACCAATTTAAAATTTCTTTTAAATTTTTGTCTTATGCTGAAAATCTAGAGATTTACCAAGGAGCTGACATACCTCAGCAGAAAACAGCTTCCAGATCTAAAACAGCTAAGTAGATTATATGGTTCACAACTTCAGTTTACATGTCCAAAGACAAGAGCCTTTCCTTCTCTCCCTTCTGATAACACTGATGTGAAAGTGTGTTGTGCTTGCTTTTTGTAGAACTAACCACAGCAGATCTACCTTTGCCCTCCAAAGGCCAAGAGCTCTGGAACAGGAGTAGTGCAACAGAACATCCTGTGCTTAATTTTTTTTTTTCCCCAATTACAAAACACTGCTGTTTGGTTTCCAAAGATGCCAATTACAAGCTGCCTATTCAAAAAAAAAAAAAAAAAAAAAAAAAGTAAAAAAAGTACAAGCTGGCAGAAGTTGATGAGAAACTACTATTACTGACAGCAAATCAGATTTATCAACAGAGAAAATGGAAATAAATGAAGGGGGAAATAAGTCTATTTAAACAAGTCAAAAAGTCTAGATAGAAAAAAATAAAGTTTATGTTATGATGAGTAATAGGAACTAGATGTACCAGAATTTATAAACCATATATACAGTCTTTCACAAATAAATAATACATAAATGCAAGTAGAGGTTTAATATAATCCCATATCCTTCTCTGCCACCTCACTTGTATAAATCCTAAAAGCACTGATAGCCAAGTAAAAATAATGCATTACTTCAAGAGTCTTTTTAAAAAATAAAAAATAAAAGCTGAATTATTGTTTTGCAGTAATATTCATATTGTCTCCCAGCATGCTATATGTCCTTTCCTAAAACATACATAAATTTTCAAAGCAGCATATTAGAGCTTTCCCCCACCCCCCCCACCAGTAAACAGCTGTTTCTGGAGCAAGTCACATGAGCAGCTATACGCAGCCATGGATTCAACCTGGGTTTTTAGAAAGACACAGAAAACCACTAAAATGTCTCATCAAAAGAAAAAAAAAGTTTTATGCTGGTAGCCAATATTCAATTTTGCAGGTTCTTGCAAAATCAAAATTGCTAAGAAATTCAGATAGCCTGTAAAGGTTTGCTTGAGAATACAATGTAGTCAATGCATGGGATCTAAATGCTGTCAAGAATCACCTACACTGTGTGAACTGAGATTTTTTGTACACGCTACAACCCTAAATTGAAAAGAGTTTACATCTTAGTTTGAGCAAAGGGCGCATGTGTAATTCAGAAAGTCTGATTTTTAGAAGCAGATCATATGCCAAAAATGAGGAATACAGACTTAGCTACTGACATATAAAAATTCCTCTTGAGACAATGACAGATACGTATAGTTTTATGAAGAAGTTACACAAATGTTGAACTTCTAAAAATGCAATTCTGTTTCTTATTTTGCTAGAGTTTTTATTCTTTTATCTGCAGCATGGTGAGCTTCCCCCCCCAAAAAAACATTTGAGGGCCCTGCTCCTAGTTTTTCAATTCCTTAAATTTTTCCCAAAAGAAAAGAACAGACCAGGCATACCTCAAAGCAGTGATGGCTGGTTAATAGGTATGCTGTTTCCAGTCAATTTTAGCCAAAGCAGCAAGTTCTTCAGACTGCCTGAGTCATTCACAAATAATCCAAAGAGTCAGATAGGGAGGGGTTCTCTCCTTCAAGACTAGAGCTATATAACAAAAATGCTGACAGCCTTTTAATTGACAGCAGCACAAGTGGGTGCTACTATAATAAATCTCTTTCCTAAACACAGATAAATCAAAAAACTAATTAGGAGCTTCATCAAAACTATCTAGGAACAAAGCTGGCCAAAAATATTATGTGGTACTCCAACAGAGTTTAAAATAAAGACAGTCATTTGGCTGTACTGAAACACTCCAGACTGGTAGCCAAATGGGAATGCACTACAATATTCTGCTGACAGAAAGATACTGTGGAACACTGCATCACAATCAACATACATACACATTAGAGTTGTACTTTTTTCATTTATTTTTATTTTATTTCAACATCAAATGCATTGAAATAGGATAAATGAAAGGCATGGAACCCTGCAACAACCAAATGATGATTATACAACTTTAAATGATCTTTTCAGTCTACGCTTTGTAAAATAAAAAAAAAAAAAAGACATTGAACATTGGTGATCTGGCAAAAGAATAGTTCTGGCTATCTATTTCAGTCTTTCTCTTCCTCTAGTAGGAATGATACACTGCAGGATCATATAACAAGGCAGTCGATTCAGACAGCAATTACAAACTAACAGAGAACAGCAGATCAATGATTCAGCAAAACCCCAAATGTGGAGATACATCAGTGTAAAATACTTGAATAATTCTGAAGATAATAACTATAAAATATCATAGCATGTTTGAGAACATACTAGAAATATGACACAATTTCCATCTTCAAAATTTACCTTTGTATATGCAATTCAGAAAGGAAGACTTGTTCCTCTGAAAAAGATAATTACCACCATGAATGAGCATTCCTTTGTTTAATTTTAACATCTCTTTCTCCTATACTAAGTAGTTCCCCAATACTCTGAACTCAAAATTCAGTTTCTTCCCAACATCTGAAAAACAGTTTTTAGAAATAATTTTTGAAGCTTTGAGAATTATTTTTTTCTTAGTTTCATGCAGGGAAATTCTTGGCACATGAAATTATTTGATGCCTCTGGAGAGAACCTCCTAAAGCCAAAGTACTGTCATGTACATTGCTACACTAACAATGGATGCTCTGAATCAAACTAAGATATTCTTTTGTGGTCTGGGAACTTGCAAAATATTAACATATTCTGATAACCTACTTTTAAAAGGACATGGCAGTGATGACCAGTATAACCTCTGAGATTTCAAAATTTGGGGAAAAGATAATATCCATCGCACTATTTTCATGCTATAAATAGCGATTCCTCTCCCCTGTAGCTCCTGTGTCTCAGTAGTGGGAGAAAATCGTAAAAGAAAAATATAGCAGAAAATGCTGACTGTGAGAGCTTCAGACCTAGGTACTGTTACATTACCTTGTCTGACTGCTAAATGAAGAGCATAACACAACCTAGAGCTTACAAACATTTCTAGTTTATATCCTAAATTATATCCAGTAAGAAGGAAAGTCTTTTACTTGTTTTTCAGTGATTTCCACTGCTCTTTGTATTATTTCAAGCCTATATGAACACCATTTTATCTATGATCCTTCAGGAACTTTTTTCAAATTAATACATAATAGTTTTTAAAGAAAGGGGGAACACTGAGACCTGATTCTTTAGCTTAAAACTAAACTCACAGTGGTATTTCAAGCCTGAATTCCAAGAGTAAAAATGAGCTGTTAATCTTTTTGTGGCTCTTTTAAAGAATAGGGTTAATTGAATAAAATCATAAAAAAAAAAAAAAAAAAAAAAAAAAAAAAAAAAAAGATTCCTGGAACATTTAACCTAAATTTATGGAAGAAATTAAATAATGATGCATCACATGTAAAGTTTCCTACAAGAAAGGCAGAGCATTGAATTTCTGTGTGTTGTTGAGAGTGGAGTTTTAAGTAGTGTTTTTCATAAACTTACAAGGTAGTGAAATTTAAAATGTGAAGGGGGAGTGCATAAGTATGTTTTAAGGAAAGTCATTAATAGCATAAAATGTTTGTCATAATAGCCTGGTAAATGAGCTTTCATGCATACCACTCAGGATTCACTCCATTTCAATATGCCTTTTTTAATTACTGAATGTAAAGGAATTGACCTTGAGCATGACTTGAATTACTCAAAGACTCAGCTCATACAACAATGCCAGTGGAGTAAATTTACGGTCACTTTGCTTCTATAGCATGAGAAGGCAGAGGAAGTTAAAGCATTTTTGCATAGCATTGTTTTTGCCAGAGAGCTGAGGTTACCTTTATTTTCTAATTGTAGTCTGTAAATGACTATTCTAGGTACAGTCATCAAACATGCAAATTTTATAGCAAAAGAAAGAGAATAACATACAAATTACTTGCAAAAAATATTGAATTTCACTTTGTTGCAGTATGCCTTCCTGGTTTGCCAAATTAAGTTTAAATTAGGTGGAATATAAATTTTAATTAGGTGGAATTACCTTGTTGTCTACTGGGAACATTATGAAATATCAGCTCCTTTTGTTATTTTATCATGTGACCAACCACTTCAAGTTCAGTAATAATCAGCTTAAACATAATATGTTTTAGATTTTTTTTTCAGGATTTACTTGGATTCAGAATCTTTATTTTTAAGGTCCTATTTAAGAGCATACAGGAAAAATATCTGAATTTCAGCAACCCTGGAAAATGGACAGGCATTGACTTTGATTCTGAACTCTCCTTCGCAGAGAACATAATTAGCATTTTATTGTGCTTTGTTAAATTTAGTTTCAAAAAATCAAATCTTAAGCTCACAAATGCAAAGAGAAAAAAAAAAGCATAAGGATGCACTAATTTTTATACGTATTTTTATACATTTTCCAAAGGTATCCATGCAAACATCTGCATAGATGACCTAGTATATATTTTTATATACAACTATCACAAGTGTTAAAAAATGAGTTAATAATTTTTTGAAAAAAAGCAAGTAGGGAAAAACAATAAGAAAGAGAAGAGTGCCATTTGGAAACACTCATAATTGCTTATAAGATGCACAATTAATTGATCTTTCAATTATGTTAAAATAAAAGAAGGAAAGATTTAAATGATAGATCACATAATTTTTCCATGAATTTTAAGACCAGATTTGATTCCAGGAATCTTTTGCAATGTTCTGTAGCTGACACAGCCCGGAGACAGAGACTGGTTTGATATCTTTCAGATTTAATCGTTAGAATTTTCTTTATTATATTTCCAGCAGTAGTTGAGAATTCTGTTCTCAATAAACCTGAAAAAGCAACTTCTGTTTTCCTTGTTCTTTTCATATATCCACCTAAGTTGCCTTGTAGTCATTGCATTGCTGATACCTGAAATTACATATATATGGAATTTATCCTTGTTTCCCCTCACTTCAGACTAATTCTATCAACTCAGCTCATTGTTTCTGGTAAATTAATTTCTTCACATGCAGGCAGGGTTTGTCTTAATACCACTCACATAATGTTTCATGGACAGAAAGACAACCTCCTAAGAAATGATCTTCACCATGTAAGAATTTGCTTGGTTTGATGAAGGAGACATCTTTGGGGAACTTTGTGGCTGACTGGTTCCACAAACTATTCACTGAGTAGGTAATAAAATTTCTCCACTGGTAGAGAAAATTGCAAAAGTTTAGGAAATAAAAACTCTAGAAGAATTATTTTAAAATTATAGATATTTACAGACAAGTGTGTATAATATCAAATTAAAATAAACAGGAAAAATAATGAGATAATTTCAGACATGTCACTTTGTCTTCTGTAAGTGTGGCCTACTGCAAATGTTCTTGAAATACCCTCTTCTAATTTGCTGTGGTGGTATGAATTTGGTTTTGGAACAAGGCCATATCTTTTCTTTATGAAGCAATTTTCTGATCCTCTGCATTTATTACAGCCATAGTCCTGACATTATACCTGACCTTGATTATCATTTTATATTTATACAATAATAAATGGAATCTTCTGCATGAAGCTGCCACAACAATCACAGCTAATGTTGCTTAATTCTGCAGTGAGATTCTTGCTTATTGTTTGTATCTACCTAGATTTGAAACTTGCTAGAAAAGAGACACAGATAGGGTGACATAGAAGAGAACCATCTGGGGAATAAATGAGAAAAAGAACCTGTCAGTTGTAATTACTGGATAAATGAAATAGAAAGCCTGCCTAGGTAATTCAGGTTCTTCCCTCCCCCTTTTCTTCTTTCTTTCTTGAGAAAACACTGGGTTTCTGTTTATGTTTCTTACAGCAAATGACCCTTATTTAACAGTCTCCTCCTGTTTCAATTAATGAAGAGGAAGAAAACTAACTTTGACTTGTCTTACAGATAAGATTTTTCTGTCTATACCTTTCATAAGAGCTACGATTTTGAGTTAAAATTGTAAACACAAGACTCATTTTTTTCAGCAAAGGTCTATGAGGTATGACATTCAGTATCACTGTATTTTCTTTCAAGATTTAACACTTTTTTTTTTTTTTAATACATTATGTAATCTGCCATAGTTCCCAATCATCATTTACCTTGTAATTTCAAGATCTTGTGCAAAGTTATTCCTCCTCTTAGCTCCATTTATTTTTTCACAGTTACTCTGGATTTACCAAGACTGGAATGCCATCCCTGATATTTACTGTCAGAAACTGAACCTTTACCTTGGAAAATCACATGCAGAAAAAAGAAGAAACAAAACTGCTTGCCTTAAGATAATTATTCATTCCATATCCCTCAGAATATTATAAGTGTTATGTAAATAAAAGGTGCAGTAGCATAATATACCAGGACCATATCTTTGTGACTTTTGTGGATAAACCTTTAAGAAACTTCATTTATTTTCCATATGTTCTATTAAATCATATCATTTTAAATGTTTCATTATGGTAAATGATAAAATTATAAAAATGTACGGGGTTTTAAGACAATATACTCCTAAAGCAAAAGGCATATAGAAACATTAAATGTATGTATTGGATCATAACATCACACAACCCCTCATCTCAACATTTTTCTGTTTTTCATGTTTGACTTTACAAGCTTCACTTTCTTTTAACATAATGAAAGCATCAGCACATTCTGACATGCATGTATGTGGACACATTTGTGTTAAAATACTGAACACTTGAGAGTGTACATGGAAGAACATTTTGTCAACAATCTGTTCTAAGCATGGAAAATGAGTTAGAGATGCGCTGAATCAACTACAGTTACAGACAGTGTCTCTGAGAAATTAATTTTACTTCAGTTTTTCAAAAACATTAGAATGTTTTCTATTAAAATGCACATTTTCAAAATGCCTTACCTCTATAAATCCCACTATCTGCCTTCATTACAATATTTTTGTGGAAACAGATGAAATACAGAAGGGAATCTAGGCAGGTAGCCAGTCCTTTCTAAATTTGTCTTTTTGATCTATACCGAGGATCTTAATCCAGGATGGATTACATACACATGTAAGTATTTCTAACAGCGTGGTGAGTAATAGCCACTATTCTTTAAAATCAGCTGCAAAGCAGAATGTTATTTTGCTCCATTATATGTTATATCTTAAGGGAAGCCTTAATTCTTATTAGGTAGAAAGGTGTACAAACTAAAAGTTCTTTATTATCCTTCTCCCCCTTCCACCACATGTAAGCACATCAACAAATGATACATACAGAAGCTGGAATACTTACAAGGTACATCTAATACTATAAACACCACTACCGGTAAACTACCGATTGTAATACATTTACAAGGTACATGTTATAACATAACTACTCCAAATACTGATTAGTTCTTGCAGAAAGTTTTATTTAAATTTGACAAAATCACGAGCGTAGGCAACTGCACATTATACCAAGCTCATAGTCATTCTATTTCAACTATATTTAGTGAGAAGTGATAAGGGAATGGTTAGATACCATGAATATTAGCTTGAATATTTGTATAAATTTTTATTCAAGTGTGCCCCCCTCCAACAAATGGGTATTTTATCATACAGCATTTGGCCTATTTCTTCAGCCCAAAGTATTATATTTAAGATCAATGTTTTTGTTTCTATGTAGCCATTAATTTCTCTTCAGACTTTCAATTTTAATGAAAAAAATATTAAAATTTATAAAACGTGTAAGATTAAAATGGCTGAAACTTAAGCATTGCCCATTGCAGATGAACAGCAGAGGAAAACAGTGAAGTCACCACAATTACTTGTAAAGCAGTAGTCTACTGCCAAGACCTGTAAAAGCACTGTAAGATATTACTGCATTGCTATGCAATAGCTGAGGCCAAACAGACATTAGACAGCACAAATATGCAGGTAAAGAAACGCAGTAGAAAGTACTTAAGGTCTATCTACAGCTTTTTTTTAGGTTGAAAATATGCTAAAAGCTGTTTAAAAATATTGCCATACCATTAAAAAAATGTTTATACCATAAAATCAAAATTAAAATATTTTAATGAAAGATGATGGAACATTAAGTACATTCATATTAAAATCATGCAAGATAATTCGCACAAAACTCAAGTCAGAGTGTACGCCTGGCTTTTGGTTCTCTTATATGCTGTATATTCATAGAATCATAGAATATCCTGAGTTGGAAGGGACCCTTAAGGATCATCAAGTCCAACTCTTGACACCGCACAGGTCTACCCAAAAGTTCAGACCATGTGACTAAGTGCACAGTCCAATCTCTTCTTAAATTCAGACAGGCTCGGTGCAGTGACCACTTCCCTGGGGAGCCTGTTCCAGTGTGCAACCACCCTCTCTGTGAAGAACCCCCTCCTGATGTCAAGCCTAAACTTCCCCTGCCTCAGCTTAACCCCGTTCCCGCGGGTCCTGTCGCTGGTGTTAATGGAGAAAAGGTCTCCTGCCTCTCGACACCCCCTTACGAGGAAGTTGTAGACTGCGATGAGGTCTCCCCTCAGCCTCCTCTTCTCCAGGCTGAACAGGCCCAGTGCCCTCAGCCGTTCCTCGTACGTCTTCCCCTCCAGGCCTATTCTAAGGATGAAGTGAATAGATTAAAGCAAGTTTCCTGAAGTGCTTAGAGGCTTCATCACTGAGCCTTAGGGATCAATTTTTCTAATGTGGAAACATAATTCAGATTCTACCTCTCAAGAATGGTACTCTTTTTTGTCAAATTAAAATTCGGGTTTCACAGAAAATTATGATGTTAGTTTTTAATATTCTGGCCTTCAGTTTCATCTCTTAAAACAGAAGGATTTTAGGAGGAAGATAAATGCTAAAATTTGAAAAGTCATGAGAAATGGCGATCTGGTCGTCCAGTGACTCAATGACTATGACTTTATAAAGCTACAACATTTCTGAAGTACAAACTCACTCTGTGGCTTTGTTATGTAGGTGGAAGAAATTAAATAATTGCTGATAAGCAGATAAACTAATAAACTGATTAGTTTGCAGATGGCTTAACTTTTGGTGAAATCTGAGATACACATTATATCCCATCATAAAATACTTTATCAAACTTTCAAAACCAAAACTGATGGGGGGAAAAAAAAAAAAAAGCATCTTCCGTTCAACAGCCCCTGTATGCCACACTTCATCATAGCCAGAACTATGGAAGCCAGGTAGTTACTGACACTAATTATTGACACTGCTGAAGAGGAAAAAGAGATTTCTAATGTTTTTATCAACTTCCATGTTCAACATACCAAACATTTCCCTTTTAAGAATCTGTGCTTTTTCAAAAGAAAGTCATTTAACCCAAAATGGTCTATTCTAAGTATTCCTAAATACATTTTTTTTAATAATGTCTTAAAACAACTCCTTCCAAAAATTATCTCCCCCCCAAAAAGCTCAAAATATTTTCATGTGTGATAAATCTGACATCTGATATGACTAGAAAAGGCATCAGCCAAAGTGAGAAAAGATGAAATGAAGTCTCCTCCTTGTGGTACTAGTCAAAGTACTTCATTTACTTTTTTTCCTTTTAATCTTTAAGTCTCATTGTGCTGCTCTTGTATGACATTGATCTCATCTATTGCTTTATTTTAACTTTGCCTACATCCAGAATATCAAAACAGTTCTGCCACATTTCTTTTACTGTCTCTGTTGTCAGACAAACATTACAGTTGGCAGACATACCTGAGAATGCAGAACTGGCAGGAGTATTCCATTACTGCCTTCAGCTACTGTGCGCATACAAAGATGAGAAATAAAATATGTATGAAAATAAACACTATTTATATCATTAAGATGTGAAAGCCACCATATTATCCTAACATAAGGATGCTGGCTCAGGGGCATATTTTGTCCCTTACCATAACTAGACTCTAGTTTTGCATGCCTCAGGGGGTTTGCCAGACTAGAACAAACATTTTCTACAGTGACAAGAGTTCTGTACAAAAAGTCTGCATTTGTTGAAGAAAATGGATATCAAGACAGAGAAGCTTGTGGAGACTCAAACCTATGCAAAGTAAAGAGAGCATATACATATGTTTATTTTCTCAGGACACTTGCCAAGACATCAGAAAAGAACTGCATTAAAGAGAAACTCCCAGTTGACAGCTCTCATTTTTTGAGAACATACTAGCTGGTTCCTTACTAATGCAGCTGCTCCTCTGATTGACACACACATTTATCTGCATACTGAAAGCTTTGCAAACACCAAAATAAAATCAGCAAGCATAGTTGTTTACTTGAGATTGAGCTTTTACAATATTTTAACTCCCTGTATCAAAGTGGAGAATTCTGTTACTTATTTATATTCTGCATTTTTTCTGCATATTTTGCATTTCATTCCACACATGTGGACGCTACTAAACCTGAGAACTTCTCCAACCATCACGTAAGAGATGCAGAATGCTTTAGGTAACAATTAATTGGTGATAAACTACACATTAGCTTTTCTAAATTATTAGCAAGTTAATCAGACAATATCTGGCCAGATAGAAGTTTCCTCTGAACTGAATTTGACCCACAAGTTGGCCATTAGGTAGCAGTTATGCATTAACACAATACACAACTGAAACTCTTCAGTATACATTTGGCATTTTTCCCCCAATCCTTCCCAAACACCTGTAAAATATTTGCATATATCACAAAATATTTACATATAATATCTGTGTATTTCCCTTTCTGGTTACTTTATATCAAAAGGCCAGTGCAATGTGTACAAACAACTTCATATAAAAGTCTCTAGAAACATCATTCAGAGGTTTACCCTATGAAAGCATGACAAGAAATCTTGGAGGACTGAAGTTTTTCTCTTAATCCACAGAGCTGATGACATGAATACATGTTTTGCTATACTCAATTGCAACTGTCCAGCTAACTTGACACTAGAGATCCAATTACTAGCATAACCACATTTACAGAATTACACCTTTTCATGGACACGTGTAACTTGAAATTGAGAAGAGCTACGGTGAGTCTTTCATCACAGTTGTGCCTTTTTCAAACTGTCTTTATTTTTACCTAAGGCACAGTGGTTATGTATATGCTCCAAATAGCATAGCACTTAAACCCATGATTTTTTTTACCAGCTTGCATGCATGCAGTACTTGCTGAAAGACTAGAGCAACTTTGTGACAGAGATAATCCTTTCCGTGACTTGCTCTTAGTTTCTAAAGACGCACTTGATGAGGATAGCAATCACAGACTGCCACAAAGCAGCACAATTCAGATAGAAACTGTTTCAAGCACATCAGAATTGGCAATTTTCTGTTTAGTTGCTACCCTTTCCAGCTCAATGAATAGAGACAACATGCCTTCTGCTTAGAGACTCACCTTAACACAGAAGTTGTGCCTCTGTAGCTGTAAATTGAATTACTATTCTTCCTGTTTCTCAATTAACAGAACATGAACAATGTCTCTTTTGAGATTCCGTGTTGGCTGAGGTGCCCAGAAATATCAGAGCATCATGTGGGAGCTTTGTTTAATTGAAGTCAAAAGTATGAGTATCAGCAGAGTCTAGGTACCTTAGGCAGGTAGGCGGGTGAATACAGCAAGGTGCTCCAAACACAGCCACGTGCCTCTGCAATTGCCTTTCAAGAAAAGCAGTGTGTGCAAAGATCCAAGTGATCAGACAGGCTTCAGATGAACAGGCAGAATCCAAATGTCAGCACATATCAATGCTACTACTTGAAGTAATGCAATCCTATTCCCTAGACATTCCAGAAGCCTGATTTTCTAGTAATTGCATACTTTCTGATACACTATTACTTTCTGAAGTTTCAACTGTACATAATCTTTTTCTTTTTTTTTTTTCCCCAGACTGTTCCAAAACTTCCAGGCAAGTGAAAACAGGTATCTCGTTCACAAGAATGATGATTCTAATATCCTGTACTGCACATAACATTTCATTAAGTTTTCTACTACATCCTGACTGTGCTTGAATATTTTTGAACTGTACTTGTTGATCTATTTCAATTTTATTCTTTTCTTTTACTGTTTAGGGAGGTGTTATAAATGGCTCAGAATTCAAATTAGGATTAAATAAAAAACCTTCCTCACAGAGGTAATCGAACAGTGTTTGAAGACATGGACTTCTTCACTTTTCTGACACAAATTTACTATTTTGATTTTCATGCTTCTTGTAACGGGACAAGCCTAAAACATTTTGTGTTTTCATTTTGTTTATTTTGTTTTTCTCCTGTACTACATTCTCCCATTCCAAAATGGTTACATTCTCATAGGTATCTTTTACTTCCAAACTTCTTGTTCCATATCTGGTTGCATTAGCTAAAAATGTTCATTTCTGGGTTTTGCCTAATGAAGATTTTGCAACACTGTTATTTGTTATTCATTGTTATTCACCTTCTTGCTGCTACATGTATGAAAGAAACTACTTGTATTCAGAACAAATAAAAAGGGAAAAAAATATGCAGTAAATCAAATATTGTAATTAAGGTTAGAAAGATGAGAAGAAAAACCAAGTTCTAAAATGCTGGAGGACTCCAAGAAAACAGAATTGTGAATTCTTCTCAGCTGGGGGTACTGCAGATTCATAGACTTTGCAGTTCAACAACAGAAATGGCTTTCTGTCCACTTTCTATAGATTCTAGCCACATTTTTGGAGGTCATTTGAGACTTCTCTGAAAAGAAGAACTTTTTTTTAAGGAACTTTTCCAATAAGAGTCTACACTTGTAACTTCTTCTCCAACAGGTCATTTTTGCCCTGATTACTGCTAGGACTGTCTGTTCTAGTTCCCTCTCCATTCCTCATTCATCTCTTGCCTCACATATATAATATGCTCCTTCATCCATGAAAAATGAAATAATGTCTTTCCTGGTGGTTTATTAGCAGAACAGACAGCCTAAATGACTTGGTCATATTTTGAGTCAGGAAAATAACAAAGTTTTTAACACTCCTGGGTCCTATGTAAAAAGAGGTGCTAGCTGATGATGAAACAAAGATCTCTTCAGGAAGCCAAGTGTGAGCTTGCAATTAGTGTGCCTAGTCTACACTGCATTATCTGATTGAAATAATGTTAGAAGAGGTCAAAATATAAGGCCTTTTGGTTGATACTTGTAACTGGATTTATATTTGCATGAATAGTATTCTCAGTAATATATAGAATGGAATAGCATTAGTCTTGAAGCAAATATTTCAAAGCTAAAGTGATTCAACCCTTCAAGACATATACTGTTGTGATATCTATTCACCATTACAATCCCATTTTCACATCCTCCAGGAATTCAAAGGATCAAGCACTTCATCCAGTCTCAGTTTGAGGCTGAAATAGCAGTACCTGCATTTTTGCATGGACAATCACATCTAAGTATTTCTCTTTCTTATTGTTTATTTTATGAAATTTAAACTACAAATATATATATATATATAAACATATTTATGTTAAAATCAGTTTTTCCTAATACAAATTAGGTTGATAAATATTAAGAGCCAGATAAGCTGGCTCTTTTAAACCATTGATCATTATTTGCATTAGAATTAAACACTATAAATACCAGAAGAAAATGCACTGCCTTTTTTCCACAGTGGTAACACGATTTGTTTCCTAGTATGTTGAACATCATGAGCAGTGACTGTATATGAATTTATTTGGCTTCTGTGGGAAGCAGTGGATGCAACAGGAAATTAAAGATATTTTTACATGAAATGGTAATGAAAAATAGTTTTGAACATAAAATCATTTCCTAGTTTGTTATTCAAACTTCTCAAAATTGCCAATATTGAGCAAATGTTCCCTGTGAATTTGACCAATGTGAGCACTTCAATAAGTTGCATAATAAAATAGCATTTTCAAATTAACTGTTGCTTTCAAATATGACAGCTAAGCAGTTCATAAGTTCATAATTAAAAACCTGAAGGGTCTGGTAGAAGCTTCATAATTTTTATTTATTTTAAGGAAAGTTTTTAAAAGTCTACAAAGATCTAGCTCTGTAAGCATGCCTACTTCCCCTGCAGTATTTTCCTGTTTGCATATTTCCCTCAGAGAAATTCCTGAGAAACCTGAAAACAACTAGCAAAGATTCATAAATCCATTTTATTCTGCTTTATTACAAGGTAAATTTTGTGCTTTGTGCATTGCTGCACAGAAACAAACAAAAAAAAATAAGATAGTGATTTATTTACTGACAATGCCTTTTTTATAATTATAAGAGAGGTCAATCTAAACTTAACAGCAACAAAGATTATCCACTAATTTTTTTTATATGGTCCAAATAAGGATATTTCATTTGGAAGGGACCTAAAAAGATCATCAAAGTCCAACTGCAAAATCTGAGTTCATTCAATTTCTAGAACTTGAAAAAATGAGTAGGCTTTCTCCCATGACAAACTATCATCACAGTTCAATACTCTGAATAGTGAAATTTGTTGATCCGGACAAAGGTGCAGAAATCAATGCACAGATCATATTCGTTACATCAGAATCCAGAATTAATCATTAATCAGCATTTCTAATCTCAATCATCTTTGCTTCTCTTTATAATGCATCGTGCTCAGTGCAAATGCATATATTTCTCATACTTTATTAAATACACTACTGTGATATAAAGTGCTAAAGCAAAGCAATGCTGTGCATATTGTAAGGTTAACAAAATGCCAGTGACATATTATAGAAACTGGATCAGGAGTACATTTCAAATTAAATTAAAACAAAGTGCACAGCCGGAATTTCTACTGACAATTAAGAGATGAGTTTAAAGTTAGTTTAAAGGCAATGTCAACCTTAGCAAGCTTTTAAGATTTTCACAGAATCACAGAATCTCTAGGTTGGAAGAGACCTCAAGATCATCGAGTCCAGCCTCTGACCTAACACTAACAGTCCCCACTAAACCATATCCCTAAGCTCTACATCTAAACGTCTTTTGAAGACTTCCAGGGATGGTGACTCCACAACTTCCCTGGGCAGCCCGTTCCAATGCCTCACAACCCTCTCGGTAAAGAAGTTCTTCCTAACATCCAACCTAAATCTCCCCTGGCGCAACTTTAGCCCATTCCCCCTCGTCCTGTCACCAGGCACGTGGGAGAATAGACCAACCCCCACCTCGTTACAGGAGGTGTTTGTATGGGTGGGGGGGAGCACTCTGCCCTTCCTGCTCGCCCTGCCTGTGCAAACTGCCGCGGTAACTGCCGCGCTATGCCCTTGTGACGCGCCATACCGTTTGCCCGTCCTGTTCGCCGCGCTCCCTAGGAGCAGCTTTTGAACGGCTGGGGAGGGGGTGCTGCTGGCTCTGCCTCCCTCACGAGGGCTGCCGGGTCCTGGCGGCTCCCTCAAGCAGGCTCCGTGCTGGAAAAATTAGCCCTGCCTGGCCCGATCCCCTGCTCCTCTGCAGAACGCATCTGCCCCAGAGCCGATCGCCTCAGCAAATGGCAAATTTTGATGAACCAAAAAGTAGTAGCGGTTTCTAAAACAAAAGTGGGTTTAAAATAATTTATATATACGTCTATTTGCTGACTCATATTTTCAGATGGCCAAATAGCCAGGGAAAAAATGGAGGTCTGCTCATCAAGAAATAATTTTTTGCTTTCATACTACAAACTGCTTACATTGTTTACTTACTGCATTAAACTTTTTTGTACTCTGACCTAGTATATATTTTTTTTAAAACATCACATTCTCTGCAAATAGCAATAGCTTTAATAGAAAGAAATTCTGAATCATACATTTGTGTTTTTACTCAATGTTCTTAAACCAAATTACAGGACGTCTACACCAAGACTGAATTACTGCTGGTTCTGATTACTATGACCAAAACATGTTCTGTCGTAAGGGATTTATTAAAATCCTCACAATCATTAATCTTCTTGGAAAACTTAAAGTAGTTTAAAAGAGCATCATTCTTTTGTTTTATCTATTTATGGTAAATCATCACAAATGAAAATATTTCCTTATATAAAAGCTTGTAAACATATGTTGCAGCTCCCAGATAGGGGCATAATTCTGTAGGGTTAATGCAAGTTTGTAAAAGATTATTCTAAGTGTATTTGAAAAAAAATATATATATATATTTATAAAACATACTAGATTGTGTCCTCAAATAAAAGGAAGAACAAAGAAACTGTGACAGGTTCTTAATGGTTCTTTGGCCTCTAACAACGTTTCCCAGAATGACAGGGTGAAGGACCTATTACTTCTCTCTTGACCTAGTGTGCAGCTGAAAACCTCACAGGCCATAAGTGAGGAGAGTCATTAAGTACCATTACAGCTGACTAGCCTATTTTAATTTATCCTTTTGTCAGTCTGCAGTAAGGAGCCTGTCTGCGCCATCACCAAAGGAACACACATTAATCTTTCTGAAGAGATCTAGGTGAAGTTTCAGACTGTGTAGAGGACACCCAAATACAAGTAGCTACCCTGCGCGTGGCCTTTTTGTGATGATATGATCAGATACCAAACATTTAGAACCATGCTATACTAAGATGACCTACAAACGTGAACAAAACTCCACAGAAAACCGTCTTATATAGAAAGGAATTTACATCATCTCACTAGACTGAAAATAGGGCAAGTACAGTTATAGTGCATAGTATGGCAACGGAATGAAACCCTGGATGCTACAGTCACTAAATTACCAGAATTCATCACAGATACAGTAAATGAAGTCATCAATATGACACTCCAATAACAACTACAATTCCTCAGTACTTTAACTTTATGTTGAAACTTCATGTAATCACCTTTTCACTTTTCAAAGTTTTTGTTTGTTTATTTTAAACTGAGCGCTGAGTTTTTCAGACTTCCCCTCAGTGACATCAGCAGCACATAATGTGTTAGTTCAAAGAATGGGGCTGAGCTTTATACAACTACTCACTGTCTTTCTCAGTGCTTACCTGTACAAACTCATTAAAGTCAACAGAACTATGAATGACAGTTGGTACCAAACCTGTACCACCAACACTGACCCTGGCTGGATTTATACTTATTTAAAATTTGGGATTCTTCTGGATGAAAGTGCAATAATATTTTATAAAGCATCTAAATACAAAGAATGCTTAATTTGCAGTGAATATAAAAAGCTATACTTATATGTGAAATACCAAAGAGCCATTAGATTTAGCATTCAAATTTTCTTGTTGGGTGCTGTAGCTGTGTACTAAAATATTTGACCTGTTCAGGTAGCTATGGCTACGAGTGAAATACCATCTGTATTTCATGATCATTCAGTAAATAACTTCTGGCAGTGCAGTAAAAAGACTCATAAACTGTGTGATTTATTTGATATTGGAATAATGTTCTTCTTTGCAGACCCAGACTTTGAATTTGATTTATCTGCACAGAATTTTTATAAGCATATAAACACAAGATCAATTATATTTAAAATGTATTCTGTATGAAAACTGGGGTGGTACACTTAAGATGAAACTTAAATGAGAAACTCGAATTTTAGAGAAAAAAATACATAATAAATTAAACAGCAAAAACAGCATTTTAACTATTTACCAAAAAAAAATCAACTTCACATTAGGAAAGACATTGATAGAGCTTCTTCCTTCTTTGGAAGTGATTTAAGTTAATGAAATTTTACACACACTTTTAGACAGTACATTTGCTTACAACAGTATCAAAAGACATGGTGAAAAGCTAGGATAGAGTTGGATCTGTCTTATTCTCACAGAATACTTTTACAGAATCACAGAATCACAGAATTTCTAGGTTGGAAGAGACCTCAAGATCATCGAGTCCAACCTCTGACCTAACACTAACAGTCCCCACTAAACCATATCCCTAAGCTCTACATCTAAACGTCTTTTAAAGACTTCCAGGGATGGTGACTCCACCACTTCCCTGGGCAGCCCGTTCCAGTGTCTAACAACCCTTTCAGTAAAGAAGTTCTTCCTAAGATCCAACCTAAAACTCCCCTGGCACAACTTTAGCCCATTCCCCCTCGTCCTGTCACCAGGCACGTGGGAGAACAGGCCAACCGCCACCTCACTACAGCCTCCTTTAAGGTACCTGTAGAGAGCAATAAGGTCATCCCTGAGCCTCCTTTTCTCCAGGCTGAACAAGCCCAGCTCCCTCAGCCGCTCCACATAGGACTTGTTCTCCAGGCCCCTCACCAGCTTCGTCGCCCTTCTCTGGACCCGCTCAAGCACCTCCATGTCCTTCTTGTAGCAAGGGGCCCAAAACTACTAACCACTTTATATACTTTAACCACTTTATTCTTCAGGAACCTTGTCCTTTTTGTATTCTGATACATCCTGGATATGTGAAAACACTTTAAATTTGAGAGTATCTCTTGTCCTATTTTCACTCAACAGCAGGTAAGAGATTTCAGAAGGTTCATGGCAAATAAAGGTTCTTTTTGAGCAGTTGTAATGGTAAACCAATAAACACCTGTGTTCACCAATGTCACTAATGAGGAGAACAGAGACACTGAATATGACTTTTCCCCATTCCAAAGCATATTAGGAGTCATCATAAATCCCCATATATGCCCCATCAGATCTCTTGCAGAAATATTTACAGCATTGATTGTTAACCACTGATAAAAGTAACTGAGGCTCCCAGGTGAAATCCCACTTTTCAAGTAATTATGCTGGTCTGTGGAGATCTATGACAGTTTCAATGCAGTAAAGTGGCCTTTGTTAGAAGCACTTAGGTTTTTACTGCATTATCTAATGCAGCAATACATGTATGTCCTTGCAAAAAGAAAGCAGCTTTCTCCCCTTCCTAGTCCATACTTCAGTATCATAACTTACACTGACTTTAGCAGGATGTCTTGCAGGTAAAGATATTATTCATGAAGTGTACTAATCAGCCTGCACAAGGCTGTTGGTGTCCACCTACCTACAAATTCAGTGGTTTCATCACTTCACAAGAATGCTATCCCTAAACAAAAAGTTGGTCTTGCCACAGCTTTTCCTCACATACTAATAGACATGGAGTGAAATTATTTCAGTTACAAATGTTTGTGAAATTTATGGTGGAGCTAAGTACAACTGCAACGACAAACAATTTTACAGTTACGTCAAACAGATGAACAATTTGACAGCTCAGTATTTTTTGCATGTACCATCTCACTGTAATTCTATTCAGTGTCTGTAGCATTAAAGAAAAATATAGGAGAGTTATACCCAGACAAGTCTACTGCTATCTCACCTCAATGCATAAAAAATTACTGAAGCTTAGCCACTGCCCTGGTTTCAGTTAGGATAGAGTTAATTTTCCTCCTAGTAGCTGGTAGGGTGCTATGTTTTGGATTCGGATGAGAAGAGTGCTGATAACATGCTGATGTTTTAATTGTTGCAGAGCAGTGCTTACACCAACCCAAGGACTTCTCAGCTTCTCTCTCTGTCCTGCCAGCAGGCAGGCTGGGGGTGCAGCAGGAGCTGGGAGGGGACAGACCCAGGACAGCTGGCCCCAACTGGCCAAAGGGGTATTCCATACCATCTGGGGTCATGCTGAACAATATATAGGGGTGGCTAGATGGGGTGGGGGGTGGCAGCTGTTTGGGGATAGGCTGGGCATTGGTCAGCAGGTAGTGAGCAATTGCATTGTGCATCACTTGTTTTGTACACATTAATAGTAGTACTATTATCATTATTATTGTTATTATTTTCCTGTCTTAATAAACTGTCTTTATCCCAGCTCACAGGCTTCACTTTCCCATTTCTCTCCCGTATCCCAGAGAGGTAGAGGGGAGGATGAGTGAATGGCTGTGTGGTGTTTAGCTGCCGGCTGGGTTAAACCACAACAGCCACAAAACACTACACCCCCCTGTCTTCCACTCAGGCATCTAACAGATGGGTGGTGAGTCGGTAGCTCTCTATGTCTAGCACCCCTAGAAGTGGTAGGCCACATATACAACTGTATTCACATATAGCACACAGGCATATTCTATAATTACATTATTAACTAGAAAATGGAAAATTAAGATTTTTAGTTATTCCACATGTAGGATATGCTTAGAAGAAGGCAGGGGACTATTTTTAACTAGAAGGAAAACTAGGCCCTGGAGCAGAAGGGTTGATTTCATCCCAGCAAAATGTATCAAACTTTTTCTTAAACCATAAGCTACATTTTAACAAAAGAATGTCTACAGATAATCCAGAGTTCTGCTGTTTTTTGTTGTTGTTGTTTGTTTGTTTTCATAAAACCTTGTACTTTTACTATCATTTGCAGCAATATCTCCCCATGAGAACATGAGAGGACATTTATAAAAACCTCTTCTTTCCAAAAGAAAATTATAACCATGTATCATGATTGTACTACCAGCCTGAGGAACAAGTTTCTGATGTACTTCACAGTGCTATGTACATAAGCCACCTGGTTACCAACATCTACAAGTTTTGTTGACACAGACTCACGATTTTGACACAGGGATGAATTTAGCTACGTCAATAAAGGCTACTCGATTTATAAATAAGTGAAGCAAATACAGTATTTTATATAGAGGTGTTTCTGTATAAAATTACTGTACTGATCCTGACCAAGACAGCTTGGCACATTTAGGAGTTAGTGATCCATTAAGCAGTGAACCTGAGCAGGTGTAGGCCTGTGCTGGGCAGCACAAGCCCCTTGGCTGCAGGACAACTCAGCCAGGTCACTGTGACAGAGGAGCCTGCAGGCAGCTCACGCTTGGTGCTGCTAATCGTGCCGCTGGCATTGCTTCACCTTTATTTAAAACTGCAGCAAGAAGTTCTCGTGCAAACATCCTTCAGGAGTGGATTTGTTTTCTTATGAGTAAATTGTAATAGCTCCAATGACCAAAAGAGATGGATTCTCTCCACAGACACAGTCTGCTCGCTCCACACAACATGCCACAGGAAAATCCACCTGGGCTCCATCTGATGCTGCACAACCACAAGGTGTCCAGCATCTGAAGTATCATTCTATTTACTCATTCTACTTTACTCACATTATTCTTATTAAAGCAGTCACCTAATTAAGCCACTTTTTTCCAGGTATTTCTTACTAAGATCCAGACAGTATCCTGTGCCACCGCTCCCTTACCCTCAGTGCAGAACAAGAACTGCGTTTGATTTATTGTCCCATCTGCTTCAAATTTGCATTGGACAATCCCAACAAGGTTAAGCTCAGCAGGCCACAGGCAGAGCAGCTCTAGACAGACTGGGCTTCTCTTCCAGTATCCACAATTCCACTCAGTCACTGAGGTGGATTCAGTGTTTCCCTCACTGTATCAAGGGTTCCACTGCAGCAGAGCTCCACTAAAAGCATTTACAGATCTTGTTCAGAGTCCAAAGGATTTTTTCTACACTGAAAAAAAAAAAAAAAAAAAAAAAATGCACTGAACCACTGAACACTGGACTGCCATTCATACAGCCCATTTGGTTTCATTTATCTTCACCTTTAATACCATGCAAGTTTCTGTCAGTCAATTTAAAATAGCAACAAAGTCTAATAGCCAATTTGCCAACAGAGCTTTTATTTCTAAAATATGTGATGTAGATAAGGAATACTTGAAAGCTTAATGACTACTTACTAGATCAATGATATAAAATATAAAGGTGTTTGTCTTTTTAAGAGGAAAACCAAAGGTTTTTCAGCTCAAGTCTCATTTCCTTTTAATATTCTTTCAAAAATTCCATAAAAAGTTGAAAAACCTTTATTTAGTTTTAACAAGGTCAATGCACAAAAGGAAAAAAGAAAATGGAAAGAAGCAGCTGGTACCAGAATGCAGGAGGAAGCAAGCCAAAAAGCAATATGCACTTGAGAGTCATGGGGTTTTGCTATTTGAAAGCTCAATGTTATCAAATACTTTCTTTAAAAAACAGACTCCTTTTAAAGTTCCACGCTTCCTCCTCCTCAGAGCATTCTGAATTCAGCCTGTCCAAGACCTTCTGAGCTAAGCTTGGCCATTACTTATATTAAGCACCCCAAGATACCCTTCAGCCATGACTAATACTGCTATCTTCAGCGTATTATTAGAAGATACCACAAAAGGCTGGCTCTGCAGGACTCTTAGACTTCCAGTGTGACCACCACTTCAGTACATGAAGGATTAACAACATGACACTTCTTAAACAAGTGACAAATTCTGAAACAAAAAGGTCAGATGATCTCAGAGGAACATAGGTAACAAAAAATAAAAAAATAAAAAAAAATCCATACAGATTTTGATGATAGCTGTCTTTATTTCTTAGGGGAATTGTCCCAGCTTGACTGGAACGACACCCTGAGACACACAGCAAAAAGTGAACGCGACCAGTTCTTGTACTTACGGGTCACCCCTGTCAGACTGCGGTGATAAATGGAAAAGACTGTCAGCAGAGAGCAGATAAGATTTCTTTCAAGTTAAGCACACACTAGGGAATACTTGCTGTCTAGAAGATGCTGAAGGAAGATATCTTCTTGATTAACAATACCAAAAACCTTACTGGGCATTGCAGAAGAACAAACCATTAAGAACATTACATTTTATGTGGCTATATAGCACATACCTCAGGATTATACCGAAGTATCACATAAATATGTAAAATGTTCCTCCAGTTGAAGCCATTATTTTAGCTCCTCAGTTGAGTACAAGAAAACCTTTCCTATAAGGGCTTGTTGCCTCTTCAGCAGTAGTTAGTAGCTTCCTGTAGACGGTTGACATTCAAATTTCCAGACATTGCAGGTAATTTCTTTAATTAAAGGACTGAAAATACAGCCTATTGAAACTTCAATATTAGCCTACACAATTTTTATCCAAAAAAAATATAATATTCAAAATAAGAATTCTATGAAATCCAATTCATACAATAATGTGGATTTTTAAAAGTCTAAATTTAAAATTAGCACTGACCCCCACTTTTAGAGGTTTAAACCTACATTTTGGTTCAAAAAGGAGGAGGAGAAGGAAGAATACACTTCAATCAACAATCCATTTAAAGAGGTAAAATTCTATTGAAGCTCAACAGGCATTTTTTGTATTCACAAAACGAGAGTAGCTTGTGGGAATTTTTATCACCACATTTAAAGTGAAATGCTATTATTTATTTATTTATTTAATCAGTATAGCTATAGGGGTGAAAAAGATTTCCTTATGCCAGGAATGAATAACAGTTTTCCCAAAACACAATATAGAACACGCATCAAGCTAAAGGAGAACAGAAAGCTGTTTAACACAACCAATCACTACAAACTATTTTCCTCTCCATTCATTTGCTGATTCATTTTGTTATATGCTATTATCATTAGGGCAGATAGACTAAACACCTGTATAAATTTTAAATACAGTATACCTCTATAAATTTTAAATAAGTTTTAAATACATATTGGTACATATTTGGTATTTTGCCGCAAAATTCATCCATTAATATGCAAATTAATTCTCTCTCTCATATTTAATACAAATAGATTAATCCAGAAAAAAATGGACTTTCATCAGGTCCAGCTGGAAAATAATGCATTAGCTACTTAGTGCTTTTTCAAAAGACACAGTCAGTCACGCACCAAGGGCAGAACTTGTATTTTGGTGCTTTTTTCACACACTTTTTCAAGTCTTATCAGGAGATAACAGATTTGTGACTCCATAGATTAGGCCAAGTTACTGTCTCCAGCTATCAGGATTTCCCACAGAAAAAGCAATAGTAAGATACAACAATCAAAACCACAGAAAATGTGGCAGAATGCTTGGAAGAAAATACATCATGGTGGTAGGTACTGTTTCTTCAGAAGCCACTAGAGTCATTAGGCAATTCATAAGGCTGGATTTTAACAACTGGTAAGTGTCCTGTATTACTCCTCTTTTAACACTTGCTGAAATTGTTTTAGAAACAGTCTTTATAAATTTATTACAGCAAGGTTTTATTTAAAATAAATTTATATTTATCTAGCAAGGTTTTAATTTTCACTGAATACATTAGAGCTCTAAAGCCATGAGTCTATTGGACGGTTTTGTTCAGAAAGCCAGCACAAAAACAAGATTACAAATATTAAGATAATTAACTACCCAGGTTAAAGTAATAGTAAATTTCTCTGCATTTTGTAAAACCCTATAAAAGACAGACAGACCAAGTAACCACTTACGGTATTGCCAAACACTAGCATAGAGGCAGTCTCATATAAATAAAGCATTTATAATCTACCTCATTCAGCAAAGAACATAAGCAGAATATGCACGAAATGTATATCAGCATTAACATGTTTAAAATCGTATTGGTAATTCAGGTTTTCATCCAAATAAGCAGGAAAGCCACATACAAGTAAGATTCATTGTACAGGAAAAAATGCATTTTCTACCCCTATTTCATATCAATCAATTTCAGCTGAAGATAAGGGTTTCTGAGAATATATATAATTTTATCTAAGAGCAGACCTGCTGATTCAGTGGCAATTGTTCTCAGGATTATCTCTGACTATTATGGATCCAACAAGAAGTACGTGGACCAGAACTCAGAGGAATGAATGTGAAGTGAAACTGAAGTAGCAGTTACCGAATGAAATTCTGACACAGTCACCTCCCAGAGAATGACTTTATAAAGTATTAATGGAGTGTAGCCACTGTGGCAACACAATAAGAATTTGTCCCAGAGGAATATAAAAAGCACCATCTTGCCATAATAGGGCAGAGACAGCCTTTTTCTGTCTTTTTAGTTATAATGAAATTGCATGCAGTGGTGTGATACTAGGCATCAAATTGTTGCTGTGTGAATATTGGTGGCAGCCATTGTTGCAAGAAGTCTTTAAATATAATGAAGTAATAATGTCAAAAGAGGGGGGCAAAAGTTTCAGAGCATCTTTGTGTGTGTACTTGTTATTCTTACCACTTGCTGTGAATATCACTGGGAAAGGTCACTTGAATCCAGCAGTTCACAGCATCATGAACTGCTGGCTCAGGTAAAGGCATTAGACTGTGGAAGATATTATGTTCTTCCTTCTATAGGATATTAATCTAAGCTATACCTCCTGATCCCTACACAGGAATTTTAATTTGCCCAGCAAGGATAACACTGAACTCCATCAAAATGTTTTCTTTTGATTGCAGTGCAAAATCACAGAATGCCTTTTAATGAGCCATTTAAATCCTACTGTTTACAGCAGATTAGTGAGCCTGTGCAATGTAGCCAGGGTCTAAAGATACCCGCTAAGCCATAGTATGCCATAAAAGTGGGTGCTACCCAAAAATCTCTCTGCTACAACTAGTTCTGACACTGAGATCTAAAAGGTACTTAGTAGTGTCACCATACTTTTCATGACGCACATCATTTGACCAACTGATGTGGTAATTACACTGCTGGTTTTTAGCTTGTTTTTCTTTTTTACTATGTTGTTATTCTTGAAATAATTCTAGCACCCTCCACAAGGAAATGGTGACAAACACTGCCTGATACAGTGGGGCTAATACTGCATATTTCCCCACCTGTAAGCATGACTTTGGAAAGGATATTGTTCCCAATGTTTCACTTTTGCTTCTTGTACAACTCCTCTGTACTGATACAGTAATTCAGTGACTTAATAGTACACAGACTCCCTTGATTTCCATAATAATTTCTGGGAAAAAAAATAAAAAAATAAAAAAAAATAAAACAAGGGCTTAGGTCACCCCTGCATCTTCTAGGAAAGTAATTACGTTGAACTGTATATCAAAAGCACTATTTGTTTTTTTGTTACTGCACCAGCTGCAATGTTGCCCAAGTACTCGAGAAAACATAGATCAGGCAAAAAAACATCCAAAAGGGATATGTGAAAGCCTGAGCTTTAAACTCTTAAAAAAAAAAAAAAAAAAAAAAAAAAAAAAAAAAAAAAAAAAAGAGAGAGAGAGAGAGATAATAAAATAAAATAAAAATCAGTAATCTTAGTATTCTTTTTCTGGCCTTATTGCCTTATTTTTATAGATTTTGATTATTATTCCATCAGTTTTTCTCAAGCAGAGGTCCAAGAAACACAGACAACGTTACACCTATATCAGAGTTACCAGCTTCCACTGTCCGCACGTGACATTTTCACCATTTTAGGAAGAACTATTGAAATTATTTATCTTTGGGCTATTCTGAAAATGTTTTGTTTTGTTGTTGTTTTTGTTTGTTGCCCAAAGCAAGATTTACCCATGAGAAATACTTTGAATAGTTCCCTTAAACACTGTGAAATCAGCACAAAGCTATAACGCTATTTAGTATCTGGCTATAACACTAACTAGTATCTCAAGAAGTATCAAACACAATAAAAATGTATTTTAAAGCTTCTGTTTCAGCTGATGGCATACAGCCTCACAAATCAGTATTGGTACAAACTTACTTTTCAAACATTTTATAGTTTACTTGTAAACATTCATATCATGTAAAGTCACTATTTATGGAAGTCCAGAATGTGTTATTTCACAATTTTTATAGAAAACGTATTCAGCTCTTCTTTATTCATAAGTGGAACATTTGCTTCTTTCTCATGATATTCAAGTCTATAGAGATACGCCACAAAAACTCACCAATTCCAGACTTGAAAACTTGTGTATTTTCCAATTTTAATGTGTTAAGTAATTAGTTTTTGCTTTTTGTGTTTGACTTCCATGTAAGATACATTATTACATCTTTGGATAGATACTTAAAACGTTGAAAAAAAACAGTTCAGGGATGCTGGGCATTTCCTATATTATAATTTGATCTATAAAGAAAAGGTGTACTAGGTGACACTGTATGCCTTTTTGGAGAGGTACTTTTCTTTCAGTTCAGGACTGAAGGACTTATATCAACTTCTATTTCTTTTGTATATTTCTTCTATTTCTTTTGAGAATGGGAAAGAAGAAAATTATTTATGTAACAAAAAGGGCAAGAGTAAAATTAACTCTTTATAAAGTTGTATTAATCAAAAACTTTGAAATTTGCTAGATGAATCCTTTTTCCTTGACTTTTAGCATTTCTAGATGCATGTTTTCAACAAGGTCTAGTTACCAAGAGCAACCCCAAATTAGTTTTTGTTTAGAAACATGCTATATGCTGGATATGTATCAATTATATGCAATGCAGAGCTTGCCAAAATTAGTTGTAAGAATTACTATCAGGATTTTAAAGAACCTTGTATTAACTAATCCTTGCTCTTTTTTATATTACAGAGATGGTTGAAATGAAAATATTTGAATGGCCTTGTTTGAATTGATATTTGTATCAGGGGCCCTAATTATAGTTAATATAAAAACATTTGCTGGACTTAAAACCCATTTAATAAGAAAGAAAAAAAATAATACTCGTGGCTGCCCTAGATGACCAATAGCAGCATTATGCAGAAGAATAGCTGTGGTAAAACTGAGTAAATAAGTCACAGCTTGAATTGTGTTTACATGAGATTTATCCATTAACACTGGGTAAATTTGAGCAATGTATTGTTACAAAGGAAAAATATTTACCTAAAGTAAAAAGTCAAATTTGTAAAGTGCATCCCTACAAGTACCAATATTTAAGTATTTGAAAACATCTGTAAAATATCTTTCATACATTTATTTCCCACTACATTAGCAGAATAAGAGCTTACATTCACAGTATATCCAAGACAAACTTCAAAAAGTAGCAAATGTCACATCACTTTGTGGTCACACAAAGATGGAGGACTTGGCCAGCAAAATAATGCATGATATGAAATTGTGTTAGGCAGAACACTAGAAACCAGACTTACCTCCATATATAATTTCTCTATTTCACCAGGGATTGATTTAAATAAGCACCTTAGAAGTAAAAGGCTGTATTTTCTGTTAACATGTCCCCATATTGCCCCACACCAAAGGTTTGATGGCATTATATTTTGGTTGGTACCTACTAGAGAGAATATCAGAGGCATAAGCTTTAAGTTAACTACAATTTTGCATTTAATCCAAATTTGTCTTCAGAACAGTATTTAAATATGTCCCATATGATTGTTCAGTGGAATACCTCACTCATTTTTCTCTATTATGGGAAGAAGGAAAAATGGTCTATTTGTGTTTAGAGTGCAAAAACTACATCACACAGAGCTTTCAAATGACTGAAAATTTCAATGTAAAAGGGGTGCATCTGCTGCCAATTACAGAATAAACTATTCCTGTTCTTTGAAATTATTTAATGGAAACAAGTAATCGAAGTGTTACTTTTATATTTATAATACTTTGTATTTAAAAATTACCTTTTATTTCTCATCCAGCATAATGAAATACTTGAAATATCCATACACGCACACAAAAACTTATAGCAGTTTATCTTTTAAGACCGCTCTTGCATTCAAGGTGAGTTTTTCTACTGGATTACAATAAATGACTTAGCCTTTTCCTAATTTCAGCAGTCTTAAAATAAAACCTGTATCTTGTGCTTTGTTCATTTTATTATTTTGCATAACAACAGGTAACATCTATTAGAGTTTGCTGAAGATGACTTTTCACTGTGTGCATTGCTTCAGGACTCTAATGCACACAGCAGTGTATTACACCTTTAAAAATGTTTGTGTCATACCTTATAATCAAACCATGCATAGCCATTATAGGCATTGGCGTATCTCATTTACTGTACACCATGAGGTAATAACAACATTTTATATTACACCATAGAATCTCAAAGCATGTAAAAGCACTAACAAGTTCAGTCATGTAATGACTTTGTGCATTAGGTAAAGATCACTTCAAGATCATTTTCTACACTAATGAAATGAAAATTTTATATGAATTATGTTCTGCTTAGTGAAGAACAAACACTGGAATTAAAAAATATAATAAAACTGTCCAGCGGGAGCAATGTTATAATTCAGTCCAAAGCCTCACTATAGAATATTCATGAGACCACTACTCTACTCAGAAAATGCTGTCAAATTAGTAATGTTGCTGGTAATGATAAACATCATTTTATGTCACACTGATAAAAACCAGTCAGAACATAATAAATGGCAAACGCAGTTTGATTTAGGTTATTATAATTTGTTCAGTTCTTATGCCTAGAAAATAAACTAGACAACCACAAACTTTCTAAAAAAAATAACTTAAAAAATAAAAAGTCCTTCAGAAGGAATGTCCTATCTGTCAGCTTTTCCTACAGTGCAAACTCTTTCCTACTAAGATTAAAGAGAGCGTTCACATTAACTTCACTGGAAACAGGATACTGGAAACTTTGGTAACAACAACATATTCTACTGGAAAAATTGTTTATCATAAAATCAAATTATTTGTGGAGCATGAAAGCAAAATTGGAAAAGGTCGGTAGATACTTTTGCCCATAGCTCCTCATGAGTTCTGACTGCTGATTTTTAACACCATGTAAATTAATTATGCATTATGAAATTTCTAAATGCTTGCTTGTAACGTAATAATTAACAGCCTACACATATATCCTCAGGGATATACATTTGTGTTAGAGACAATGATTTTGTTATGAAAAAATGTACATGTGCATAAAACAGTAGTACTGAAGTGCCAGGCAGAATGGGAGGTCAGTAAGGTAGAGATGAATGTTGGCCTTACAGTCATCACTGTCAACTGTTATCGCTGCTATTACAAACTGAAATTTGTTTTTATATAATTTTAAATGTTTAAATACAGAGAGCTGCTAGGGAAGTACACCAACCATTCTTACTGTTCCTGTTATCATAAGAGTACATGGGGGAAGAAGTTCCTTGTGAGGCACTATGGTCAGAGATCAAATCACTTCTGTTATCACATTACTTCTGGAAGCAAACTGCACACTACTGCTGAATGGAGAAAGGAAGTAGTATCATTTTGTATAAACTAGTTTCTAAACAATACCCTCTTACATGAACAATTACCTGAACATCATGTAGATGTCAATAGCAGAAACAGCTTTCAGGAATACTTGAGCAATCCTTTTTGACTCAGAGGAGGAAGGATAGTGTGGGATTTTGGCTTTATCTTTGGCATAGAACTGATGAGACTGAAGATGAAATCTTATTCCATTCTCTAAAACATTTAATAAAACTCGTTGAGAGGCATGTTTTCAAATCAGTAGTGAATTTGTCATTTACCATATGTTCACACACAGCTTTCTTCACTGTATGAACAATATAAAAACTTCCAATAAAGCTCCACTAATTAAATTAAAATAGAAAATGACAAACAGGATGAAGATCTGACAGTTTTCATAAGTGCAAGCCAGACTAGGTTTTCCTCTTAAATCCTAATAGCACCATCTGATGGAGGATCATCACAATACTACAGAAAAGATTTAAAGTGTGCTAGAAATTTATTAATCTGAAGATCTTTTAATACAGTTCATTAATTAGTATAATCAAATGCAGACATGAAATAAGGATACAAAATAGGGGAAATCTGCTAAGTAACCTTAACATAGATTCCTGAATATTAATGATAATTTGGTTGGCAGTAATAACAAGTTATGTTCCTTTTTAAGTCAATAAAAAGTTTGTTTGATTGTTTTTCCATAGGAAGCAACTTTAGCCAAGGCTAAACAAAAATGAAGAAACAATTTCTTGTCAATACGTCAATACTCTTTCCAGACATCTCTTTGTATAACCCTGGATATAAATTTAAGCACATCTGGTAACAAAGTTAAGTTTTATTGCTCATAGGCAAGGAAGTTCCAGATATGGACTGAAATATAAATGAAGAATTGAATCCTTATACCTCTTTAAAAGATACTGAGTGGAAGTGTTTAGTAACATGGGGGTTAATGAATATCAGAATGGTCTAAGAGAAGCACATAGACATCACTGAGGTAACTCCAACGTGGGACAACCATGGGGATCGGACACCTGCACACAGAACATACCAAGTGGTATTGGGATTACAATTGTTCCAAGAAATTTTGATGGAATATTGGTCCTTCAGAAAAAATGACATGGGAAATTATTTTAATTATGCCAATATTTGGTACTGAAAAAGCAAAGAAATTTCTTTGTTTCAAAATGAACACATTCTTTGTGTGTTTTAATATCAGTTACGATTTTATTTAATTATTAAATCAACCCACAGTTCTTACTTCTCTTTTTCTTTGTGGAGAGTTCTTTGACTTTTGAAAAAAAAGTGCAACCGTTTCCATAAAATCAGACAGTCACACTGTTAGGTATATAATAAAATAGACTGTCCAAAATACTCTGGCATTTTTAAAGATTAGTACTACTTTTCAGCTAAAAAGGAGATTAATGCTAAGGTTTTGGGATACATAACCCAAATGAACACAAGAAAAAGGGCATCACAAGAGTGCTTCAAGCCAAACAAGAGCTTATGTTAAACAGGAGTATTACAAAATTAATAAGCAACACTACCTCAATCACAGAATCACAGAATTTCTAGGTTGGAAGAGACCTCAAGATCATCGAGTCCAACCTCTGACCTAACGCTAACAGTCCCCACTAAACCATATCCCTAAGCTCTACATCTAAACGTCTTTTAAAGACTTCCAGGGATGGTGACTCCACCACTTCCCTGGGCAGCCTGTTCCAATGCCTAACAACCAGAACTTCTGGTAAAGAAGTTCTTCCTAAGATCCAACCTAAAACTCCCCTGGCACAAGTTAAGCCCATTCCCCCTCGTCCTGTCACCAGGCACGTGGGAGAACAGACCAACAACCTCTCTACAGCCTCCTTTAAAGTACCTGTAGAGAACGATAAGGTCGCCCCTGAGCCTCCTTTTCTCCACGCTGAACAAGCCCAGCTCCCTCAGCCGCTCCTCATAGGACTTGTTCTCCAGGCCCCTCAGCAGATTCGTAGCCCTTCTCTGGACCCGCTCAAGCACCTCCATGTCCTTCTTGTAGCGAGGGGCCCAAAACTGAACACAGTACTCGAGGTGCGGCCTCACCAGAGCCGAGTACAGGGGGACGATCACCTCCCTAGCCCTGCTGGTCACACTGTTTCTGATACAAGCCAGGATGCCGTTGGCCTTCTTGGCCACCTGAGCACACTGCTGGCTCATATTCAGCCGACTATCAACCATCACTCCCAGGTCCTTCTCTGCCAGGCAGCTCTCCAACCACTCATCTCCCAGCCTGTAGCTCTGCTGGGGGTTATTGCGCCCCAGGTGCAGGACCCAGCACTTGGCTTTGTTGAACTTCATGCCACTGACCTCATCCCATCGGTACAGACTATCCAGATCCTCCTGCAGAGCCTTCCTACCCCCGAGCAGATCGACACACGCACCTAACTTGGTGTCATCTGCGAACTTACTGAGGGTACACTCCATGCCCTCATCCAGATCATCGATGAAGATATTAAAGAGGACCGGCCCCAGCACCAAGCCCTGGGGAACGCCACTAGTGACTGGCCTCCAACTGGACTTGACTCCATTTACCACGACTCTTTGGGCCCGGCTATCCAGCCAGTTTCCAACCCAACGAAGTGTGCGCCAGTCCAAGCCAAGAGCAGCCAGTTTCTTGAGGAGAATGCTGTGGGAGACGGTGTCAAAAGCCTTGCTGAAGTCAAGGTAGACCACATCCACAGCCTTTCCCTCATCCACCCAGCGCGTCACTTTGTCATAGAAGGAGATCAGGTTCGTCAAGCAGGATCTGCCTTTCATAAACCCATGCTGACTGGGCCTGATCGCAGGCTTGCTCTGCAAGTGCTGCGTAATGACTCTCAAGAGGATCTGCTCCATGAGCTTCCCTGGCACTGAGGTCAAACTGACTCACTGATGGGAGTACAGCAGCTGTTTTATTGTTCAAAGCCAGTTACTAAACATTAAAACAAAAAGGGGGAGCTGTGTTAAATATTTCTGAAGTTCATTATTGCAGTCAGAAGCTCAACTCACAGTTTAACTTGTCCTGCAAGATGGTACTTTATAAAAGCATAGCTAATGCTAACCTACTTAACAAAAATGTTGGGTGTTTTAATGTTTCCAGGGACAATATTATCAAACAAATATTATCAAACAAATTACAAACTATTCAGCCTTGTTTTCTCAAACCCTATCCTGTTAGATACACCTTAAGCAACTTACAACATAAATCAATCTACAGCAATCACTTCCAATAAAGAATCATAATGGGCACTGCATGCTTTACACTATCATGTTTAGCAGTTGTTGCAACATGAACTTTCATGAACACAGGCACAGACAGTAAAACAGCTTTGCACTTTGAGGAAAGTATGCCTTGCATGTTCCATATGTACTCACTCATTAAATAAATTAAACTTCTCCACAGAACAAATAACAAGTGTTAGAACCTAATAATCATTTAAAAATGTAACAAGATCTTTGATTTTCTTCTGTCCTAGCATCCCAAGTAAAACAAGTGGTTTTGTTCCTGCCTTCACTGCATGAAGAGTCTACAAAACCTGGCTTAAAATCAAAGGCAATAGCTATCATACCAGTGTTTTAATTATTGTTACTGCTACTGTATATGAAGTAGTAATATATTCCCTCCCATTTCGGAAATGTCAAAACTATTTGCATAGTTTCATGCTAATAGGGGTTCTTGGAGTAGCTGAGAACAGTTCTCAAAGCTATGATAACAAAGGCACAGCCATGAAATACCTTTGCTTCACCCCTCTCCTCATGATTCATACAATGAATTTACTATGCTTAGGCTGTATCAGGTGGCCCTTAAATTCAAAGGCTTCTCAACTGAACTCATCCAGGGAAAACAAATTCACAATGAAAATGCTTTCCCTTTGGTAACCTCAAATGGGTGAAGTTTAGGCTGATTCTTCATTGCTTAAGTTCTTACCTAACCCTTAGACACCTTCATACTAAGAAGTTAACACAATATATTTTTCTATTTTCTGCCAGACCTGGGCAGACTCCTTCACCAGAAGCCATTGTTTCTACCAGACATAAATACATTCCTGATATGGCCTCTTCTCTTATTTTAGCTCAATAGCTTTTATTTTCTCTCATTCTCTAAAAGAACTGTGTATTTCCTTACAGGCAAAGATGAATCTAACAAGTAATGTTAACTTAGAAGATGCATTTTTTCCAATACATTTTTCCCCATTACTGTACAGCAGGCTCAAGAGTAAAACTGTTAGTCCAAACCATCTGCTCCACTATCAAAAGTGAAAATGAATGATCTAATGCAGGACTTCATTAGTGCACATATTGTTAATCACCATGGCAATATTAAATACCATCAAAAGGGGAAAACAATAAACTCAGAACAGCAAAAAGCCATGACAGGTGCTTTAGACAGAACCAGAGAGTAGGAAATGTAAAGGAATTGAGATTTTAAAAAAAAAAAAAAAAAGTTGATTCATCCTACAAAGAAAAAAATCCACATTCACTTGGATGCCCTTAGAATAGTTCAATTACTGTTTTCCATAAATGGATTGGATTTTTGTGCCCTTGTAATATTAAAAAGATAACGTGGCAAACACATCAGATGAGCTGTAAGATTAAGAGCACCTTTAGTTCCTGGCAGATACTCTGAAGACAAGAAACCTACGTTCTCCTAGGAAATCTTGTTTATTTTTATTTATCTACTTCAAAAAAAAAAAAAAAAGTCACCACAGAGATATGGTGGTACAGCTCACACAACTGGAGAGCTATGATGCATGGATGATTTAGGATGATATGATGCAGGTGATTTAAGAAGGGCAGGAAAGCAAAGAGGGGAGTTGTCTTGTATGTGGGAGAACAGCTGAATGGAGGGTAGTGCATGGAGCTCTGCCTGGGGAAGGTGGTGAGCCAGCTGAGAGCTTTTGGGGCAGGTTTATAGGGCAGACCGACATGATAACATTGTGGTGATTGTCTGCTAAATATTAACTGATCAGGAAGAAGATATACATGAAACCTTCTTCAGACAACTGGAAGAAGCCTCATGTTTGCAAGCCCTCGTGGTGTACTTTCACCATCTCAGTATCTGCTGGAAGGGCAAACCGGCAGGGCACCTGCATGTAGGAGGGTTTTGGAGTTCATCAGTGATAACTTCCTAACAGAGTTGATCAAGGAGCCAGTGTGTGCAAATGCTCTGCTGGACCTGCTATTTACAAAGAAAGAAGACCTAGTTGGGGATCTGAAAGTAGTTGAATATTGAAACAGTGAACCAGAGATGCTGTGGAATATCTGACTTCAGAGATATTCGGAATCAATTGGATAAGACCTAAACACCCTGACATAGTTAACCCATCTTTGAAAAAGGGATTTGGATTAGAAGACCTCGAGAAATTGTTGATTTTAATCTAAATTATTCTATGCTCCAAGATTACTTTCAGATAAATAATAAATCATTTGGTTTCCCAAATGATTTCATATTTAAATAAAGTGGAAACCTCATTAGATAACGCTAAAAATTAAATAAATAAATAAAAATAACTTTTACCAGCAGGGTTTTTGTGCTAGAATTATTTCTTCTCTGAATCTCCAGATAGGCAATAAAGCAAACTAGCAAGTTTCTTTACAGTTGAATTGTACTGAAATCAAAGACACCAAGATAGCAAGAATTTGAGCAGATTGTAGTGTTGGCTTTGGTGTATTTTGTACAACATGTCTAAACCCAGAAATAAATAAGAGGTATGAGTGATCTCTGAAGCAAAAGGCAATCATAAGAAAAATACTGGAGAACAAGATAAGGGAAAACAACAGACAAAATGTTTGTATCTAAGTCATTCTAGTTATGCTTCTTTTGAGAAGTAGAATCCTACAGTAGAATATAAAAAGAGCCAACATTATAGACCTGTTCAAATCAGAAGGCATTAGAACAATGGTAAGTGGTTATAGTGAAATACATCTACTATTCAGTCAGGTCTGACATATTTTTATACTACCTGATAAATGAATGCTTTACATTCAGAGGACAGAGGAAAACAGGACACAATTTTTCCAATACAAGTTTAACAGGCATGTCACAGATTTTTACCAGCATTTATATGCATTAATATTTATGCCACATTACTTTAACTTTGATTTTTACTACAGATAGTGCCCTAAAGTTAGGTTGGTAAATTCTTAGCTTTTAAAACAAGCAGATGTTTCCTTACTGTGAAAAGGCTTTAACTATATTTAGTTGAAGAATAAATTTTAACTTTTAATAGTTTTCAACGAGTTGTTTTTTTTTGTTTGTTTTGTTGTGTTTTTTTTTTTTGTTTGTTTGTTTGTTTGTTTTTTCTTTTAAATATATATAGAGAGAGAAAGAAGTAAGAAAGACATGAAATATTTAATATCTACAATTCGTTTACGGGAACTGAAATCCCTTCCAAACTTGCTATTAGCATATTCACTAATGTATCAACAAGAGCAAGAAGATATCAAAATTATCCTCATCATGAGATTACTGACTTTACTGAAGTTCTCTAAGAAAGTGTATTACCTATCCAAATATTGCTCAGAACTTGATCTTTTCTGTTTTCTAACTTTACACAGAATAAAATAACTTGCTGAATAAATTTAAACAACCTGAATTTAGCCAATCAGAATTTCATTTTCCATTTCTTAAATTTTAATGCAGAGTATCTCACAACCTCTGATACCAAACATTTTCCACGTACAAAAAAAAAGTAGGAAATACCTAATTTTTCATTGTTAAAGGGAGGAAAATTATCTGAACAAACTAAAACAAAATAAGGGTAAATTAAAATTAAATATGTATATATGTATATATTTTTTCCTGACTTTAAAAAATATATTTTTATTTTTTTAACAGTGAAAGAAAAATGACATTTCCCCAACTTCTCTTTTCTGTTTTACCTTTCCCAACACCTTCTTCCACCTGAGAGATGAAAAATAAAATACGGTAATGGAGAAAAATGGGGAGAAAAGGTAAGAAAGAAATTTTTCATTAAAAGATTAAAATCTTATTAAAGCCATTACTTTTTTTTTTTTTCTAATTCAAAATATGAATAATGAAGCTGAATTTTTTAGTAAGAACTTATTTGAAGACATTTTTTCTACCAGCATGAGGAACACACTGAGGGTCTGCTTCTGTTGTGTTACAAGTATGCTCCAAGAATTTCCTTGTTACATTTCATTTTAAAAGACCTGGATATAAACCCCGATTGTATCAGCAATGTTGATTACTTCACACCTGAATTGTGTCAGGTTTTGTTAATTCAACACAGAAAAAGAGAACTACCTTTGGCATTCCCAGTACCTGGACTGCAAAATAAATTTCAAACAGAATTGTGCTTTGCAAAGAAAATACATTTGACAAATGAGCTCTGTATATGTACTAATAATTTTGTACCTAAATATGCCTTTTATACCACCTTTTGATGTGACCACTAACATCATACATAAATTAATTTGTTAATGTAAACAGTTCACATTCATTAGCAAAAAAAAAAAAAAAAATCAGCAGGGTTTCCGTTTATTAAAGAAACTGTACCCATATGTAAGGGTGATTCAGAAGTGTACAAAGCCCCTTAGGAAAAAAGTGTAGTGTTATGGACTATCAAGTAGGCCTAAGAAATTGTTGGTATGGAAGGACAGTAAATCAGCAAGAGCAGTATCACAGTGAATCAATGTTCTTATTGACACTAAAATAACTTCTAAGCTGCTGAACCCTAGGCCAAGCAAGTGCCAGAAAAGGAAAGGATGTCAGGTATCTGGGGACCTCAGTTCTGATCTACTGTACCACTGAAGTTCCAAAAGGAACATCAGACAAAGTGGTGTGAGCAGCAGAATATGTAAGACAGAGGAGAAAAAAAAAAATAAGTAAGGAATATTTTAAGATTCTTTAAAAGCAATATATTGGGTGGACAATTTTTAATATAGAACAAGTTTCTAGACACTGCAGAAAAAAATTATCACTTGAATAATTGGAAGAAAGAAATCAATACTTTTATCTATCCCCTTAAATGCATATACAATACCATTATTTGCAGCTGTTTACAATTACCTGTTTTCAAGATACATACACTAGTGTAGTTATTGTGGGACAGCCATAAAATATTAGCTATTCTTCCTTATAGGCCTACTGCTAATCACCTGAAGATCTTGAAAAATAGAATCTTTATAAAGAAGTTTTTCAACAAAATGAAATTATCCAAATAATCAAAAATGAAAATCATGATCCTTTTAACCAGCAATTTCTCGTTTCACTATTACTACATATAATCCCCTACCAAAGTATAGTTGTACAACTGGCAAGGAGATAGCTGACTGTACCTAAATCTGAAAAAAAACATGGGATAATTCTGCTGTTCATGGGAAACATCTAGAAAATTTATAAACAGTTCATTCATCATAATTTTAAAAGCATTATTTATCTACAGACTAAATACATTTGTCAGTGAAAAAAAAGCAAGATTTACTGAAAATGAACATGAAAAAGAATTAAATTGACCTGTTTTGGATAACTTTGTAATATATTTATTTATAACTTCTAATATGTGCAAGATCAAGTCCTGAAGTTAGCCTGTTCTTAAGGGAGAAAAAGCCTTCAACTGGCACTTTTTGGAATTAGAGAAATTAAAATAAATCAAATGAAATGATTTTAAGCAAGTTGGAAACTCTCTACTTTAATAACACAAATAATCTTAAAATTAAACAAAATCCATAAAATCAGCATGCAGTACTTTAGCAAACCAGAAGTGATTTTTCCACGATTATCACTTTTATACTTAGGGCACAAAAATTGCCTTGACTAGTTTTCCAAGAAAATGCTTTACTGGTATTTTTTTTTTTTCCTGTTATATCATTCGACTCACTTAAGAGACTACAATTTTTCTTTTCATAAAGCCAAGAAAGAGATTACAAAAGATTTACAATAATGATAAAGAAGCATTTTCCTCACAACAGAAAGCAAACTGAAGGAATCCAAATGATATATAAAAGTGAGCATCCATCAGCTACGCTATAGACTTCTCACTCTGTAAAGCAACATGGACATCTACAAAAACACATAGGATTGTAATAACAGAATCTAACCATTTGGGATCCAAAGCACACATACTTCATTGCTCATTTATAGGCTAGTTTGAAGAAAAAGATATTTTTTCTGATACAAAGATTGATACTATTTTACTAAAGCTAGTTGCTAAAGTATATGTAAATAATGCAAAAATATAAATATTTTACTTTTTCCAAGATTTTGTTTGCTAAGGACAGGAGAATACAGACTTGAATTTATAGCTAAAAAGTAACAGTCATTTATAGAACTGTTCCTTATAACAGAATAATGAATTTTTTTTTTTTGTATTTACATGTTCCATATATTCTAGTTTTTAATGTGCAGCTAAGATACATGACTGTGATGTTATGTATGCATATTTAGAAAGTATGTCCACTCTGTGCAAAATTATTAAAAATTTGTGTGTCTGTGTAAGAGTTTCTATCAGCAAAGTTACTTTTAAGAAGAGCTCCTATCCTTTTAAAATTACCTAAATGCCTTTTAACTTCCCATTTGTTTGGTAAATTAGCAATGTCTGGTTATTAAGTTCAATATAATATTTGTAAGTAAAACATCTGATGTTTTAAAACATCTAAAACAATATTTACTTTAAGACTTTTATTATTTTCCACAAATGTGATTTTTTCATAAATTTCTCACCACCCCCCCAAAAAAGCCTTAATTAATTAATGAACAGTGTTGATGTTTCATATGCTATTTATCTTTACTGCCAAGACATGAGATAACTCATTCCTGAGCAGGTATCATGAACTGTTACTCAGAGTGGGTATGCCGAATATTCATTACTTCTTCAAATACTGAAGTCTTTAATGTAGTGCATTCCAAAGTGAAAGCAGTACCCTCAAAACCAGACTGTTTTCAATCTCCTCGAGGTTGTAAATTTCATTTAATACTTTCAAACAAACCCATTTATGAGTCACAGGTCTGAGGAAGATGAGGAAGCCTTAGGAACATGTATAGCACTTTTGCAGAAGCTATTTATTCTTAAAAGCTCTTCTGCACGTTGATAAAGCCAATGTGAAATCTTCATCATTTTAGAAATCCTCTAAAATTCCACCTGTATATATCAATAGATGCTGTCCTGTCTTGAAGAGGATTTCTGTTTTGACTCAATTTTAAAAATAACTATCAAAGACAAGACTATGTAAATAAGACCATATCACTGAAAGTTTGATGTATGCCTCTTAAGTAGAAAATACATTTCCATGTACTACATTTTCTGTCATCTGTGGTTCTTAGACGTAAATCCAAATGGGAGTATTTCAAAGGCAAAAACAGAAAGTACAAAAAGGAGGAAGAAGGCAGGAAAGAACAGATCATAATTTAAAGATTACCATCCATGCCTTCAGCATTTTACACGATAAAAATAAAAATGAAATTTGCATAGTTTGGTGACATGGCTCTATTTTAATTGTAAAAATGTTCCTGAATCAACTGTGATTAATTTAATGATCAGACTACACAATCAGAAAAAATGAGCTTTTAAGAGGAGGAGCAAGGTATTCTTAACAAGATGACATATTAGCATATTTTATATTTATTTCATGAAGAATCATTTTGTAACTTTACTTTGACTAATTAGTACTGACAGCAGCAAAGAAATGTTTCACTTCTTTTAAATCATGAATAGGCCAGAAATAGTATAGTTTTATGCAATATATATATGGAACCAATCTCGTTAATGCAATTTACCTAGAAACATTTTTCCAATTTCCAATATACAACTCAATTTTATTTGCAACAGTTTCTCCATAGCATCAAGAAAATAAAGAATATTAATTATAAATTCAGTTTATTATAGCATCTAATTAAACACTAAATGAAATGCAAAGGAGCACTGGGTGTCAATCTACTATTAAAGTTAGAAAACTCTGAGTTGGGCTATTCAAACTCCTAGGTATCCATCGTGCCTACAGAAAGGAAAACACCTTTTCAGTTGTCTCCAGTTCAAACTCATTTACTGTATTTAAGCTATAATTCCTAACTCCAGGTGAATGAATTGTCTTTCTTCAAAATAAAAGATCACAACATACTGTTTCATTCAACTTCTACTGAATCAAAATTTCAGTTCAGTGTTCAGGATTTAATTTCTTAAATGGGTAAAAGAACAAAAAAAAAAATGTTTCCCTGTCCTTCCAAATAAAGGAATAAAATAGGATTTGCTCGTATTCCATGAGAACATCAGTTTTAAGAGCCTAACAGTTCTGCATATCAAAGTGGAATTTCTATTGCAAGACAGCTGGGTGTTTTGTGCTCCCTCATGCTACAATATAAATTATCATCTTCATCAGATGAATTGGCACTCCTATCAACTGCCAAGTATAGCAGTAACAAGCCTTAGTATTGTAGTTGGCCTAAAGCGAAAAATAGCAAAATAAACAAAAGCAATCCTTTATTCTATAAATAACAATAGTACCAGTAGTCTGATATTGAGACTATGAGTTGTTTGTTTTTTTCCTTTAGTAACAGCACTAGGAACATGAATATCTGCATTGCTAGCAATTACTATTGCTGATTACTCAAATCTCTTTTTTTTTTTTTCTTTTTGAAGGGGGGGGGGGTCCTTTCAGCAAAGAATATAAGATAATTAAGCACTGTTAGCAGTGCCACTGTTGGTGCAGCTGACAATCTTTTGCAAGAAATACTTACAGGTATTTGGAAAAACACCACACCAAAACACACAATTTTAGTTGCAGTATCTTATTGCTTTCTTGAATACACCTTCCTTTCCAAAGGACAGAAAACAGGTGAAGCTGTGAGAAACAAAGTTGTGTTTTTGCAGTAGAGAATTACTTTTCTGTATTCCAAGGTAGTTGCATAGTCATAATAAGGAGAAATGCTAAGTAAATAACTGGACAATAGAAGGCCAAAAATGGTTCCAAAATAAGGTAGAAGCTTGAGAAAAACAGGATGAGCAGTGTGAGAACAGTAAGACAAAGATCACAAGTTCTCAAAACATAAGAAAGGAGAAATTAAAGGGTTGAAAAAAAGAAAAAGAAAAATTGTACATGTGTTATAGAGGAGCATCAAGTGGCTTGTGAACCTGTAGTACTCAGCCAATGAGGAAACAGGGGATGTGACCAGGCATTGGGTAATAGGGAATAAAAGGTTAGGATTTGTTTACTAAAATGCGCTCCTGATTGACAGGACACTCACTATTGCAATCGTGAATAAAATAGCTTCACAGGAGATCCTGTCTGAAGAAAATTATTTGAGATGTTTCTCACAAAGCACATGATCCCATGGTCTGTCCTTGTAATTAAAGGAAATAATTGAGGCTTTTCTATTCCCAGATCTTTAGGTTTTTGTTTAATCACTTCTAATATGAAAGGATACAACTATTGTAATAGCTCAGTTTCCTCTCAAATAAACAGTCAGTTCTGACATATTAGCTTTATTCTTCACAACACATTCTTAAACAGAATATCTTTCCATACTAACGCATTTGAAATAGGAGGAGTTTCCAACTGAAAGGAATGCTACTCTGACATTATAACCTTCTGGTGATGTGTCGGCTGCCACTGCAGGTGACAAACTGAGGTAATATTACTTGTGTGCTGGCTTACCTGGAGGGTCTTAGAGAAGTAGCCTCACAATATGTCTTTTGGACTGCAAATAAATCACTAAGTAGGGAAGTATTTTGGTGAAGCTTGAGCTAGACATAGGACAACAGAGGAAGAAATAAAAAATAATAATAATAATAAAAATTTAAATTAAAAAAAAAAAATAAAAAACTAACGGTGCCCTTTACTGGACTGTTGTACTTGTTTTTTTGGCCTAAAGAATTTACCTGATGCTTAGGAACATACTGCCTTGTTTCCCTGGAGAAGGAGAACTTGTCGATGAGTATGACATTTCTTTTGTCCAGTCTTACTAATTCCAGAAAAAAAAGACAAAAACACATTCTCTTTCCCAGAGGAAAAAGTAGCAGAATCTATTTGACTTACTGCCATTTTTCAAATGTGTACGTCTCCTTTCTCTCACAAGTAATATTTTCAGTTGAAGTTTTCCAAAAACTGGTTATTTTATTTTTTATGATGGCCAAACTGAGGTATAAAAATACCTAGCTATAATAAAAAGTGCAGTTCTCCCACAAGCAAGAAAGCTGAGAATTATTTAACTTTTGATCAGATTGGATAACTCATTTGACCTAAAATAATTATCTTGGGGAGACAAGGTTGACATTTTCAGCTCACTTAGGATAAAATTTACCTTAGCTAAGTATCATCTTCAAAATTACATTTTTTTCTCCCTCTCCAGATTCCCCAGTTCTTTAGGACTACTTCTCAATGCCTTCCTTATTTCAAATGTGTGAGCTCTCCCCGGCTTCTAGCTTATTATCCATCTCTGACCTGTGTTACCACAATCAGCAGATGCTCCTACCCTTGCATTTGGAGACTGTTCCCAGGGAAATCTCTCAATCCACCTGCTTTATTTTCCGCTGATTTTTGCTTCCTGTTTTGTGACTCTTCATGTTTCTCTAACTTCAACAAAAAGGCACACACAATTGTTTTAACTTAGGCTATAATGTTTAAGCTATAATCTTAATGTTAAATGAATATGAAGAAATAGATGCAGCTGATAACATGGATTCACAGCCTCAAAAATCTCCTGGCTCAGAAGAGGGAATAATTAAAAACTGAATAATCGTTGGTATGAATTTAATATCCAATCATATAGAAACCAACAGAGATAGCTTTCTTCATCTTTTACCAACAAACAGTTAGTGTTCAGTACTAAAAAATCTATGTGGATAGACAACTATCAGAAGATTACTGCAGAAGAACCTCAATGAAATCCTGCATGTGTGATACCCATGGATTTACTATTTGAGCACATCTTTTGATCTGAAAAAAATGTTCCACAACACTGTGAAAATATTTTTTTTTCTATTTTGCTAGCTTGCTGTGGTGACCTATTGATTTACTTAAGTGGTTTTCTGAAACATCTGGGGCAAACAGATACTGCACTGAACTATCTCAGGGAGACAGGATTAAAGCTGAAATTTCAGAACTGATGTTTCATTCAGTAAGATGTGAAATAAAGAGTGCATTTCCTTTGACAAAATATCAGTTCAGCCCAGAAAAAAGTCATTGCCATGATGAATCTCAATAGGACTTGGGAGCCATATGCAGTTCTACCCATTACTATTTGTGCTGAATTAGAGTCTCATAAAGGCACAGTCTGTGTGTGATCTCAAACAACTACTTGTGTCACAGAAGAAAACAAAATGAGTTTGAGACCTTTATGCTCAGAGAATGAGCAGAAAATCAAGTAGGACAATGGAGGCTATCAGCATCTTTTCAACTGGAATGTTCTTCAGGAAAGAACAGCTACCACATGCATATATTCATAATCAGCGTACTTTAAACAGCAAGTCAAGTAAAACCATATTAGTAAATATTTCTTAGAAAACTGAGATTTGCCATAGCAAAACAACATGCTACATTCTAACATGGTATACATATAGTTTTTATTTACATGCCAGAGTTAATCAATCTATTACATCTGTATAAAGTGCTGTGCTACTTACGCATTAAAATTGAATAAGAAATATAAAACAAAGCTTCAGAAAAAATATCAAAAAGATGTAACAATATTAAATACAGATAGCCTCTAACTAGTGTATTGCAAATTACAACACACTACATTAGTGCTCAAAAAACAATGTGTTGAGCAGAAAAGAAAACAATTTAAAGATATTTCTTCATTTAATTAAAAATCCAATCAGGCACATGGCAATAGAATTTCCTTGAAACAGATTCTGTTTTGCTGTCAGGCAGTTGAATCAACAGAAATAGGTGGAGAGGCTAACAAAAACAAAATGATGTTAATTAACAACTACTTTGAAATTGAACTGTATGAAAAATTATTTTGGGCCCCCAGGTAAACAAGGAGAAAACAAACAAACAAACAAAAAAAAAAAACAGGAAAATGTTTAGATCAGTTTGAAATTTTAAAAAAAAGAAAAAAAAAGACAATAGGCAGAATTTTCAATCAAAACCTGAATTTTTATTTCAATAATTTCTGTAAAAAGTAGCCAAACTTAATCTGAAGGCATAACTTCCATTGATTATTTTTTATGGAAGAACAACCCTAGTGGAACTCAAACCAAATTCAAAATATTTAAAATTATTCTGATTTTCTTTTGATTTTGTTCCTTCCAAAACTACAGTTTTGACAGACTAATGAAAAAAAATCACCATTAGCACTCATCATAACAATGTATGAGGTTTCTTGTTTATCTGACTATAAATTTGCAACTATTCAACTGATACTATAGAGAATATAATTACCAAACTAAAGAACATAACTCTTGTTGTTTTTTTTGTTTGTTTCGTTTGTTTGTTTTAATAAATATTCTCTAAAAATACTGAACTCCAAAATCAAGAGATTGGCAAGTGTATCGTGTATCAGATGATTCTATACGAGGAGGTTGCATTGAAAATTTTCAGTATTTTAAAGAATTTAATGAAGAAATTATGTAGTTAGCTTTAAACACAGGCTTTTGTCTCTCTCTTACAAGACTTTTACTTTTGGAAAAAGAAGACTTAGAAGATGTACTTATTACCTGTGGACAGGTAATAGCAGATAGTTCTAAGAAAGGTAATTTGATCAAAAACCAGGACACAATTAAAAATTTAAACCAGAATAACTCTGAGTAGGGAAAATAAAATGACATCAATAACATTTTATGAAACTTTTCATAGCTATTAATTTAACCACTAAAAAAATAAATCATTTAGAAACATTGTGTTCTAAAAATACCACAAACTAGAGCATGGAAAGAAAGGACAGTAAGAGATTCAGTTTAGCTAATCGTTCATATAATTGTGACATAAACAGTATCAAAACATCTAAAAAAAAAAAAGGTGATTAATATAGCATTAGAATACTGCAGGTGATAATACCCCTTCAGTGCTGGAACAGGCATGGCCTAAGCCCACCTACCCTTGAAGGAACTATTTAAAGCATATTTAAAGTTGTGATGAAGTCTTTATCATGAAATATTTCAAAGATGCAGCAAAACTACACAGAGAATCTGCACGGAAGAGCCAATGCAACTCAAACCTCTATCAGCTTTCAGACAAGTGATCTCCCTGCACTACCAGTTCTCACCTCTTGAGTCTGACTGACAGCACCTGTGCTTCCCCACTTTTCCTGGCAAGGAGTAAGCCACCCCACTCATCCTGGGCAAAAGAGAGAATGCAAGGTCACAGCCATGAAAAGTTTGGCAGTCTCAGTAATGAGAACCCACCATCACACAGAAGAATGGAAGCCCATATTCAGCCTTACGGGAAGAAGAGTTAGTTGTGTCTCCTGTGATGGAACTGCATCATACTGACAGGTATCTTTTCTCCAGTTCTGTCAGAAATACAAACTGGAGCAGAGGCACTTTGATAACATCTCCACTGTGGCAGTTTAAAGGCTGCACAGTAATAAATCTGATCCAAATGTTCAGACATTTGCTAATTGCAGACGTTTTCAACTTTCTGTTAACAAAACAAAACAAAAAAACACTGCTTTCCATTTTACCTCCTTACTTATACTGAAAGCAATTACCAAAGATTTCCATAAAATCTGATTTTGTCCAACTCAACAAATGATATGATATTTGGATGCAAGCATTAAACTATGAGTAAACAACACTACCAAATGTGTTATTACAGAGAACAGTTTGCTATAATTGTTCATAAGACTCTGGTAAGAGCAAGGCCTCCAGCACTGTACATCAATATGTCAGAGTATCACTCCCCAAAATCACACTTGTAATCTGTTGTGATTGCTAGTCTTCCTGCTGAACACACCCTTGTGTTTAGTCTTTGAAGCAGTACCATTTGCTCAAGGCAAAATGGAATACAAACTGAGAAAGTGATACATTATCCACACCAACCTAACAATTCAGTGTCAAGCCTCTAATATAGCTGGATGCAGGGAATGTTTGGGGGGTAAATATTTCAGCCTCCATCCTGACCTTCCCTACAGCAGTAATCAGCATACTTATACATATTAAAAGATCTTGCTGAAGAAATAGTGGAACCAGAGGGTTTAAAAGTTTTAGAATAAAGAAAGAAAGGAAAGGACTTGACAAAATTTTAAGAGGCTTCATGAGAAGATGCAAAGTGTCATAGCAATGAAGATTTTACAAGGTGAGTTAAAGAGAATTCTCTGAAAGAATTTCATGAGGAAAATATATATATATATTTATATACATGTATGTATATATTTATACATATACATATATATAAGGGCAGTCATGCCTAAATATACCAAATCTTTAATTTGAAAGCAGCTTGTTCTGGAGCTGAGGATGTTCCATTCTATTTTGATTCTCATCACTTGTCACTCTTCCCCATGTTTGTGTTTTCCCTGGCCTACTATGGAATAGGCTGGGTGGAGTTAAGAATTTCTTTCTAAACTTAGAACCTGTAATTCACCTGCAGAAGTTCTTTTCAGAGATATTTAAGCTATACTAACAGTTTTGTTTACATACTTTCTTTCCTTTCAAACTTAATTTGGTGACTTCAGAGTTTGCTTCCACTTTGAATAGCGGTTCAACAGCCTTGAAAGTTGTTTTCCTAAATAACATTAATTTTTCCCTCCCTTCTTTCTTGTTGACAACACCATTATTTGTCAAGTATTAAACCACTGTAACTTGTGTGGTGAATGTATATTCTAATTTTTGTGGACATGATAAATGAAGTAGATTTAAACAGAAGTAGAAGATAATTTGCTGGTACTCATAGTCAGTTGCAATGTGAAAGCAGATCAGTCTTGCCACATCTTTAATTTTTATCCATCCTTTTTTGAAATTAGTACTTGCATTAACATTTGCTCTAGCTTGGTTTGCCAAGTCATGCATTAAAAATAGCTCCTGGAAGTAAAATTATGTTTCACTAACTTTACAACAGTCTTAAAAAGATTTTAGCTTGAACAGAAATCTTTCTATATATATCATGAGGGTTGTTAGACACTTGTACAGGTTGCCCAGAGAAGCTGTGGATGCGTCATTGCCTGAAGTGTTCAAGGACTGGTTGGGTGGGGCTTTGAGCGACATGGTCTGGTGGGAATTGACTCTGCCCTTGGCGGAGGGGTGAGGCTAAGGATCTCTAAAGATTCCTTCCCACCCAAACTATTCTATGATTCTACAATATCTATATAAGATAAACACTAATAGAAGAACAAATATAATCTCCTTTGATATTTATGTAGAGAAATGCATGTCTACAATTTTTATTTTTTGAAGATCAAGTTGATTATTAAGACATGGAATGCTGATATGAGGCTACATTTAAAAGAAAAAGAAAAATTACAGAAGGCTGGTGGTGAACCCAAATTTGTTTTTAACATGTAATATTTCCCCTGCCTTTTACTAAGCAGTATGCCCTTGGGTTTTCTTAATATGAGGAAAACATTCCAGTGGTGAATTAAACTGACTTTATAGCTCTGTACTGCCATACAGAGGACAGAATTTCAGGAACCTATCACTGAGAAAAACACTTTGCATTTCTGTATGAAAAATTCAACTTCAATGATATGAGAATATCAGCCTGAACCACTTAGTTTGACACAATGCCAGTTTAAGCATCAATTTGTTCAAAAAAGAGATTGAATATCATTCTTTATAAAACTTGAAAGCACAAGTATTCAGAAAATAAATTATTAAGGATGGGTGTGACACCTTGTTAAAATACTTATTTCATAAAACAGAAGACTAACCTATCTTCAGTTGTGCACTGTAGTAAGGGAATGAGGCTCAAATGAGGTTGGTAATGTGGGGAATATACAGTGCACCTTCCCCATATTCCTGTCTGTTGATTATTTCCTCAATCTGGCAGTAGACCTTGTGCATTTTTAATTTAGGTCTCTATGCCTTCTGTATCTTCTTTTTATTATCCTATTTTTTCTCTTTTAGACAAATACCAGCAAAACTCCAGTGGAATATTTTTAGTCTGTACAGGTCACAACAGTTTGCAAATGAGACCATTAGCTAAAAGTTCAGATGACAGGCATTTCAGAGGTAGAATCAAAAGAATGCTAGATAGAAGCAAACAATGGAAAGAGAAGAGGAAGAGGAAGAGAAAAGAGAATATCCAAGACCTTTTGCATAATTACATAAAATCATTCTCAGTAAGCTATCGAGAATAGCAGCAACTGTTGAGACCTCACCTGCATAAAGCCAGAGCTCCAAATGTTCTCCTGTTATATACCTTTCTGAGAACAACAGACCCAAGTGGACAACTTGAGTGACTGTACTATTAAAGATCTTGATTTTTTGACAGATACAGTTACTACCTCACGAACTCCTTCCTAATGCTCTCCTAAATTTTCTACTTTTCTTCATCCTCTTGCAGAGCACAGAAGACATGGTCAACATTTTCCAGTTATGTTTGTTTCAGCTTCCTAATAATTCCGTTCTTAATCTTCGACCAAGCTTTTGTTCCCTACAGGTGCAATCGTTTTTATATATTTTAATTTCCACAGTTTTTTCCTGATAATTAAAAATAATATATTTATAATTTTGACATCTCTACTAGTAACATATTTTCTAGATGCCCCAGAACTTGTCCTGTGGTGTAAGTTTTTGCCCATTGTATGCTGTGTCCTCTGCATATGATTTCTGATTTTAGAAATTTAAAATTTAGAAACAAACATTTTTGTTACAGTTTTACGAGAATGCAGAGGATCACATACTCCTCCAGCCAGGCACAAAATTTCTATTCACTCCTCAGTATTAACTCTGAAAAATGACTACTGGGATATTTTGCTGAAAGGAAGCATGTTCATTTTGCACAGGTCATCAGATTAAATCAATTTTGACATCTAAGTCTTTATATTTAAATCTTTGAGGGTTATTGAGGATTATTTTAGTACTTTAAAAATATTTTCTGAATTCAATATGACTTCGATGTTCAATTTTGGCTCTAACACAGCAGCCATCCAAAGCAGCATAACTCACATTTTCAGAAATGCTGAATTATTATTACTGAGTTTCTGACTGGACATCATATTTTCATATAAATACAGGATAACAAGCTGTACTATATACTGGTTTTGCAATGCTCAAATGCACAAGGCCAGCTCCAACATGAAATCCAACAGCAGCAAGATGAAGCTACTCTCCAGAAAGGAAATTCATACTATTGCTGAATAAATTCAATCACAGATGTGGTAATGAGTTACAATAAATAAATAAATGAATAAATAAATTCTTGTTCCTATTCCAAGAGAATGTGAGATGCATACACACCTCACCTTTTCCACATAGATGTTGCATTACATATTACATACTTGTTTTGAGTGTTCAATGGGGAAAGAAAAAAAAAAAAAAAAAAAAAAAAGATGTTTTCAGAAAGTTAGTGTTTTACCTATAAATAGATATTTTAAGCCCAGCTTGTGAAGAAAAGCACAGGAAAGCACTGAGAAGACCAACCAGTCTGAAATACCAAGCTCCATTTCAGACTCCAACAACCTTGTTCAAAGTTTCTTTTTGCTGCTGGCTGTTCATTCAAGACTCTCTCATACCACTTTGACACCACTTCTCAGCTTGCCTATGCTCCCATAGTGCACAGGCAAGATTTCTTTTGATTCATAATATATAAAACAACACAACATTGCTAAAGCAATCTGGGTCTTGATCAAAGAACAAGTCGCAGAATATGTTATTACTTTATATATAATTTCAAGAGAGCAGTTTCAAAACTTAATCCATTTTTCTGAATTTATATGCTTGTGGTCATGAACAGAAAGCAACAGTGCATTATTGCATCAATTGTTTGACATGTTTCAATTTGTTACCTTGCTCCAAGACAATGAAGTCACATATCCAAACATCTCAGATAAAAGTAAATATGTGCTTGGCCACTGCCAGAATCAATTGAAAAGTAAGAACAGCAGGGGACAGAAAGGACTATGCCTTCTCTAAGTGCCTTATCAATGCTAAAGAAATGCTTTGTGTGGCTCCACTGAGGTTGGTTTGTATGGCATATGTCATGCAAATCTTTAACTTCACTAAAACACTGGAATCAACATCACAACTACTAAGATTATATTAATCAAAAATACAGTAAATTATGTAATCTACCTACCTGATGGGATAAAGATGAAAACCAAAATCCATATGTCCTTTAACTTTTGACATTATTCAAAGATAGTTTGTGAATTATGTGTAACCCAAACCATCATTATCATGGTTATAAATTACTCTGTTCAAACTCTGAAATCATGGATATTTCGACACTTTGCACAAGTTTACACTTGCTGCTCTCTCTGGCACTACAAAGAACTATGCTTACCTCAGGTACTGTTATTTCTTACTTCTTGTGCCAGCGTGACAATTTGACACAGAGGTCCAGTTCAGCAAAGTACTAAACCAGAAACTCAATAACTCATACGATACCTCTATTAACAAAACAGACCTTCCTTCACAAGCCAATAAAATGAGAAAAAAAAATTAATTATGACAGATACACACACACCATTTTATTTCCTAACATAAAATCAAGGAGAAAATTCTCTCATTTACAGCTTGTCAGAAGGAAACTTTATAACAAGTGGATGTGATGTCAAATCCACACATAAGCTAACCTTTTCTGTCACTCAAAAAATGTTGTTTACTATTAGATGTGATACCACTTCAGGAATATAACCAGCTTGACTGATAGCTCTGGCTATGAAATATGAACAGAAACATTTCAAATGGACTTGACAGACCAGCATTATAATTCTTTTCAATTGATGTAAGAAGGAAAAAAAATCCCAACAGTTCTGTGACAATACACAACTAGAACATAAAATCCTGGTGAAAAGCAATACCAGATTTGCTGTCAACACTTATAAATCCACGAAAACCACTAAGATGACTGCCTTTGTTTCAGCTAATGTATTTCCTGAATTTCCATAAAGCAGGAACTATCACTGCAAAAAATATCCTCACTCTCTGTTAGGTAACTGGTGCTTTAAAATAAATCCAAAACTATGACTCTACACAGTGTTTAGAATCATGTATTTCAGAAATGGCAAGCTTGTAGAATTACTGACATAACTGGTTTTTATTCATATCTGACACTGTTGTGGGAAATGTTATTTTATTTAAATATGAGTTTCCAAGGAGGTATTGTGACCAGTAAGACAAAAATCAATTCTTCCACCTTTAGCTAGCGTGAATTGACTTGGTTCCTCTGAGAGCCAAGCAAATGAAAATTAGAAGAGGATCTGGTTCAGAATAGGGTTCTGCAGTTCTCGCTCAAGCTAAAATTCCTATAGGGGATAGGAAACAGATATATACTCTTGACAAAGAAAACAAAAAGAAGGGAGCAAGATGATGCATGAATGCAGTGATGACCCTATACATACAGTCGGTACACAGCTTGCATGTATACACACTGTACAAAAACTGCATACCTGTTTACACAGTATGTGCATTGCCTCTTGTCCACAGTTAAGTGAAAGTTCTCTGTCCTCTATACAAACTGTTTTCTGGTAGTTCAGTCCAACTCTAAAACAGTGTCAGCTTTCCTGGAGCCATTGCACCAGTGCATTAACTGTATGTAGAAACTGCCAAACGTGTTACTGCATCAGAATGTATGGCTTGTACATCAGGTTTGCTGTCCCAGGATCAGGAACACAATCTCTGGTTCTGTGATTGTGTACTAGTAAACTGTCCAGCTGGGCTTAGTTCTAGAAGCTCCCTTTGTTGCATACAAAATATGTGAGCATTCAGTTCAGGTATGTATGTTTGATCTATTCAGTAACATAGTTCTAGGATTGAAAATGTCTGGGGCAGTATGGATATATTTAAGATTGCACAGCTAAGATTATTTACTAATTGTAATTCAATGGTTTTCAAATGTGTTGTTTTAGTGTTTTACTTTTTTACTCTGTAAAATGTACTGTTTTACTTTTTACTCTGTAAAAAGGATTCTCTCACCTAGACATACGTCACCTGTCCCCCCACTTATGGTACCATCCAAATTGCCTTTAATTGCTTGAGCTATAATTTTTCCCTGACTTCTTAACAGAGCAAAACTCTAACGTGCATACTATTTAAATTATTTTATTATATCTGGTTTTACAAAATGAAAAGTCAGTCATTAGAGCTGTGTGAGAATGCAACAGGAGCCATTTTCATAACAATCCATATTTTTAACCAAACAGTGTTGTAATCTTCAAATTAACATATTTATGCCCATGAATGAAAGAGGAAATGAAATACAAACCATACCATGCTGAGGTGAAGTTGTATTGTAACACATTCTTTCCAGTTTAACAAGAAGTTGAAATGAAAATAATGTGATAGACTATAGGGACCACAGACAACTACATATCGCCTATTTTCAAAGACTTTAAATGTGACCTTTGGGTGACAAAAAAGGCTTGCACTGATTCAGGATAGAACTTGCTTGTCCTCATAAATGCCCTCACTGCCATGCCTATTTTGTTTTCTATTGGAACACAAAATACTGATGGAACACGTAACTCAAACTTGATTTTTCTTTTGTATAGTTTTCCCCATTAAAATTTATGTTAAAATTTAAAGGAATCTCAAATATGAAAAGATTTAAGTGAACACATGAATGACCTACCTTCCTAGATTTACAGAAAACATCATATCATGTTAGACTTTGCTACATTTCCCCCAAGTGGAGAAAACATTCCCAAATTTCCCAACAGTGGAAAAAACAGAGCCTACAGTGCATATGAAGAGGTAAATCAAAAATTCACTTTCCTGAACATATTAGAGCTTCTTACTCAACAACTTCTTAACATTATACGAAGTCTTTTGCCTTCCTATGGAAAAAGAAAATAAGGATACATATTCTCCCAAACAAATATAAGTCAGAAATCCCTCATTTAAAAAGAAAAAAAAAAATGCAATAGCAATAGTTTGGAAACAGAGTTGCTTAGTTACAAAGAAACAATAAGTACACTTAGAAAAATAATATGCATATCCTTTTACAATTTTATTTGTCCCATCTATAATGCTAGAGGTCTCCTTTTGTTTTAAAGAGGAAAATAAATCATATTTCTTTAGCTGGTGTTCTTATTTGGCAAATATTACTGCAGTTGAGTAGGGTGGAAGAAGCAAAGACCCCTTGTGAAATGTCTGTGAAACCATCTATTATCTTCAAGCCACAGGGGAATATAAAAGAAAAGCAAATCAGTTAGAACTTCACAAGTAGACAGACAACAATGGCAATTATAACCTCCGAAGAAGGAAAGGTAACATTACTACCACTATAATGAGGAAAAGCCAGTTTGTTTTTAAATCAAAACCAATCGTAGATCTTAATCTTTTAACATTCAGAAAACTCATTGTTAGTAAACTAAAATATTTTTGCCTCTTCAGTACTTCCTTCTTTTCCTTCACATTGTCTCAGCTGTTAACCTCCACACAGAAAATATGTCATAACCCAGACTAAAGAAAATTTAATGCATTTTTGTTCTAGGTCTTACCTACATTTAGATGCTAAACAAAATATTTATAGCCTAGAAAATGAGCCATCTCACCTTGGAGATGGATTAACTGTCCCTGAACACGCTCACTGTCTCCCAGCACTCTCCAGTTTGGGTACAACAATGAGAGACAGCAGGAATTATAAGATGTCACAGTAACTGTTAATTATCAGTGGCATAAACAAACTAACAAAAAAAATCGGATTTCAAAGAATTGTTAAGTATAATATTAAAAGATGCAACAGTGACATTAATTATTTGAACATCTTCAAGGAAAACAATTTGAAATTCATTTTCTAAGCAGCATATCTTACACAGTAACAGAGAAATTTGGAACTAATCTGAATATTTTGTGTTTTTTGTGTTAAGAATCTATTTCACGTAGAAAGTTTGTAATAAGACACACTAACAAGCTCTTTTATTGCTTAATCATAACAGAACAGAAGGCAGTATTTGCAGAAGAACATATTTTTTGGTGAAGAACATCCATTTTAATAATATTTTTCTTTGAATTTTTAATGCATATACTATTACAGAACATACTGGCTCTTATTACGTTTCTGTTGCTCAAAATATTCAGGGAGGATAGAATTACATACACAGCATTTCTGCTTTTCTGTGCAGAATACAAAACTGCAACCCAACCCCAGAATAATCCTTGTGAAATGATATAGCAGGCATAGCTCCTTATATATATATACACAGATATACACCCACCCAGAAGTTAGTACCACAAAATTCACATGCTTCAGTTCTTTTTGCAATAGAAATTTTACTTGTACAAACACACCAATGAGATGCCAGCCCCAACTTCCTTTGCCTGAAGCAATATGACACAGTTGTATTTTATTTTGTGTATTCTTTATTGTACTCACCTACAAATGAATACTTGCAATGCAGCTGAATTATCTTTTGACCTACTTCTTAAAAAAAAAAAAAATCCTAAAAGTTTTTTTTTTTAAACACACACATGCCACAAAACCATCAAAATGCACAGCTAGCAACAGATTTTAAAAATGTATAACACGGTAACTTTTTGTACCAGTTTCAGAAACACTCTAGAAAAAGGTCTAATACAGACTTGTACCCAGGAATTACTGCAAATTACACAAATACATCTCCTCATATGTATTTGCCATACATGCCATGTATTACATGCCATGTATACATGCCATACATTAAGTGTTGAAAAAATATTTGAGGATTACTATAACGCTGCAAGACACCCAGACATACAAGAGCTTGGGCAGTACATAAAATAATCTCTATAGCTTCATTAACAAGATGTACAATTGTAAATCTACCACTAATTAATGGATGACATAACTTCAACAAGACTAGAAAGATATTTAGCTCTTTGCAAGTAAAATAAAGGAATGGGAATCTGGTATCAGATTTTTGTAGATAGCAGTTTAATACTACATATCTGATGCCTCCAAAATTTGCCTCTAATGCAGTTGTTTTAGAGAGAACCATATGAGCTGTAATTTGACTAACACACCAGAATTTAACACCTGCATATTCTGCACTTTATTTCCCATTTTATAACAGCTTAGTATCTATTAATTATTACCTAATAATAATTTTCCCAGCACATGCAAGAGTTTGCTGAATCCTTATGCTACTCTGGTAGCTAATGCTCCTCAAAACTTTAAAAGGCAACCACCCACATGCAAGGGAAGAATTTAGTGGGCTAATGTCTTTATCATGTGAATATCTCCTGTCTAATGTACAGTTCTATGGACACACACACCCATCACACCTCCAACATTAATTCATTTCCTGGTGTAGCTTTTACATAAACAGTCAAAGCCCTAAGGATTCTGGTTTGGAAACTAAGGTATTGATAAATGTTCCCACAACTGTCCTGGGTTCCCACTTTCTTCTAAAGGCAGTTCCAGATAAACAGATACTCAATTCTAACCTCTACAAAGTTTCTATTTTTAAATGTATAATCACAACCTTGTTGAATCAAGAGTTCAACCTTAATGCATCCCCTGTGAGTCTGCCCTAAATGGCTATGACTTAGCTACTAAACTAATAAGGCATGTTTTGTATTCATCTTCATAATATCACAAGTGTTTGCTGCCCGTTCCTAAAACTCTGCTTTAAGGATGGTATTTCTAACCAGCTCTACTCCAAAAATGCCTTTATTAGTAACACCATTACCACACAGAAGTGCTCTGATTTATCTGTAACATGGCAACTCAAAAAAGCAATTATTTGGGGTATGATGATGACAGGAATTACCAGAGAGAATTGAAGTAAACAAGAACCCAGTGAGATAAAGATTTCTAATATTTGCTTGCTGTATTAATACTTGAAGCAGAATCAGTTTTGGAAATTTAACCACTGTTTTCTTCTGTTTGATTCTCACCAAAACTACTTGTATTTCTCTTAGCCCAGAAATTCTATTTATTTACTATATCTGAAGCGTCAGTTACCACAACAACATAGTGCCATAGATAAAACAATTTCAGCCAGATTTTAAGAGAGACTTGAATTTCCCATTAGATATAGTTGCATGTCAGAAGATTTATCTTCATAGAACACTGTTCTTTTTATGAAGTGATACAGGCCTCAGCCTAACAGGCTGCAGATGAAAAGCAATGAGAAAGGGAGGTACAGATTAATACACATGAATATATTTATAGATTATCAGTGGATCCAAGAATTCCACATTCTCCAAGTCAACAAATACCGAATTTCTTCACAAGCTATGACAAAGCAGCCTCCTAGTACTGAGTACCAGTTTTGAGGGGCCAGATTTCCCTGCAGCCCCTTTTTGTGAAGAGTTTAAAAGTCCCTTTCAAAGACATCTTCAGATAAAACCAAAACATAATTGTAGGTTAAAAGAGTAACTCAAAAAGAAACTCCTTGGAGATGAAACAAAGACAAGAGCTACTGGACAGAGCAAAAGTAAAGAAAAGAGTTTGTGAGAAAAAAGGAGTTACAGCTACAGGATTACTTGGTTTTATGAAGTATGGGAAAACACAAAAACAATGTTACATAGCAGACATGCAGAAATGACAGAAGTCAATTCTGAAGCATTCTCCCCTCCAGAAACCATGCCCCCCATAAAATCTGCCATTTATCTTTGAATCCAAACAATTTGCTCTAACTCACCAAGTCATTGCACCCTCAATTCTGCTGGATGGGACAATGACTCTGCATTTTCCACCTGTTTATTTTGCCCAAAGACACCTTTTAAAGGAAAATTCACGAGCACTACACAATGTCTTAAAAGGGATGTTTAAAACAACATGCAAACCATTCATAAGTAAGTATGTAAATTGGGTAATTACCAGTTGTGCTCCATGAAGGTTGGCAGACATACATAAATTGATGTTTTAAGTAAATAGTGTAATTTCTCTGTCCCCTACGTCAGTTGCTGCACTGTCCCACCCCATCTTCTCAGAGTAAGAAAATAGTAAACTGTTAGAATTGAAAAGACTGCCTGAATCATGACGTCATTTGAAGCAACTCAGTTGCTCAACTTACTTAGCACTGGGCTTAGAGTTAAAAGTGAGTTGTATATGACTCTGACCCAGACCATAATTCTGCTCAACTTGAAACATGAATGAATAGTCTGGCAGCCACTACCATTTTCTCAACTCAGGCATAATTTGTGGTAGAATCTCAAACAGACAGTAATTTATAAATGACAACTGACTTCAACTTAAGAAATTTTCCATTTAAGAAAGCTTTTCCAAAGCCATTATGAACACTCAAACCTAACCAGAACATGGCTAAATTTAAGGCTTATAATTTCTGCAATGTTCATGAAAAGACAAAAAAACATTGTTTACCATTTCCTCCATTTTCCAATGTAGATGCTATACAGTTTCTATGATGTTGGATGGGATTGGCAAAGTTTCAACAAAACAAAACGAACAATAAAACTCACTTAGCTGTAAGCAATATTTACAGGAAGTGCTGGTAACCCACAAGTCTCAACATTTCTTTACAAAGCTGTTCATGTTATAGCAAAAGAATGAAAAGTTAAATAGAAAACAGCCTGCAAATAGGAACGTGATACTTTCCCTGGCAATTTCAGCAACTAAATTCCATCACGTGTATAGACTGTACTATGGGATATCAAATACAGGAGAGGAGGGCAAACAATGCCCCCATGTACTCACTAGGAGGCTAAGAAAAAATAACGCTGAAAATAACTATATGTTAAATTAGATCCATGAGTAATTTGCTTTACAACACTTACCAGCTGTGAGAGAGGCAGAGGCCTTGGTTTGCTGAAGAAATAGCTAAGCAACCAATTTTTCCCGTGTCATCCTGTTGCTTGGAAGTAGCCAACCTGAATTTGTAAATGACCTTAAGAATGGCTGCTGACATTGTTCTCCAAGATTGCTAAAGTTATCCTACATTGTGTGAGTTTTCAGAGGAATTAAGGAGACTTAACCAACATATTACAAAGAGGAACAACAAATACCACATATAAATCCATCTTGTTTTGATAGCCAGATTTTTGTCTTTAGGAAATAACTAATCCACAGTTGCGTTTGTGTATTGTAGAGAAGTGCATTTCCAATCACATAGGAAAGATGTCAGATGCTCAGGTTTCATGGTAATAGAGCAAGAGAAAAATGTATTAAGCACATTTATCCCTTTAAATTTTCTTGAAGAAATGAACAAGAATCAAACTTTCTAACATTTTAATGTCAACAATAATGTTCTTTAAGAGGAACTCTTCACAGTACTAATACTAAAATTTATCTTCACTATATCTGAGGCCTTGTAAAGATCAAGGACCCCTTCTAGTTGGGAAAGCAAGGGCCATAAAGACAGCCTGACAAAAACAGGTAAACCAGAAATTATAGAGAAGGAAAAGAGGAAAGGCTCGAGGTCTCACAGGAATTCAGTGTAAGAGTTCTAGCCACACATATAAAAGCTTTCTGCTGTTAAAGGGCTTGTATTCTCTCACACGCAAACATGTTTCCTAAGGCACTGTTCTCTCTCAGTTCACAATTGTTAACTTTGACCACTGCCAAAGATACCATAATGTAATCATCCTGGAATCCACTATTTGATTTTTAATTTTATTTTTAAAACCACATATTTACACCTTTGATTCAAAATTTGCTTTTTTCATTATGCTGCTCTATATCAGTTTCAGAATTCTACCACACCATATAGTTTCTCTAAAAATTTTGTATGATGAATACTTGCACTGTAGGCACACAAAAATATAAAGTTGCATGTGAAAAAGTAGTTTGTAGGTGTGTGTATCTTTTCCATTTGCACCTATTATTTTGTTAAGTCTAACACTAAATGGAAGGAATCAGACAAGCAAGTATTCATCATGTGAAGATCAAGATTCGACATTTCTGTAAGTACTTTACTGAATTTGCCAGCCTTCAGAGGCTTTGTAACAGAATATGAAGCTATATAATATGTATTGAACAAGGATGCTGAAACACCACTTTGAGTTTTTTTTCGATCAATATTCCTTTTTTTGAAGCCAGGGACTCTTGCACAGTGCTCATCTGACAGCCTTTGACATGAGCAGCATTAATAAATGTTGACATGGAGGTTGATTACTCTCCCTCTACAAGCTTGGACTAGTCAGACACTGACTAATCCCTTCATTCTTTCTATCCGAGTTGCTCCTGTTTCTGTCTGGCTTGCTACTGCTTAGTTTTATCTGTAGCATTCAGTGCACCGAAAATAGAGGCTTAGAAAACCTGACACTAAGAAGATGTACGGTATTATTAAGCTCCAGCAAAAGCTGTAAAAAAATGTAATGAAAATTAACATCAGTGACGTGCATCTTTCTAATGTCTGTGCAATAATTCCTAAACTAGCACCATCCTACTTTCATTTCAGTATAGATAAACCACATACTTTTGGGCTAGACTGTTGGTTTCTCAAGTGACCTGCACATGCAGTAACAACCAGCACACCCCCTAAGAAACAGTACAAGGAAGGAAATGTACACAGAGAACAATTCCCTCAAAGGCCTCATTGGCTCGAATGGCCACATATTATTCAAGTTGAACCAGATGTGCTGACACACTGAAACGTATCATTACAAGGCAGGGTTCTCCCAATCCCCTCAACCAATTCCCAGGTTGAGTTATATAATTAATGAGTGCACAGCACTAGCTTGGCTCTTCCAGTTGCAAAGCTAATAACCGTCTAAGGGAACGGTCTATAGTCTTCTAAGGGAAGACTATACAATTTACTACACATGATATACATACTCACAAGAATCCCATTGTTTTTTAAGATTATCTTAAACTCATTAAATGCCCTCCATCTCTTTTTTTTTTTCCCCAGTTTATTTTCTATTATCATTAAAATTACTCCACTGCTAAACAAACAAAACAAAACAAAAAACAACAACAAAAAAAAACAGTATTAACAATTTACTCAGGAAAATAAAAAGGTACATGAATATGAACTCATCACAAATGCCCTCCATTAAAAGCTGTTAGCTTATCAGATACTGTAATCTTCCTCTTGCTGAGTCAAAAGCAAGTCATTCTATTTAGAATCATAAACTAAATTCCTCACTTGAATAGAATCAGTTTATTTTCCTTTCAATTGTAATGGCATATTTGCAATTCAAGGAGTGTTGCTATCCCAAAAATGGATTCTGGCACTTTGTAGAGTTATTTTGTTGTTGTGTTTTATCTGAGGCTGTAAAATAATAATTAAGAGTGAGGAAATAATTTCAAAAAAATCAGTACCGAGGATAATCACAATGCAACAGAGTAATCAGACTACAAAACTGATTAAGGTAGCAGACGATGTTCTGAAATGCAAACTGAAATTAATTTACAGAGCTTAAACACCTTTTTTTTTTTTTTTTTTTTTTAAGATACATTAGCTATACTTGAATGTCTCTTCAACTGAGTAATACCACACTTAAAGTTCTTCTAGTTAAATTCATGAACAATTTGTAAGAAAATAGAGTGACAGAATTGGGCTTCACACCTGACAGTCACTGGGAAATCCCTTCACTTTCAAGTCTTTTAAATCAAATCTATAATGATTAAGTCTGGTTTTAGTCACAGTAATCAGCCAGCAATAACAAACTGAAGCCTTCCGGTTCATCAGAAGTCAATTACACAGAGCTGCAGTAAAGTTAAATGATTGTCCAACATGTGGGTACAAGGCACAATGCATGCCACAAAGAGAAAGTGTAGCTAATTTTAAGATGTGAGATGCAGGCTAAATTCAACCCAGACAGGGTACCATATCAGGCGCACAGTAAGTTGTGGGCAGATCAATACTGCTGTTTGTAATCAGGGGAGCCGTACCCCAGAATACAACTAGCCATACAAGACTGAGCTGGTGCATTTTGTCTGCTAGCTGGACTTACCATGGATCCAGCTTTACTGCAAGGTATTCAAGTGACATTTAGATCCAAGCCTGTTCCCCAGCTGGAAGCACAAACCTGTGTAATATGTATTGTTTCACACTTCCCATCATTTGATAAAATAAAATTGTACAGAAGGGAGTCTGCCAGAAATTCTGGACACTTGGTGTAGCTTACATATTAAAGAATATCCAGACTTGTTCTAACTGTTCTTCTGCCACATGTTAATATATGATGACCCTAAGGAGATTCCTTCTCTTCCTTTTCACCTTACCACATTCCACCTGTCTTATACAGACTCCTATCAGTGTCCAGCAATTCATAGTTCAAAGACATCTAGGCTGAGCCAGGAATGATATCTTTGTATTTAAGTGTCCTTCACGGAGCCATAATATCCCGTTGCAATGAGCAAGCTCTAAAATTCAGTTACATTCTCTGTGAAGTGAAGAAATACCCCTTTTGTTTTGAACATGCTCCTGATGATTTCATTTTGATGCCAGCAGTCATCATATCATAAGAAACAGGGAACGATCACTCCCTTTCTACTTCGTCTGTATTACTGTGATATCACTGACCTTTTTCATATCCCTCTTTATTATCTCTTTCCAAACTGAACACTTCTAAACTATTTAACCATTTGTCATGTGCAAGCCATTCCATTACCTTGCTCTTTCTTGTTGCTTTTCTCCATACAATGCTAATTCAATTAAGGGTTTTTCAAACAGGGACAAGAAGCATATGTAGAATTCCAAAAGAAAGTTCTACACGTATTACTAACATTAAAAAAAATTAAAAAAAAGAAAAAGAAAACAGGAAAAAAAAACTTTTACTCTCTACTCTTTTACTCTTTTCCTTTTGTTCATGCTCTATGCAGTTTACTGAGCTGCAGATACTACTCTACACTATTAAATTTTGTAGCTCGCTCAACAAGACTATAAGAGTCCATGCTAACTACATTTTGTGCTGCCATAGCTACACATTCTAAAATGCCTTAGGTAATCTGGACACCTCTGGTGCATTTAAATGAGATGCAGAGAAGGTGCATTAGGTCAGGCTACTCCTTACTACCCCTTCCATCAATTTTGAAGTTCTTTGTGACTCTGGTCTTTTTAGATGGAAACACCTACTTGAAATATCTCCTACTTGACAATAAAAAAAAGAAAAAGTAGCAATTTATAACAACTGTGTCATGATACAGATTTTCAATCACTGTGAGATCTTTCATACCGGAAACAGCAGCATTATTACCATATGCAATCAGTTTGCTGAAATAGAGAACAAATTCCAACTTTCCTAGCTACATACTAAGCTGTGAATTGGGGTTGTCATCTGCCTAGAGGTAATCAAGACAGTCCTCATTTGGTGAATGTGTCCTGACCACAGAAAAAGTAATCATCTTCATTGTGTACAGAATAGGCAAATCTAAATTCAGTGAGCAAATGGCCAAAAATCTGAATAAAGACAACATGCAAATCCAGAAATGTCTTGCTTCTGTCAGATCTAGTGCATTCCTCCAGCCCACCCTGAAGTTACATGCACATGAACAGTTACATGTGCATTTATTCCCCTGGGTTTACTTACTAAAGGGAATAAAGTATTACAGTTCCAGGTTGTAGCCTGTATTATACCATATTCTGTGAAGCGTTCAGTAACTACTTGCTTGTACCTTCAGACAAGAGAAAAAAAATCTTAGGTTTGAAATGGTTATTTCTTGCCTGCCATCTTTAATTACTGTGCTTTGGATCCAACACTTTTTGATAAAACAGTGTAAACAATTAATGTTTCTAGAAATAAATCAGTAATACAGAACTAGAGAAATGAATCAGTAATACAGAATTTTGTACCTCTTTATTCTCTCACTTGCCCAGTTGTTTCCATATTTAAACAAAATCATTATAACCGTCTCTTCATAATTGAAAGCACAAGAAGCTGTAAGAAAAGTAATGTCAGAAAAAAAAACTCACAATCAATTTACAACATACCTCCTTCTGTTCAGAATGGCCCAGACTTATCATACACTTCCTCAACTCTATTTGAAATTCAGCATCTTCATGTAGTTTGTCTACAAGAAGCTGGATTAGATTGATGGGAACCAGTCAATCATTCAGTTTCAGTCTATTACCTTCAGCGTTAAAGAAATCTTATAAAGCTTTCCAATGCAAAAACATGCTGTCATATATTAATCTGAGCTTCTATAAACATTGTGCAACATTCTGATAAAATTGATTGTTTCCACTAATGTTTCCTTAGTATATCTGCAATACTTTGCAGAATAATATACAAAAAAATCATAAAATTGAAGAACAATCAGTTCCAGGCAAACTTTAACAGGACACCTACAAACAATACCCTTTAGCAGAAATATTTTGAGTGAAGAGACTAACAAGGTTTCAATGTGCGTATATGCAGTACGTTCTGATGGGTAAGGAAAACTACATCATTATTTCCAGTTCTGTTGAGTCACGTCTCTTGGTAATAAACTACAGGAGAATCTAAGAAAGGGAGGATCTATTCTACTAAGAAAAGACTTTATAACATCCCTGAATACAACAGTACTAAATCCCCCAATATAAGATTTTAACAGATGACCTACAGTGACACTGCATTCTTAAAGATGGTGTCATTTATATTGCTGTCAACTCACAAAATGACTTTTCTATTTTTATTCCAATACAAAGAATTACAGAAAATCTTTTGTACAAGTAAATGTCAAAAGATCTGCTACCACATTTCTACAAAGCCATGATTCATTGTGATTGTTGTACAGGTGTTAGAGAGATTAGTTCTGGTTTACTTTTCTGCTTATCTCTACTGAGAACTATGGCATATGTGATTCAGTAGAAACAGCTCTGAGAGAAATGTTTGCAAGAGCAAAATATGTCAGAAAAGTGAAATTACCTTTCCATCATGATGTCAAAGAAGGCTGCAGGTGAATATTCTCTGCCTACCCGCCAAAATCCCACCGGAATTTTACGTGACTTTACTGCTTCATAAAAAAAATTTGATTTATACCAGATTGATAGCATTTTCCATGATCATTTAATTCTAATACAAATTCATAGCAGACTTTTCAAGTGGCTTAAATGTACTACAAACCCCAACCCTCCTTTTTTTCTGAGAAAATTTAAACTACTGGTAGGTGTTGGAATTACTCAAGGCCTTAAAAAGTTATCTAAGGATGTCTTGTTCATTAGATAAAACAGATCTTGTTCAGGATCACGTAGCATCAGAGCATTAATAAGAGGATTGATAAGAATACACTTGCCAAATTCTCAGTAAATGCTGTATATCCCATTGCTTATTAACAAAATCCAGTTCCCTCTGGATTAATTCTGTGCCTACCAACAAGGAAATAAAACCCTAAAGCTCACAAAGCTCTATTAGTATTACTGATTTTTTTCACTATTAAATCATTAAGGTGCCCAACACTTTATTTTAATGGATTTTACGTATATTACTATAATCATACTATTTTTCATTTATCTGTATTCCTTTCTTGGATGCCCTCCTTTGTATTTTGTTCCCTTAAAAAATAAAATAATAATAATAATAATAATAATAATAATAATAATAATAATAATAATAATAATAATAATAATAATAATAATAATAATAATTTTATGATTAAAATTATTAAATCTAAAGTATGACTTTATTGCTTGCTTCTGGTTTTTAGACATAAGATTTTCCATCTTTAAAAGACCTAAAGATAAAACATGAATTATAGCTTCTGGGACATGAAGTCCACACCTGACATTCACAAAAGAAACTAACACACAAAATATTCAGAGATTATACACTTCAAAACCATCAGAACATGACAAAACCATTAGCTTGCGAAATCCTTATAGAGTTATAGTCAATCTAATCAGGTAAGAATAGCTTGTAGTGTTGTCTTGTCAATATCAATTTAGACCACCCACTGGTTCTTATCTATTTTTTATCATCGATTCTGTATCTTTCCTGCCCATATCATACGGCTAAATTCCTTCTAATATGACAAGGTCTTAAGGATTTATAGACATTTCTCTAACTGTAACAAATTGCTATTCTTGTTAGGGTTCCAGCTACAATCCCCATTGGAAAAATGTTATGAGAGAGATACTATCAAAGTGATCCCTGGCTGCTGATGCAGAAATGAATGCAAGTCATTTTTAGTTAAAATCACAAGATGCAGAAATAGTAGTAGAGTGAGAGGATTTATTAAGTTACAGTCATTCACCAGAAAAAAAGAAAATTATTTTTTTAAAAAGTAACACACTTCAAAAGTTTTGAAGGTCTGTGAATCCTTAGTTTAATAGTGCAGCTAAGAATCCTTATTTATTCAATAAAAATATACATATGGGATCATCTTGTAAACAATACTCAGATTTTTTCTTTAGAGATCAGATCACATGGAACCGTAAGATAAACTTCATATATAAAATGGTTTACCATCCCAAGCTCTCCTGGCTACTGCAAAATTTTTATTTTTTTATTTAAAGTGCCATGTATTGGCATATGAGCACTGATGGACCTCTAAATGTCAGGAAGATGCATGAACAGGATGCAGCCTTAGACAACATTTAGGTACAATAAAAGTGTCTTCCAGTTAGATCAATTATTTGCTTGTGTCTTTGAAATATTCTGAAAAAGAAAAGGTCATTTTCACTCTTTCACTTTTTTTTTTTTTGGTAAAGATTTCACTGAAAAAAAAGTTCTATATTCTTCCATTCTTACAAATAACAAAAGTATGGCTTCTGTTTTTTAACAATAGGAGCTGCTCTTTGCTGAGATCAAGAGACCAGTAAAGTGGGAAAAGCTTTAAAATCTACTCTGACTCACAATCCTTAAATATTTGGCATATGCTGGATAACTGGTATGAGTAACAAGGGTTTGAGGTTTTTCACTTTGTCAAGGTTTCCAAAAGATCTGTTCAGTGAGTCTAAATTGAGACCCATTGGCCCTGACCAGAGTTTCTGACAATGAAATCCAAACAGAAGAGTAACACAGAGGAAACCTAAGAGGGGTCTAACTCAGGACAAGTATCCTAATAAAAGGGATGGTGTTTGACACCAGGAAGGAGCATCCAATAGAGCAAAACTCATCATTCATAAGAGTAGGGTCTTCAGTGTTTCTGTTACTTTCCTTTTTGTGCTCAATATGGTTACATATGACATATGTGGTAAAATCTCACACTAAAGCTAGCCTCCAGAAATCATGAGACTATCATTTCCTTATTCTGTATCCTGTTACAATTAACAAAGTGCAATTGAAGTGTTCAATAACATTCACTTTTCTTGGTTTATACCAAGAGCAGCAGTGTCAGAGTCCACCAAGTCAGATAATTTCTAAAGGATTCAAGAGGGACACTATGCAAAGCCAAGGCTGCTGGATACTTAAAAGGGGTTCCTTAGTCTGATCTCATCATTTCTCTGATTGCCTTTCTGTTTCTTTCCTTCTTCATCTGCTCATTTTTTTTCTATTCAGCTGAAGAGATTTTCTTTAACCTCTCTTTCTTGAATCAGTTTTCCCTCCCCATTCTATTTTCTCAACTTGTAAATGACAATTTTTTAGGCAGAGAAAATCCTTATTTTCAATATTTGTTTCCTCACAAAAACAGGTGATACAGGTAAAGGAGAAAAAAATGCAGGTGTTTTTCAGCTTATTTAAAAGCTTTTCTTTTTTTTCCCCTCAAAATAAATTTTTACTGAATGTAAACATGAATAATAAAAGAAAAGAAGAAATAGACTGAGACTATAGTGAAAGTAGCAAGCTGAAGTAGTTCAATACCTTGGAGGGGACGACAGATGTGTACTTAGGTATGAATTCAATAAATATATAAAGATCATCTTATTTAGTGCAATGAGGAAGACATTCCACTTATTCCTGTTTTATTCTGGGAGAATACTATTTTAAGAAGATAACGGTGAGCTACATTAAAGTGGGGGGAAAAAATCAAATAGAGTTACTTAAATTAGATATTATGTAGCACATTTAGAGTCACTTGATAATGTTTTAATGATCTTCCAGGTAAAAGCTCTTTAAAGGAGTTACCACACAAATATTTCATAGGCTGGCTTACACCTCTAATAAGAAAAGAAGCATTTAAGTGCAGTAGCAGAAGCTACCAAAAACGGAAGTCATTTTTACTTAGTAAGATGACACCAGTGCTATATAAACAGCTAGGAGTATAATAATGCTGTAGCAATAATCAAAGGGTACCCTCCTGTGTTGAAAAGGAGTTACTCTAGTTAGGCTGAGCAATATAATTTCTTTCCTCATCACAAATGTAAAATTAAAGATGACTTTATTGCAATGATTTATTCTAGTCCTTCTAGACATTGTAACTATTGCAATAAAGATAATAGAGAATAGTTAGATGAAATGAATTACTAAAACATAACATCATTAATAGATAAAAATACTTTAAAAAGGCAAATATCAGTTGCTATTATCTAACAGCAAATTCTTACACTGGTAATTATATCAACAGGGCCAAATAAAAGTACTTTTTATGTGTAATGTAAGTAAATTACAAATTTGACTAAAATAAATCACATTTTTAACATAAGAGTTCTTTCAGCTGAGGCTCTAGTGGATACATCTGACAGCCCTGTATGCCTCCACCCTGACATACAGTTATTAGGAGCAGTTTGTAACATTCCCGTTTTGTCTGTGAAAAGACATTTTAATTGAAAAATCATTTGCCCATAAAATTATCATCATCAGTTTACATTCTACAAAGGGACTGCATTATGACCATACCAGAAATTGTAAGTGGATTCATTTTACCACTAAATCACTTTACATTATGCTGTGAACAGAATGATTAAAGCAGGTTAGCATTTTCTTGGCACAGTAATTACGTGGTTATGCATTTCAGCCACACCAATATTTCTACTAGCTAGTCCATTTATCTTGGTGACAGAACATCTATACTAAATGGACAGAACATGTTTTATTTACTTGATGCAATTCATTTAATGCACAAAATACTTTCAAACTTAGTTTTTGTAATCATGATAGCTTTATCTATTTATTTATTTATTTCATTGTCTTGTAGAACAAATTTAATCTAGTGCATAAGTAGTGAATAAAGTATCTAGTAGGTCAGCTACACAGAACTTAACATGGTTAGATCAAGGGAAATCGAGACAGTATGATTTGATGCACTACTCTTCTTTTAGGGACTAAAATTCTCAGTGAATTAGAAAAAGGAAATGCCCATTCAAAACTGATGGCAATGGCCACAGTGTTTCAAAACATAAACAACCTCCATGAAAACTTGTTAATTGGCTTGCTGACTGTGGTGAGCAATAGTGACCTGAATATTTGGCTGAAAGCCACCTTTTCTCAATGCAGAGAATACAAGCCCAACCAACGGACACCAACTCCCAAAACATCCTGCTGAAGTTTCACCTGTGACTTGGAACAGCGCACTCCTGCTCTCACATTCTGGACTGAGCCCAGTATCCAGCTCTTTGTATTTGATGATCCATATACACATGCCCACTAGACAATATACGTGGGATAGTAGATAGTACATTTTTATTTGATGTTCAATTCTTTTTTTTTTTTATCTGAAGAAAATAGGCTCCATTCTTGTTCAAAGTAAAGAACTCTCAAACTGATTTCCTCAGCTGCACAGCCTTTAGAAACTGGCAGAAGCATTACAGCTCCCCAGACACACTCCATTCTCATTAAATGACTAATCTAAAACCAGCCAACCAAAACACATTGAGTAACTGCACAGAATATGAATGTTTTACTCCCGATGTAGAACTCAAATTAAAACAAATCACAGTTATACCTCAGGTCTGAGTGACCCACAGGGTAATGCTCTATGGTGTGCTTTGTACAACACTGATGACATGTTTTGCTTTTTTTTTTTTTTGGTTTGTTTCTGTTTTGTTTTAATCTAATGACCAAAATTCAGTTCATGAAAAACAAGCAACCGTAAATTGTACAACTTTAAAACGTAGGTACAATCCCTCAAACTGGAAACAGAAGTCTGGCAGTAACAGAGCATGACAACTCAACTACATTTTAAAGCAACATTAATAGAGCATATTTGTGCATCTACCTTTCAAAAATAAATTATTACCAAAAAAAAAAAAATAACTAGAAGCATTTTCCTTAGTAGCATCAAATTACTACAATCAATTACCCGCAAAAATAACACAATATACTTCTGAATTTCAACAACATTCTAGAGGCAGCAATTTATAGGCAGTTAAATATCTAACAATATTGGAATAAATAGACTTTGTTTAAAAATGTCAATATTGAATATTTCAAATTATTTCTGCTTAGGAGAATATTGTTTGAAGCTAAATTTTATGTTTACCTAATTTCTAATATATAACTTATCTGCAAATAAATGCTGTAGTGATCCTTAGAAATTTTCTGAACACAAAACATATACATTATCTTGCGCAACAAATTAGACCAGACAATTATCAAGTATTTTATCAACCTGAGAATAGAATAGAACATATCTATTAGGTATATAGAATAGAATACAGAATAGAATAGAGTATATCTATTCTATTCTTTGTACTAGTCAAACTGCTCCTTCCTCAGATCCAACTAAATACACTTACCTACAATGTGCTCCTAAATCATACCCACTCATAAGTCCCAGCAAACCTCCAACTTAAAACAAATCACTTATACACAAGAATCTCTTTGCTTGGAAGATATTTGCTGGATACATGTCAATTCAGAGACAGCACAAGCAGTGACAGGAGTGATACTGTTTAGTTTTGACACAAAAGGCGTTGGTCCCTGGAAGAAAAGAAACTCTATCTTTCCCTTATTGTCTCAATAACATGCAAATTCTGAGAAGGGATAAATCAGAATACTCCTAATATCTACTGACCCTAGTACTCCCCTTTAACTGTTTATTTCCATTATAAACAAGGTTTTCCTGCCCCCCTGACACTTCCCCAGTAACTAAAGCAGGTAAGCCAGCTTTAAGATAACATAGTTTTGTGTTCCTTTGTACAGAAGTACAAAAACACAGAAGACTCATAATCTTGTAGCCTATTAGGTACCTAAGCATGAACTGTAATTTGATGCAGGCAGTTGCTTTACTTTTAAATACACCAGGGCCCCAAATAATAAAACTATAAAGCAGAACACATTGTGCTTGTCTGTAGCGCATACAGAGATTCTTCTAGTTCCATCATTCTCAGTTCAGAGGCTGAACCCTAATAGTGCATTATTTAACCATCCCACTAGTTGACCAAGGAGATTAAAAACTAGGATAACACTCAGAAACTGTATGTTGAGACATCAGAAAAACAGAAACAACCTGAGAACCACGAAAAGGAAACAGGAAAAGAAAAACTAGCACAGGTCCCAAGGATAACAAAAGCACATCAAATACATGACTTTGAAAACCACCTATTTATTTAATTCACCTGAAAAACAGTGGAAATTAAAGTGCCGAGACAGTGGTACCCTTAGTCATCTCTAAATAACTTTGAAAAACTGCCTGTGTGTTAAGATGCCTACTCCTAGGTGTCCATTTGAAAAGCAAACTTTTCAGAAAACACACTCCATGAAAGGTTTCTGTCTTTATTTTGCTACCAGCTTCTATGAGAATCCCCCCAAATCCAAATAAGACATTCATATCTAGCCACTGCAAACAGAATCTTCTTACAAGGTTTCCTTAAAACACTCTAAGCTATTTTGTGGTCTTTCAGTCCGCCTATGTCTCTACAAAAGCCAGTATTCATTTAAAAAGCTTCAGTGCCGTTCTGGACGGCATTCATCAATATCTTTTGAACAATGTTTTTGCCTAACAGCCATTAGTGAAAAGTTTGAACTCTTTGTAGCATACCCTGCTTGAAAGCATCATTCACTGAATGATTTAAGCAATGGCAGATGACACTATGCACCTAAGTGCTTCTCAGTACTTTATTAGTAATAATGCAGAAAGACTGCCTTTCACATGAAATTTAGTGGTCAAGCTTTCAGATGTGAAAGACAGCTAAGTACACAGTTTTAAGGTGGCTTCATGTACAATAAACTGTGACAATTCCACAGTTAACTTTTATGGACTTTATGCACTCTATCTCACTCTATTTTGTTATATACACTTATGAACATAATTATATTAATATTTTCATTTCTGTCTGAGACCTAAAATATATCACGTAAGTGAGGCTTTAAATCAAAGGCTATTTATCTCGGTAGTGATCAGGAATAGGACCACAGTAGGGAAGCCTTTTATTTGGTGAAATCTCAGTGGCAATAATGAAGGAAACAAAAGTCCCATATTTTCATGGCAGAGACTGTCTTATGAAAACCACAAATATAGTTGTAGGGTCATAGTGATCATGAAACAAAGACAACACACGCATGATTTGATTTTCTATTACACTTTCTCTAAACAGCCCAGCTACACAGAACTCTAATGGAAGCTAATTCTCAAGAAGCTAATTTCTAATGGTTTAAATTCCTTATGGTTTCTGGTCTTATCTAGAAGGTTTAACACAGGTGAAAGGAAAAGCTGAAGCCATACAACACCAGTAACAAAAAGCCAAATGATAACCAGAAAGGGATAGGTTATACATCTATACAATTCTATGGGGAGAAAAAAAAAAAAAAAAAAAAAAGCTTTTGGCAAAGTGCTGTCAAAATAAAATAAATCTTAAAGCAGAGAAAGTTCCTTCTCATGTCAGAATACCACAGGCCTAACCCCCAATACAGAACAACACAGGAAAGGATTATATCCTACACCAATTTTGCAACAGAAATCATCTAACAGATGGAATTTTGGATAACAATTTCAGTCAAAATCTAACTTCAGATTACAATGGAAATGTGGAACTGAAATGTCTGAGTACAAAACTTCACAGACACTAAAGCATGAAAGCAGGGATTCAGGAACATGAAGGTGTATATAATTAAAACATTCACATCTCTACATTTATTTTCTGAGCACACATTTATAGGCTTCCTGCTCCCCCCCTCCCCCCCACCCCCCCCCCCCCCCCTCCCCCCCCATATGGGTCATATAACAGCCCATAAGAGTAACAGCTTTAGAACTTTAAGAAAAACTTCATTAAAATGTGCACTTATATTTGGATTTGGGAGGCATTTTTGAAGATCCTGTGTTTGTTTGCTTTTTAACTTTGTATTTATTTCTCTCAGCAGAGAGAAAATGTGACAATTCTGAGGCATAAAGCTAAGTTTGCCTTCAGGTAACTTAACATCTGATCCTGTAGCTGGGCTGCTGTTTTGATATCCTCATTGATGATTCCATTTTTCCAGAAGTCATACATCTGTAGCTGGCTCATTTGAGCAAAGCTGCATAATACTTTTATAATGAGTCTGATACTCTAGATTAATGTGAGAGAAGAAGAAAAAAAAAAGAAGGAAGGAAGGAAGGAAGGAAGGAAGGAAGGAAGGAAGGAAGGAAGGAAGGAAGGAAGGAAGGAAGGAAGGAAGGAAGGAAGGAAGGAAGGAAGGAAGGAAGGAAGGAAGGAAGGAAGGAAGGAAGGAAGGAAGGAAGGAAGGAAGGAAGGAAGGAAGGAAGGAAGGAAGGAAGGAAGGAAGGAAGGAAGGAAGGAAGGAAGGAAGGAAGGAAGGAAGGAAGGAAGGAAGGAAGGAAGGAAGGAAGGAAGGAAGGAAGGAAGGAAGGAAGGAAGGAAGGAAGGAAGGAAGGAAGGAAGGAAGGAAGGAAGGAAGGAAGGAAGGAAGGAAGGAAGGAAGGAAGGAAGGAAGGAAGGAAGGAAGGAAGGAAGGAAGAAGGAAGGAAGGAAGGAAGGAAGGAAGGAAGGAAGGAAGGAAGGAAGGAAGGAAGGAAGGAAGGAAGGAAGGAAGGAAGGAAGGAAGGAAGGAAGGAAGGAAGGAAGGAAGGAAGGAAGGAAGGAAGGAAGGAAGGAAGGAAGGAAGGAAGGAAGGAAGGAAGGAAGGAAGGAAGGAAGGAAGGAAGGAAGGAAGGAAGGAAGGAAGGAAGGAAGGAAGGAAGGAAGGAAGGAAGGAAGGAAGGAAGGAAGGAAGGAAGGAAGGAAGGAAGGAAGGAAGGAAGGAAGGAAGGAAGGAAGGAAGGAAGGAAGGAAGGAAGGAAGGAAGGAAGGAAGGAAGGAAGGAAGGAAGGAAGGAAGGAAGGAAGGAAGGAAGGAAGGAAGGAAGGAAGGAAGGAAGGAAGGAAGGAAGGAAGGAAGGAAGGAAGGAAGGAAGGAGGGAGGGAGGGAGGGAGGGAGGGAGGGAGGGAGGGAGGGAGGGAGGGAGGGAGGGAGGGAGGGAGGGAGGGAGGGAGGGAGGGAGGGAGGGAGGGAGGGAGGGAGGGAGGGAGGGGAGGGAGAGAAAAGCTTTGATAACTTAGAGGAAGAATACACCAACTGTCCCTTTTAAAGCAGAATCTGAAGTTCTCTCATTCTGCTACTGACTTGCTATAGAAACTTCTTTGGACAATTCATTTCATAACTCAGTACTTCTATTTCTCTGTGTATTTACTGGAGGCCATAAATGATGATTATCTTCACTAGTAAATCATTTTGAAATCCACAGACTATATGTTGAATGGCCAAACAGGATTTATAAGTAAAAGTAAGCCATAGACCACATAAATAAATGCCAAAGGTTTTTGTGATGAACTGTTGTGATGAACAGTTATATGGATCTAATTTATGAAAACACTTAAAAGTATTCCATTGAAGCAACTGGTAGTCTTATGTTTGTCTTGCAAATGAACAACTCATCATATATTCCTTTGTTATACTTCTTATTAGTTATCTTAAATTGTCCTGTTACTGCAACAAGGACTCCCAACAATTGTGATTATGATTTCTTAATTACCTCTTTGTAAACATGTTACAGGAACACTGCAAAGAGAACTGACAATTTTAGATGAATTACTTCTCCCTACCTCACCTCTGTTCTAGTCAACAGCTAGACAATGAACAATAGTCTATGTTCTTAAAATAATACAAAAAAAAGCTTTCTAAAAGCTTTAACTAAAGACATAGTTACTCAGCTGATGTAAGATATCTAATATCCCATGAAATCAGTAGAGTTAGATTAATTCACATCACTAGAAAAAAGAAAAAAAAAAAACACCACCTTTCGTTGTTTTAAAACAGTATCGTGTTCTTCGTATTCTGTACTCCAAGTGTATTTCAGCAGAATACGCTCATGGAATACATGCATCTCTATATGAGTTTAGAGATCAAGGAGACCAGAATCAAGGAAGCTATATATAACAGCTATAATATATCCAAGCTGTAATAATGTATAGGTATACACTGTATCATCACTGGCACAATGTATGTTTTCCAATAAATGTGTTTTATTTAAATGGGGGGAAGGGGGGTAGAACATCAATAGCCCTCAAACACCAAGAAAATAAAACAAAGAGCACAGGACGGTTTCACATAGATACTCAAAAACTATGCTAAATCACTCTTTTAAAGAAATTATTTCGAGCATATTAATTCATCCAGTCATTTAATTATGAATAAAATAGTGTTAGAGCACAAGAGAAAAGCACAAACATACTTGGAGGCCTTAAAGGGTAAATGTAATTATACACTATAATAAAACCTAGCACAGAACTTTTCAGCCAGTGGTTCAAAGCACTCAGATATACTTTTGGAGAAGCATAAACAATGCAAAAACCTATAATTGCAATGTCAGTCAGGAAGTCCATACAGAATACCAAGTACAAAATCATATCTTACTTCATTTGTTTCCATGGGTCTTTGGCAAAATAAAAAACTACAATGCCAACTGCAGAAGCACAGTGTCCTCTGCTGGGGAAAATTACATCCATTTCCTACCTGAACATAAGAAAAAAAAAATATAATCTGTAACTCTCATAACCAAAACTGAGATAGACCAATCAATCATTGTTACAAAAATCCCATTTTTCACAGCCTATATAAAAAAGTAGGAGACAGAAGACCATCCTGGAGATACTGCTTCAGTGACTTCTAGCAATTCAGACTTGATTAATAGCTCAATAGCTGTTACCTATATAATTCACCTTAAGTGATCTTAAAATACTTTACTTTTTCATGCATACTGTCATTACTGAAAATGACATATTCAACCATTTGTCAAAGCTAACTAAAAGGGCTCTAACAAATGCTCTTAATCTTTTTTCCTAATATCAGAACTTAGCTATAACGTGTGCCATCTGTAAATTCAGAACAGTACAAGGACTGCAGGATAGTCAGTAGGTCTCTGATTACTGGATGTGATCAATTCATTCACATGAAGAAGTTGTACCTTTCACTTCTAAGAAATTAAGATCTCATTCCTAAAACGGAGGCTTAAAAAATAATAATAATAATAATAATCTACACCTATCATGTGTGAAGTATCTCTTTTAACAGTCAACAGTGCAAGGAAGTAAACTTGTCAACAGGACACAGCCATTAGAATTGATTCTCCAATTTAAAGAGCAAATACACCATTTGAATATTAACTACGGCATTTGAAGGGAAAGAAAAGAACAAATGCATAGAAAAATAGGAAATAAAATGATAGAAGCATCAACCACTAGTTCCCAGATAAAAAATAATAGTTCTTGTATATAAATGAATTCAGAGACCATGCCCCTTATACATTGTTTCTGTATTTTAAGACAAGATGAAAATGAAATAAATCTTTTTTAAAATATTCCTGTATATTTAAGCCAGGTGAAAGAGTTACATGTTTTGCTTTGTTAACCAACATAACCCTGAAGAAACCTCACAGCAATGGTATTATGAAGTGACATTATTTGTCTTCACAGACAAAATATATTGTGGCATACCACACTCATGACTGATGCTAGGCAAACATCTTATTTTTAGCTTGCACTATTATAAGGCCCAACATCCACAAATGTTAAAAATTGAATGCACATCCAGTGTAGAAATGAGTCTCAGTAAAATGGAATATGCACAGGACAGAACAGACCATGGCTTGTACCAATCTGAAACGCTGAAGAAGGTATTGTGGTTACACACGACGTAAAAGAATGCAAAACAAATTACCTTATCATATATTGGTTGCACCACTAAAAATGCTATCTGCGGTAAAAAAGGCAAGAGCAACCTTACTAGAACAGGATGGCAGTGTGTAAAATCTTTAACAATGTTACTAGTGACAATTTTTAGTCTTTTAGTTGCTGTTTATATACACCATATATATTAGGCTGGTTTAAAAAATGATAAAATTTTGACTTGTTGACTTAACAGAAATAACCCAGGTTTTAATTTCCACAAGTCCACTAAAAGAGCACCCAAAAAAAGAAGATATTTGCAAGATTTAACAAAATGGATGAGGTGGTGTAATATGTGTTTGGGCAGGGAGATGAATTTATCATATAGACACATTAGTCATTCAGTATTACAATGAAAAGTGTATGATTCTAAAATGTATTAGAATCCTCAAATAAAGATGATACACCATACCTACATATTATTATAATGTTTTTGCGTGTTTGATTTACAGTTATGATTACCACTCTTCCATGTGCCCATTGCCCTGTTGTGCATGCCTTATTTTCATTTCTGCACATAACAACCCAATTTGTTTACACAGCTGTAATTATTATTTGCCTAAAGTTTCCAATCTCTATTTTCAGATGAATTTCTTTCATTCAGAATATAGCTTTCATGAAAAGGAGCCAACAACACCTTAACTGTCATGCACATTAAAGTCAGCCAGATACACAGCCAAAAATCAAGGATATATATGTGTGTGAGTATACAGGGTGAAAAACTCTCAGATAAGGATTCCTGAACTAAAACCAGATGTTATTTCTCTAATTAAATGGTAAATTTAAAGAAAATTGGAGGGAAAAATAATTCTATTTTTCTATGTCAATTCAACTAAGATAACCATATAGCAGTTAAATTAGCCCAGCAAGGTACAGCTGTGAGCAGTTATAAAACATTTATCAGAATTGCACTCATGCTTAAGACTAACTTAACTGAATTGTACAGTAGCCAGTAGTTACTATACAGTAGATTATTGTCTTTATTGTCTTTAAATATACATGTACAATAGTCTTTAATGTCTTTATACAATTGTCTTTATTGTCTTTAAATATACACTAGTCCACTGTTCCTATGCGCTGCTCTGAAGTCATCAGATCAGCATGTGTGTGTACAAGTCTATATACATATAAACATATACACACACGTGCACATGTAAATACATATACACAACAAAGCACATACTAACATGCAGTAGGAGTTGGATCTTATAAGCATTTCACTTGTCTCCTCATCTCTTTTAAAAGCCAACTGCCTTGCAATGGTTTTCCTCTTTTTTTCTTGCACAGAACCTTTATACCCATCCCTGCTGTCACTCACCACACACTCGCAGGGAAGGTAAGCAAAAGAATAATGCCTTTGGCCTACATGGTGTTCCTGTAGCAATGCTCAGGAACTATTTCATTTAAACATCTCACTGGATCTCTAATGTCACATTATCTTAAGCCATCGAAGTCTAGAACTACCTATAATTCAGTTAGTACACCAATATATTCATTTTATGGAAGGAGGAATAGAGTTGACGGAGAACAAGATTGTGTTGAACAAATGATAAAGGGGGTTGCTGTTTCATCTGGAATGGATTCCACAGATGTTTTATGTTTCTTAGTCCACTAATGGAGTAAGAGTGTCATCACTCCTGTCTGCTGATAAAACTAAGGAAAAGCTACCACAATTATTTAGTTGAAGTCAAAGCACTGCTAGTGTGATCCCCTAAGGCTGCTTTCTGAAACTGGAAATAAATGATTTTTCCTCTTTGTTTGCCATGCCAAGAAAAGATAATGCAGCTCATTCAGTTAACATTTGTCACTGAAGCACATTATCCCTCCAGGAATAATACGTGGGAGTAGCACAGACCTAGTGTTTCAAATTAATCAAAAATAGGATTAATCGTGCAAGAAACAGAAGAAAAATACAATTTAAAAATAAAGTTAGAGCAGTAGCAAAGTATAATTAAAACATACTTCCTAGCTACTATTTCTGTTGCCACCTGAAGCTTGATTTCATCAGTTACCTTCCTCTGATTTTTAATTCCTCAGCCATAGCATGGACAAGATTTACTGTATGCTGATCTGAATGACTTTAGAGCAGCATATGCAGAGTGCCAGGGAGCAGTGCTTAGGCAGGGAAAGGTGAGAATTGGGCAGGAGGACAAAGAGAACAATTTTCCAGATAAGTAAAGACAATGAAAACACTTTTTGACTGTTTTTGACTGCATTGTCAGAGCAACTGGTTGGCATCAGGGAGGATAGAAATTTACTAGCCAAACTTCAATAAGAACTCTCACATGGTAGATAGGATTCAAAAATGAATATTACAATTTTGTAAGCATAGCCAACAATGCACTTCTTCCGTTTGTATCTATGTGTCTTTTATTAGGCAGCTTTTTCATCTACAACAACCATTAAAACCAAGTATTAAAGTAAACTGAATTTGGAACCTAACCTTCGAATCACTGTGTCACAAAGCATTTAACAGTATTTAATCTTTTAATCTAATTTTAACAGTATTTAATCTTTTTGCTCTCAAAAGTAATTTAATAATATTTTCTTATGATTGTTTATTTTCAGGTTTTTAAATTTCTATGTTTATATTTCATAATGTGCATAAAACAGTGGTGTACATATACACATATTGTGGGTGAATGCTCAGAATTTATTGATTTTTACTAATGGGATGCACAAATCAAAAAGGCTTGATAACCATTGCAATCACACAGTCGGTACGATCCTTTCAATCTGAGTGCACTTCAATGTAAATTCAAAATTTATTTATACTAAAGTAAAAGAAAAGCCCAGTTTTGTAGTATACTCATACTTATACACTAGACTGCAAGTATATTAAGATGTAAGAGCAAAATCAAAAATTCTAAATAAAGCTCCAGTTACTAGAAGGCATCCAGATTTATTTTTTTTTTTTTTTAACTAGATTTAGTAAATTATCGTTCGTGCATAGCACAAAATTTAGGATGACAAAAATCGTATTCTAAACCTGGACAGCTTAGTTATTTAAATAAAGCCTCCCAGCACAAGGATCCAATCCCAACACCAAAAAAAAAAAAATAGAAATCATGCTTTATTTTCAAGGAGGCATAGCTTAATGTCAAGAATTTTTAAGTCTAGGCTAAATGTGCCCTTTTGTATAAACATCCCAGTGAGGTCGGAATTAAATGAAAGGCACACCAGATTGCTCCAAAAAGTTTCCAAAAGGCACTGTTTAATGGCAACCGTGCAAACATTTAGCAAGACAAACTCCAGGAGCAAATTCAGCAGACTCTCTGAAAGAGGGACCACAACCACTGGCTTGAATCAAACTACTGCTTACAGTTCATCACAAAACACTTATAACCTTACCTTTAAAAACAGCTTCATTAAGAAAGAAAAAAAGTAAAGTGTACTGAACAAAATATAAAACTATATATGTAATCTAATAAAAAGAAATAACAATGTATGTAAATCTTTCTAGACTGGGGAAGAAGGGATGTGAATCTTTAAGCATTGATTAGCTAGTTATTGACATCACTGGAAATTGGTTTTTGGTGGTGGTGTTGTTGTTTTTGTTTTTGTTTTTTAGGTCTGACAAATTTTGAAGTTTAAAAACAAAATTAAAATACCTAACGTCTTTATCTTTTCTATGAAATTTCCATTCTGGCAAATCAAAATCTTTCAATTATGGAGTTAATACTATTTTTAGTCTGGTTTCTTCTTTCACACATACTAAAAATACCATTAGGTGAAGAGAAAATATAAATTGTGAGGGTTCTAAGTACCTTTCATTGCCTATTTGCACTTTTTTTTTTTTTAATTAAACCAGAATATTTTTTTTTGTGGAAAACATACACTGCCCAATTTTTAAACTTCATGTCTACAATATTATCAGCAAATTCATTCATTTTGTAATGTCCCTACAGCATATTTTATACTATAAAATGTTTAATATATTTTGTTTATAATATCTGAGTTTCTAGAATTCATTACTGTTCACAGATGCATCATAACTGGCCTTTTCCAGTTTATTAATGATGTCATGACTAATTATAATGCTTAATAGGCTATCTCAGGTAGAATTCCAAGAATACATTCACAAAACTGTGTTTAATGTGTGAAGAGGGAAATGTTAATGGAGAGATGAAAACAAAATATGAATCAAAAATGGAGACTGAAGACAGGAGATTCAAAGATAAAGAAGTGTCTGAAGAGAGAACTGACTTCTCATTCAAATGGCTCAGCTGCCCTTTCATTAGTAATTAGAACAGTTTCCTTTATCATATGCTTATTCGGATGAAGAAATTGATCTGTTTCCTGTATTTTTTAAATAACCCAGTCATTAATGTGGTCAAATGTGCTTGCCTAGTCCAAATGGATCCATCTAGATCCACTTTTAAGGACTATGGAGTGTTTCTTTTTCCTCATCACAACCCAAAAGTAAGAAACCAATACTTTTGCAGTAAATTTTGTGGAAAGTTTTTCATGTTATTAGATATACACATCAACACCAGGACAGCCATTTTATTCAGGAATTTACAAGAGAAACCTAATTTGTAACTTGTGTATTGCATCATTAATAACATGAACTTCAGTATTTTGTATGGCACACAACTGCTTAGTGAGATTATTGCTCATAATTTTGTGTCTGTCTCTCAATCTGTCTTTATCATGAGATTAAGTAAACTAGGCAAATTAGCACATTCTGAGGGCACGTGCATTTCTGCATGTATTCACATCTGCCCACCTGTGCGTCTGAAATCTCTGAATTTATCTGCCAAGTTCAATCAACAATAACTGGATTGGCATCTCAAAGTTAATTACGTTCTTAGATGCTTTATTAAAGCCTGCAATATGAATCCAACTCTCATCATATACCAGAGAAAGGGTTATGAACATCCCAAACACAAGAAAAACTTTAATCTGCATTTGCTGATTTGCCTTTTTAGATAAGAGAATCTAACCATAGATTGTAAACAAGTCTAATTTCTCCCACTGCTTTCATAATTAACTGCTTGTGAAAAAGGTAATGAGGTTTATTTTTTATTCTAACGCAGAACAGGAATGTCAGAACACTAACATAATCTGAAAAGCATCGGATTTTTTTTAAGGCCTTGCAAGTCTGAAATCAGTTGGTTTTTAGATGTCTGGAAATGAGTGCTTAACAGCAAGCACTATGAATTCATAGTTATGAAACTTGTGATCTACATTCTTAAATTCTTCCAGTGTTTGCACATTTAAACTAGAAATGGCAAATGAGAAACTATACATGTCCAAAGTTGTCTTTGTTATAAATAAAACTGAAAACAAAATAGTTTAAAACAAATCAACAACAACAACAATCAACTAAACCCTTGGATAAGCAGTGGAAATGGGAAAAGGCTAAAATAAGCCAGGGACCTTTAATGAGAGAATTAAGAGTGTCAAGGAAAAATAAACTGTCAAAACAGCAAAGAAAAATATTCAACTTTCCCTTTAATTTTTTTCTAGATTTGTAATTGGAAAGCACTGTTCAATATTGAACAATTTGTATTCAAATTTTACTTTCAAAAAATGTGTTATTTCAATTAGGAAAGCTACAGTTAAAGGCAAAACAACTTAAGACCACCGAAGGATAGAATGTGACATAGTAAATGCAATAAAAATTGTTGTAATAAAATTTTGGTGAAGTCTCATCCTTCCCTCAAGCACCACAGATTAAGAATAACCATTACTCTGCATTTTGATAGAAGCAGCCATCATTAATCGACTATTAATTTTCTTTTTCAGCAATAATGAATCAAGAGAATCTGATTAAGAGAACCTTGTCATATGCTTCCAGTGGTAAGACTTATTTTACAGAACTGTCCAATGACATAACACCCAGAACTGCCAAACTCTTCTTACACAGCTCTCAGTGTACTACTCAAATCATATATGTCCTAAATGAACCATTCTTATGCTGCCTTTAGTTTAGACATCTGATCACAAAGGGGTTTAAAAAGTTACCTTCTTCTGAAATGTTACTGTGTTTTGAGAGATCTCTCACATCATTCTAGAGTTTGATCAACTTCCTATTAACTTAAGAAGGAACTGATAAGGCTTGCATCTGTACACATGTTCTCTGAGTATGTGACAGGATTTTGTCTTTAGTTTTAGAAAGCTTAAAACAGTAAGATTATTTGATAGCTTCAGCTGTCAAGCTTAATAAAAACACACTTAAATGAAAACAAGAGTCTCTGGGGTTTGTGTTTTATTTGAACTAGCTCTCTTTCATTAGCAAAGCTAAAACTAAGGGAACGCTGCTATCCAACTAGAATCCCAGTTTATGTATAAATAGTCTTAGCAGCTCCTAGCAGAGGTGACATTGCCAGAAGATCTGTGTCATGCTCTTCGCATTGTACCTGCACAATCTTGTCAATGTGTGATTGATTCACAGCAGAACTGAGAAATCTAAGAGCATTATGGTTTAAATCTGCTGTTTCTGCCTTTGGCTTCTACATCAGGATGATTCATTTTCTGAATAGCAATTCTGCTTCCTGAACAAAAAACAATACCGCTTTTTCCAGCACTAACTACAGATATAGTCATTAAAATTTTGTCAATTTTACTTTGTATTATGTTAATTCCTTAAAGTCTATAATTTCTGTCATCTTTAAACAGATGTTAAATGAAGGGGTTTAAAGAAAGGCTTCTCTATTTTTATTTTTTTGTTGTTTTCTCTTTCTATAGGGAGACTCTGGATGTCTAAATGAACCTCCAACTTATCCCTTTACAATTACAGAAATTCATGACATATCAGAATCAAGTATTATTGAACAGGTACTGATATAACAGAAATAAGTCAAAGAAACATTTTTATCACCATGTTTCAGCTATGGGGTAATTAATCAAAATGCCACAATGTCAACAAAATGTAAGTCCATACTCAAAGATATATGGCAAGGTCACTAAGACAAACATCGAGATCTTAAGGTAGTTTAAATTTAACTAGCAATTTTGATCAGTCCAGGACCACCAAGACTTATAGAGCTTTTGGTTCAAAAAGATTCTCTCAGTAATACCAGTGCAAATCTATACAATTCACTAACTGTGTTCAGTTAATCTGGAATCACACACATTTAAGAAGCAAAAATATTGACTAGGTTTGAACAGAATTATCTAGGAGAAATATAATGTAGAGTCACACTTACAAGAAAGTAGTTTGTGTCTTGTCTATTTTCTTCAATAAAATTGCTTGTTCAGGATTTTATGTGGCCAGTTCTTCTCTCCACTCAGTTCAATTATTCTTCTAGAATAAAATAAGATGTGAAATACTACATCAAGGGGTTAAAAAACACATGGAGAAGAATAAAACAAAACAAAATACTAAAAAGTGCATACTGGAAAACATAGTGCAATAGAGACTAGTATCTTTGTTGTAGTCTCTTTTACTACAGGGTAAGTTATTTAAATTTACCAACCAGAGATCTAAACAGTGTTAGTATAAGCATGTATTTTCAAAATGAACGTGTAGAAACTCATATGACTTCTCCTAAAAAGAAACTAACATATATTTCCCTTTAAGATCTAGATAAAAACTCCTATTAAGCTTTAAAATTGTTTCCGGAGTACATTTAGCTTTCCCAGCCTCTGAAACATAATACATTCTTTAAAGGGCAATTATTGGAATTCACATTCTCAACCCTATTCATAAGAATGATCACAATGCCCAAATATCTTCTAAGTTTTCCTTTAAAAAGGAAAAAAAACTTGTAGTAAATCACACTTCAGTTATCTGAAAACAGTTAAACTAATAATTTTGTATGGATATTGAAAGGTAAATGTCCATAGGAACAGCTATACTAAAAGTTAGGGCCTGTGAATAGGTACACTGTACTTTCAGAAGACTTTATAATGTAAGTATCTCTTGACATTTTCATTGTTGGAATAAATGACTACAAGACAAGGGCTTTTGAGAGGCTGCTGATTAAACTGCCCTTTATTGTTAAAAGCATAATTAAGTAATACTTGAATTTACAATTCTCTTCAGGGAGTCCCCACTCCTAAAGAAATTAGAAAATGGTTCAGCCTCAAAGTCATCTAGTTAATACTTTTTAATTATCACAGCTAGCCTGTGTAGCATTCACATTTGCAAGGTTTCACTTTATTTAAAGAAATTAAAGTGCAAATCTAATCATCAAACTCTCCTGTTATGCATTGTCCAAAGTCTTTTAAACAAAATATAATTTTAAAGCAGTGTGGAGTTATAAATAGCCTGCTGTTTGGAATAGTCTGTCAGTCTGTACCCAATTATATATGTTTGGCTAACAGCTCTCTAATTAGCACCCACTTCTTATTCTGTAGCTCCTAAAATGTTTACATTTGAAGTCACAAATTGCTGTCTAATTATGTCAGCTACCTTGTTTTACATAAAAAATAAATATCTGTCCATGCTACAAAAGCAAAAGATGCTGTCATCACTGGGTTACTAGAAGATATCCCATTGATATCTCAAGCCTTAGAAAATAGCATTTAATTAAAACACTTAAAAAAAAAAAAAACAGTAGCAACTTTACTGCATCAAATAAAAACAGTTTCAGTAAGAGAGACCATTGTTTCTGAAATTTATTCGACTTGGTAAACCAAAGTGGAATGAACTGCTCCCTTAACTCTGTTGAACTTTCAAAATGTGCATGTTGTCACATTTCCATCTACACCCTCTGGGAATTTGCCAGGAAGGAATGCTGATGAGCAGTGAGAGATGCAAAATGAAGTGAAGACTGGCAAAGAGTAGGATGAAGGTAAAGTGGGACACTTCAAGGGCTGTGTGCACACCCCAGCAGCTGCCCCATGCCAGAGAAGAGCCAGCTCCAGCTGCTTCAAAAGAGACCTGCTGCTGGCCAGAGCTAAGCCAATGACACTGCTTGGGCCTGTGGGAGAGCAGATTGAAAGAAGAGAGAACAAAACTGCTGTGCTACAACAGCTGGGAGAGGAGTGAGAAAATGAGAACTGCCTGTTAACTGAATAACACTGCCTGTTAACACTTCCTAGAATAAGATGCTATTTCAGACACTTTCAGTAACATAACCCCAGTATTTTTGGTAAGAGATGCATTAAAGATACATGAATATCCCCATCCCATGTCCTTAGGGACTGGCACTGAAAAGTTAAGAAGCCATCCAGACTTGTTCTGCATTTTCTTTACAAAACAGTTGACCTCTGCTTGTGAATTATTCTCCCTCTCTCTCAAGAAAATATATATATATATATATATATATATATATATACACACAAAAAGCAACAACCACACAAACATGAAATAGAAGTTCCAATTTCCTCCAGGCCCGAAACTATTTCTTCTATATATTCTCACATTCTTAATTATTAATTTGCTCTCTCATCTGACCTGTTTGGTGAGCTCTTCTCACAAGTACTAATGTATTTTTCAGGCTGCAATTTCTAACTTATAGATGATCCTTCACTATATTAAAAATCTACTCCCTAAACACTTCCCTATCACTAAGAAAATTAGCTGTCACAGATAATTAGGTTAATTTAGCTTAATGTTCAGATGAAATGTGCACATTATTAATGAAAGCAAACATATGGAGCAGGTGACCTTGCTTCTGCCAAACAGTGTACTTCATACATTCAGCATTTGGTAGGCATGGCCTTTACATACAGTTAATTGGCCAACTCAGTTACACTGAATGATGGAACATTTCTGTTGATGCTAAATTTATTAGGGCCAAAAATGTTCCCAGAGGAAATGTTACCAAAGTCACAAAATTTATAGTAGATACTAGAAACTTTATAAAACAAAGATTATATTGCAATTAACGCAGCACTAAATTTGAAGCACATTAATCCTCTTTTTTAAAATAATATTGCCATAGCTCTCTTCCAGAACCTGAAATTCCATGAGCAAATCAGAATGATACAAAAACAGAACACTGACAATTCAGGCTCAGACCCATCAACCTGGGGCTTCAACCAATCACCAAAGGGAAAAAAAAATGCACTTCCACTTCTTGTTCATCCATTGCTATTCATTGGCACATGTCACTGAGGTCCCACTAGTTGTATCACACCTCACCTGAAACTCAAAATGCCCACTTCCTTAGGTCATTGACTGCTGAGGATACTCTGTGAGTTTAGCAGCTGTGGATTTCCTGCAATAACCTCCTAGAAGCTTAAAGTGTAAGACCCTTTCTCCCTCCGCTATCTCACTCAAATCTTTCTACAGAAACTCAACAATTATGTGCTACACATTCATAAGGACTAATCTACTCAACAGATCAAGTATAAAACTGGTACTTCCCAGAAACACACTTTAATTTTGTTTCAGCCCCACCTTTTCATAACATAAATATATTATTAGCATTGTGGGTTTGTTTTTGTTTTTGTTTTGTTTTTTTTTTTGTTTGTTTGTTTGTTTTTGTTTTGTTTTGTTTTTCCCTAGATTTGTAGGGAAGCTACACAATTATGAAATTTTAAAACCATGATCTCATTAATTAATTTTTTTTCCTTCCTGCTTTGCACTTGCGATTGTCAATTCTCCCTGCTCTTGTGCTAGGTCTCAGTGACACATATATGTGCCACATCAAGGAGGCAGCCTTAGAACTTCAAAGTCATAAAAGAAGTGAAATTAAGAAGTTTCTCTGATGCTTGTTAACACAGAGGTGCCTATCTGGAGTGAACAGGGTACGTGCACAGGCTTTGCACAAAGCCTCCAGAGTCACAAGCAAAACTGCAGATATTCTTAGAGAGTTTCCCAGTGAATCTTTAGACAATACTGTGGTTAGTGCTGTTGCTGTTAAAAGCCATTTTAACCACCATTATTGTTTCTATAATGAAAAGTTTTGTTTCGATAACTGTGTTCCATAATCAATATGTGGCAAGTAAAATTTGCAAGCTTACATGTATTTTCATTTTAATGAAGAGTCATTCCAATTTGCATTCAAATTGATTTTTTTGGTAAATATTTTTTTTTAGATTAACTGTGAATAATTTTTAATCTCATTACTATCAACAGAATTCAATACTTGAGGGAGGAAAATTATGCACTTCATCTGGCTAAAAAGAAAACTTCGTTTAGTTTATGGTTTATTAAATTTTACTTGAATCCAGAGCAATCACAGCTGAGTTCAATGAATTGTTAATTCCCAGCATTAGAGGCCTGCAAGTTGATGAAATATATTAATACTTAGTGAAACTTCACTTTTTTTTGCCACCCAAAAAATTCTTCAGCTACCTGCCTAGAGTAGCTCTTATCTTCTGGTTGAAATCTATTTGTTTGTAAAGCAAGACACTTCACTGTTGCAACTAATGTGTCTAAGGCAAGGCCAATCAGAAAGAACTGCCAGCTCCACACTGGAGAAATCTCAGGGCTAATGCGAGCTTACTTGCAGGCATTAAATGTTTGTTTGTTTTTCTGGGTTCACTAACTTCATAATGTAGCTCCAGTTCACACTTGGCTCCTTATACCACCAAAAGACAATTTGTTAAAGATCTCTAGGCTGTGTGGATTCTCAACACATTTCCTTCAACTTTTTAAGCATAAATAGAAAAATGACACACTGCTTCTTCAATATTTTTACTCCAATTACAAGTTTTCCTATGAGAGACAGGCATGTTGAACTTTTTAACATTAGATTGGTTTTATGCTTCATCTCATTAGAATTCGGTAATGCAATATTGGCTTTGATGTGTTCAGTTGGACCTGAAGAAAAAGAAACAAAAACAAAAGATCATGCTAACTAAGGAGCTGCATTCGTACTGGGAACATGACACACACAGTAGCTGCGGTTACCAGAAACTGTTAGAACTTTAGATAAATTTACTTCAGTTACACTTAGCTCCTTATTTTCTGCTTTAATTGGAAATTTTAAACTATTTTCTTGTTTTTATTTTGCAACCAGAGGCAATTTAAATCTGCTTTCTTGATTGACACTTCAGTGTGAAGCAGGGAAAAAATCAGAGAAGGATGTGTTAAAGCACTATGAAATCAGCATTTAACTCATGATCATGGAAGATGGACCTTGAACATTTCCTTTTGCTATGGGCATCGCAGAATTTTTTCTTAACTCTTACTTTTAAATGAGACTTGTGTTTCACATAAACAATTGTTTGCCTTTTTTTTGTTGTTTTAAACAGTGAAAAAACTGCTAAAAAACTGCTTTCATCAGCGCCTGCTTAGCAATATTCAGACATGATCACATCAAACCATTCTTCCCAGTCCCATATGTCTACAAAAATGAAAGTTCTACAATACCTTGGCCACATGAATTATTCTCTATAGACTCTCTATAATTCCAACTACAACTATTACTACAGAAAACCTAATTAGTAATTTTAAAATATATTTAACCACATAGGCTTATACTGTAACCTCTTAAGAAACTAACAATAAGCTTTACCTTCTCTTTTTTGAACAAAAAGAGCAGTTTAATATGATATATTTAAGTGTGTTCAGATCTATGTTGAAAGGGACTGTCAAGGTGGCATTATTACATTCTGTGGCTGAAGAGTCCTAATTTGAGTAGTTATTCTTTATAAATTTCTTTTCAGCTTCATTTCAGACTCTTGCCTAACCTATGAATCACTGTGCTGAGCAGATTTCCTAAAATCAGGAAAAGTCCAGTGTACAGAGCAAAAGACTCCAAGAGACCTCAATGAAGGTGCTAGTTAATGAGAGTGAGTGTACAGGGGATTGTTAAAACTCTTCTCTCACTGGTTCACAGCTGGGGTACAGGCTGTGGAAAAGGAAGGGTTGGCAAGAAATGCCACCATGTTGTTTTCTAATGATCATGGAAAGCTAGTGGTCAGAGGCCACTCTTGTAAACAGAACTGGCACTGGGACATGAATCAAACAGTGGGTGAAGACACCTGATGCTCATGTTCCTATGACTGGTGCAGGTGCAAGTGTATATAAGGAATCCACTTGTGTTCCATCTTTGCAGACTCCTTGTAGAATCTCTTGTGGAGGTAGGACTTTGTCCAAGGCAACATTCAAAAAATTTCTGCATATTTAATCATTTATTTTGTCTCAAGGGGTACAATAAAAATTGCCCAACATGAACTACTGTTCCTTAGTTTCAAAGTACATAAAGAAGGAAAATCACTTTCACAAGGAAGCTGGCTTTAAGGACAAATGAAATTTTGCTTAGAAATAATCACATGTACATAGATACTAACTTATCTGCTATACATCATAAGTCACTGAAGAGAAATAATGGTGGACTGTGAGAGAGTCTGACTTGGAATGTCTAGAATCCTACTCCATTAAAATGTTTGCCTTTCCTCTGACACCTCACTGTGTTTTATCTGTTACTTTAGAAGCATGGATTACTTCCCTCACAACATGTAGAAGAGGGAAAAGAAAATGAATAAATAAATAAATAAATGTCTTGTGGAACTATAGTGTTGGAACCCAGAATTATCTAAAAAAAAAAAAAAAATAGGAAAAAAAATCATAGAACCTGTTAAAATACTTAAGACCATGATAGGTTTCTGTTCAACTTTTAGTCCAAAATCAAGTAGTTTCTAGGGTGTTTCAAGTGTCAGTATGCTATAGCTAAGTTTAGCTAAACATAGCTTACATTTTTTTCATATAAAATAATTTCTTGTTTCTCAAAAGATCCTGTTTCTTCAGTATTTCAGAAATTACTACCATATCATTAGCTACACAGATAAAGGCGGCTATCTGCTTTGTCATGTTACAATTTGTAGATTCCCTAAAATCCTTGCATGGCAGTGTTTCATTTCAGTGCTGTCATATTTTTCTAACAGCTCATCAGCTTTGCTAAAATTGGAGGTTTTTAATCTTTCTATGACTCATCTTGGATAATTCTTTTTAAGTTAGCTCTGACTTCTGCAAATTATGCTTTGTTTGAGCTACGCTTATTCCTGTACAGAAGCAAAAATCTCTCAGCCTCAGCTAAATGCTTACAATTTACTATGCAGGGACAGCTGGAAACACTACACCCCCTCCAGGCACTTCATTCTGTTCTCTTTATTTCATAGAGAATTTGGTGCTAAAACAGCACTATATTTTGACTTCTCTGTCTTTTGAAAATTTTAAGGCAAGATTCGGTACCACCCTAAAAATACTAGCAACCTCAAAGAAAATTTAGTGGTCTGGGGTTTGGTCCTATACAGCTCAAGTCAATAGGATTTTTCTCAACTTAACTTAGGGCCTAGTGTTTAGACCCTTGATGAACTAGTGACTGTTGTTGTGGCACATATTGTGCAGAGACTAATTTGATAACAAAACAGTTACTTTAAGGATTAAGATTTATAATTATAAACAAACAGCATGACATCTACAGAAATGGCTGAATACAAGAAATATTGTAATTCACATCTTTAGTGAAAAACATAGAAAGCCAGGGTTTCTAGAGAGAGAAAGTATCTTTTAATAGACCCCCATGACAAGTCTTGAGAAATCACAATTTAAATATTTTTCTTTTTCATGACATCAACTTTTGCACCCTAGAAGATAATAGGATTCCTGACAATTTCAGTTCCAACACAGTGGTAAATCAGTACATTTTCTGGAAATTTAAACAGATCCAGATCACATTGCCCTAAATTCTACAGAAATCACTACAATCCAAAGAACCCCAATAGCAAATCAATTTATATGACTGAATTTTCAGCTTGGAGAAAAGGAGGCTCAGGGGCGACCTTATTGCTCTTTATAATAACATTAAAGAAGGCTGTAGAGAGGTGGGGGTTGCTCTATTCTCACACGTGCCTGGTGAAAGGACGAGGGGGAATGGGCTAAAGTTATGCCACACAAGGTTTAGGTTGGATATTAGGAAGAACTTCTTTACTGAGAGGGTTGTGAGGCATTGGAATGGGTTGCCCAGGGAAGTGGTGGAGTCACCATTCCTGGAGGTCTTTAAAAGACGTGTAGATGTTGAACTTAGCGATATGTTAGTGTTAGATCAGAAGTTGGACTCAATGATCTTGAGGTCTCTTCTGACCTAGACAATTCTGTGATTCTGATTCTGTAATTTAGAGTGGTAAGCCTCCCTGTCATGGTTTTCTGATCTAAAGCTAGTTATGCTTTAAAAAGTTGAAATCACATTTCCAGGATGTCTTTTATAAAGTGCTGCATATACTGTAAGCTTACAAAAATCAACCTTATCCACCCTGTGTCCTTATTCTCTCTCTCTCTCTTTTCTTTTTTTTGTTTGTTTGTTTGTTTGTTTTTCCCTGAACATAACTGTTTCATGTAACTGCAGGAAAATAATTCTTTGAATCTGAATTTAATTAAATAGCACCTTCCAAATCTTCCAAAAGCACTATAGGAACCAGCAAGGCTACAGCAACAGCAGAAGCAATTTTTTTTCTCATTTCAGAAGCATGACAGAACAACGCCACAGTTGTAAAACCTAAACCATTAAACTGATATTTATATTTATGCATTTGAAGATTCTGGACATAATGAATGTTTTGTTCCTTAAAGCCTCTGATAACATAACTACATGTTTTATACAGAGGTTAAGAGTATTATAAGGTTTTCTTTTAACACAGCAGTGTATAAGGATATAACTATGCAGAAATTAAAAAGCACATTTCATATGAACATGAATCAACTTTCTTATGTTTACTGATTCAGGCTATTTCCAGTCAGTTAGTGACTTACAGAAATTAAAAGAGCTAAGAGTCCAGATATGGCCTGATTACGGTTAGGCTCCTGTTGTGTTGTAAAACAAAACCATAAATCCCTATCCTGAAAGCACCTCTTAAATACATTCATGAGATAACTACTTTATCTAACAGGATTTACTCACGCTTTCAGGAGAGGGCTTCCTATCCCCTTGTCTAATAGTTACTGTTGCAGAACGGTAACCACGTTCTGGAAAGGCAACTGAACGGCAGAGCTCATCCTCTCACGTGAGAGTAGACAATGTGGCTCCCTCAAGTCTCTTGAAGAACAAACACCACCATTTCAGACTTGCAAAGTTTGTTACTTATTATACATGCATCAGATAAAATAAATAAATAAATAACAGTTTTCTGAGAAACCTGTGAAATTGTCTTACCTGCTTCTCCAGCCATTTAAGTCGCATAAGGGACAGGAAGAAGCATAGCTTCATCCTCAAAAGCGGCATGTTCTCCCCTCTCTTTTTGCTGATTTTGACTGAATAGTCTGCTCCACCTCAAGGACAACTACCACTTCTTGCATAATCCAGAATGGATGGTCTTCCTTCCTCCTAAACAGAGAAAACCAAAAGTTTTGGCTTGCTACTTCGGTATTGCCCTGGTTTCAGTGAAGATAGAGTTAATTTTCCTCCTAATAGCTGGTAGGGTGCTATGTTTTGGATTCGGATGAGAAGAGTGCTGATAACATGCTGATGTTTTAATTGTTGCAGAGCAGTGCTTACACCAAGCCAAGGACTTTTCAGCTTTTCTCTCTGTCCTGCCAGTGGGCAGGCTGGGGGTGCAGCAGGAGCCGGGAGGGGACAGACCCAGGACAGCTGGCCCCAACTGGCCAAAGGGGTATTCCATACCATCTGGGGTCATGCTGAACAATATATAGGGGTGGCTAGATGGGGTGGGGGACTGGCTACTTGGGGATAGGCTGGGCATCGGTCAGCAGGTGGTGAGCAATTGTATTGTGCATCACTTCTTTCATACACATGATTATTAGTAGCACTATTATTATTATTATTATTTTCCCGTTTCTCTCCCCCATCCCAGAGACGGAGGGGGTAGGATGAGCGAACGGCTGTGTGGTGTTTAGCTGCTGACTGGGTTAAACCATGACAGGATAAAAGGTTATGGACTATGCTCATCATGCTGTGTTAGCTACCAGTGCAAATCATCCAACGCAGAGTTAAGATGGGGAAAAGATAAGACACTGGTCCTTCTCAGGAACATCCCCCCAAGTTTACAGTTAGCAACTCCAAAAAGGGACACATAGCAAAATTATGATTAGTGCAAGGCATACATAAAAAATTACATGAGCATACATTGCAGGTTTTCTTCAAAAAATAGCATTCTAAAAATATTCATTGGATCTGCACACCCATTGTCAACCTAAGCTAAATCTGTATATAGCTTTCTAAGTGAGGCAGCATCAGTTTCAAGCCCCCATAATCATCCAATTCACCTACATTCACAGAAGAGCATTAATCCCTAGTTCTAACTTAGAGGCCACAAACTATTTCCACATAAGTCAGAACTGCCAAACACCACAAAAAATGACTGAACCAGGAAGCACTAAATAAGTAATCTGAGGCAACACGTTTCATCTCTTGTGAAACCAAGAATTCATTTGTGAAACCTCTGGCATAACTTTTCTTGGGGGTGACATGGGTCCTGCTAGTTCTGCTCTGTACACACAGACTGGATTTTGAATTTATTGCAGTATCTGGTTTCAAATTAGGAGGACTGTGAAATGTTCTACAGGAAGTCTCACAGATCATCAGTAAAAAATACAATACAATAAAATAATAAAAAAGTTTTTTCCTGCAAACCAATTACTTTTAGTCAGCCTATTACTGACAGTCTTCAGTCTCAATTCTGTTCTCAGGATATTAAAATTAAACTAAAACTGCCACAGTCTTCTCAGAACACTAAATTGGCTCTCAGTATATCTACAGTAGGAAAACTAGATCTGATTACAGCCCATTACAGCGCCAATTTAACCTGGTTCCCACGGTGAACACAGAAGTTGTGACATGAGCTATCATGTGTGCCAGCAACCAGCAATGCCCCTCAGGGTGCTGGTCACTAATTCAAGCCAGAGGCACACCATTCCAGTGAGCTCCTGCTTTATCCTGCCCCATTTATTATTATTGTTGTTGTTGTTGTTTATTTTTATTTTATTTTATTACTTTAAGCAGAATGAAGAAAATGAAGAAAACAATACTAGATTTCTTAAGAAATCACCTGGCAGCAAGAGTTAGGAATCCATCACTATTCAGCCAGCCAGCCACATAGCACGCAACTTCTAACAATACTGACAAAGTACACGTAAAGAAACAAATACACATAAAAAAGCAGGGAGAAGTAAACAGATTTGATTCTTAAGTCACAATGTCACAAATTCATTCCTCCTTCTGCCCTCAGAGTGCAGAATTAAATGATTTTAGTTACCTAACTAAACAAAAGAGAAACAAAGCGGTTGCAAACATCCCACTCACACAGCTTCTTGACAGTGCCACAAAGAGCTTTTCCATCCCACCTGTGTTTTAAAGAATTTAGCCCCCTATTTTCACAGTTCTCTCATATTTTTACCTAATGTTTATTTCTAGTAAATATTGGACTCTGCCCTTCCTCTCCCTCTCCTCTCTCTCCCCTTTCTTTTTCTTACTGCAAACATCCAAGCGATGTATGAAATTTCTCACTCACTAAAAATACTTTTTTTTTAAAAAAAAAAAAAAGATTGACTTTTTCTTAGTAAGGTTTTTAATAAAAGCATTACAGAAATTGCAACAAAATATTTACAATAATGACATTAATGCAAAAAAAAAAAAAAAATCAGCCATTAAGATTTTAAAACAACTTCAAAATTCTATTTTTATAGAAAGCAAATTTGTTTTCTACCTCATATCACCAACGATCAGCATCTGCCTACTACATACAAAATAAAAGCTCAATTATCTGTGATCCTTCTCTTGCTTTTGGTTCATTTTTTCTCATTTTATAATGTTTACTGTAGAACCTAATGCTGCTTATTATTGCTGGTAGTCTAAGCCTGAGCAGCATTCCTTTGCCTTCATATGAGACATAAAAGATATCACATCATAATTACAAGCATGTTTGTATCAAAACAAAATGTTGGGAGGAAGTAAGGAGGTGAAGGTATAATCTACTTTGCTTAGGAAGAGAAACAGTTCAAATGGCTTAGATGCTCTTTGCCTTTTGTGACCCAAAGGCTCATCAGATTTCCAGGACCTCTCTTCCTTAAGGGTTGACCTTAATTCCTAATGCCTACTCCCCACTTAGAACCATCCTATTTCCTTGATTTTTGACCCTCAAATGACTTCTACCACAACCAATTACTTTTTTTTTTTTTTTTCCATGAAGAGATGAAAACTTTGATGGAAAAAACAGCAGGACTGTATGAACTCTTACAAAATAAAAAGCTAGTGTTGCATGCTGTAGATGTACCCAGTGGGGAAAGAAGAAAAAAAAAAAAAGTGAAAGCAAATATTCTATGACACAGGGCTTTTCTGATCAAAAAGCTTTCTAATATTATCTCTAGGGGATTGGACCGATTTAAAAATTTAATTCATCTTTTGACTGCCCATTTAATATTTTTGAAAGAAACTTGTAGTCTACCAGCCTTCTTATTGCTATAATTACATTCATACTCACACCCAAAAAGCCTACAAATAAATCTAGTAGAAAACTTTATTCTAGTAGAATAAAAACTACTTCTTTATTTTGTTGTATCTACTTTTTTTTTTTTATCATTTCAAGTAATTTAAGTAAATGTATATTATTCAATTTTGAGAACACTCTATTTAACATTACTACTCTGGGGAACAAAGGATGATGAACAAGGTTTTATTTCAGACATCTGATGGAAAATTTCAACATGAAGTCCCCCTGGAGAGTTCCACGTGAAAAAAAAAATATTCTAGATTAAGGTAGGGGACACATTATTTCTGGATTTGTACAGAGTTTAAGAAAAGAAAACATAACAAACAAGCATAACAAAAGAAACTATAACAGAAAATCACATTCATTCTTTTGTTTACATTTTAATGAAAAAATAGTAGAGTTCTGTGTAGATCTGGTGACTCCAGCAGGTAAGTTTTAAGTGTAGTGTTGTTAGGTTTTTGTTTGTTTGTTTTTGTTTGTTTTGTTTTTGTTATTTGTTTTCATTTTTGTGGTGGTGGTAATCTTTTTGTTTCATTTTGTTCTGTTTTGTTGTTTGGTGGGTGTTTTCTGTTGCTTTGGAGGTTGTTTGAACAGGTGGGTTTTCTTGTTTAGAATGATCCAATTCATTTAAATAAGATACCACTGAGCAAAATAGTCTGTTCCAGACTTTATCCCAGCTTCTTCAATGATGATCACTACTTTATTCCACCTGAGTTTTAAAAGGAGAAAAACAATACTAGTGTTTATCTAAAAAAAAAAATAATTAAAAAAAATAAACAAACAAACAGACCTGTCAACATTTCAGTGAAGCAACATAATTTCCTGCTTTGTGATACCAGAAATAAAAACATTACCATTATTTGGTAACTAATAAACTAAACACACCTCCAAACTGAGCAGAAGATAACACCATCAGCTGCAGTTTGAGACTATGCCAGGAAAAAAATATACTCCTAAATTTATACAGAGCTTGCTCCAAATCTGTAATCCAGCTGTGAAACACACCACGTAATCTTTCTTAGTTATAAATTATTAAATAATAATTAAATGTAAATTGCTGCAAGTATAATTGGACCATTAATTTGTAGTTTCTTTTCCTGTAGTTATTCAGCTTCAGCTTTAGTGGAGGTCTCTGAACAGTTTCCTACTACCTTATAATGACGTTTGTTAAATGCTTCTCTGCATCCAACAGATTGCTCTGCTTCAATATACTGTACTGCAAGAGGAGGAACTAACTAGAGAATCATCACCATGGACTAATTATTTATGGTTGAAAACGTCAAAGATCCTCATAACGTGCTGAAGCATAAAATTTGCCCTGCTTTTAACTTGTTATAGTCTAATGAGATTTCAAGTTATAACAGCACATCTCAGTGCTTTCTCTGATCCTGTTTTAATCAGATTTCTTTTTTTTTTTGATAGGCTTCAGAGAGAAAATATTGTCTGTTGTAAACATCACCTTAAAAATAATCTCTAGCTGTTAATGACCCACAAAAATGGCTTATGATTATTGTGCAGCTTCCACAACCAGAAATTATTCAATGGATGCTATCTGCTAAGCTCTGCTATGTGCTCAATAGACCTGGAAGAGTCCTTTTTCCAGCAAGTCCAACATTTCCTTCTTAAACAGCGTTTTGCTTCTGTCTTACAAGATGATAATAAAAAACTAATTTTAGTAGATTTATATCAATAAGCCCACAACCAAGCACATATCACAGGACAATGCCATTTAAAAATAAATAAGGAATAAATAATATTTATCTCAGCTATCAGCTGCCTACTGAATAATACAGAACTACATGTGTTCTACTAGCCAGACTCCAGCAATTTATAAGAAATGGTTTTCTACTTCCCTCTATTGCTTTTACAGTAACAACAAGATTAACACATTCCTATGAACTTTCAGAAGTACAGGAGATTACCAGCCTGTTTCAGGGGCCATCCCTACTATTAATATGTGACAAGTTAAAAGGTCTTAATTGTAAAAGCAACACTAAAGCAATTAAGCAAACTGAGAGATTATGAAGAGTCCCAGCTGTGGCAGCATGTGTCTTGCTCTAAGATAACAAATATTTTCTATTGAAAGTGAGATTAATCCTGTAAGGCATATCAGAAATCTTGCCCTGACAGAATTCTCCCCTCTTATTAAAATGAATTCTGGTTTTGGCAGTGACTGTAGAAATAACGTGCCCTGCATTGCTAGTTGTGTACAGTCACTTGAACTGTCACCCAGTGAGACTCAATAACAGTAAGAACGAGTTACAGGACTAAAATCATCTTTGGCCTCAGGCATTATGCCAGGTATTGCAATAAGCAAAACCAGACAAAAATATTCAGATTTTATTCCCTGGAATTGTTTTTCTATGTATAATGTAACCTCCACACACATTTTATTTATTTATTTATTGTTACCAAATCAGCTTATCACTTGCATAGACAGAACCTGATTTTCACCCACTTACCTTCAGGACTGTACATACAATTCTGACTACATATAGCTAGATGTACTAATTATCACTGTGAGCTAACTGTACATGTAGTGGATGACAGATTCACATGCCAGACCTGACAGCTTCACCTGTATCTCCACAGGTTAACACCCATGTTAGAGTATTCCTATGCACACTAAGATGCTGGTGCAATGCATGCACCTTTGGTGGTGTATTAGCATCACAAGCAGATTAAAAGCATGTAAAATTATACACACTATTGAATACTTACTGAAAACCCAGTTGTAACTAAACATTTGAATCATCTTTAAGAATAGGAGCTTTTTTTCTGCTTTTGGAAATCTGACACATTAGGAGGAAGAGTTTGGGGATGTGTGATATGTATTTTGCCAAGCTAGGAGACAACTTTCACTACTAGTTTTCTAGGCATTTCAACTTGAAATCTACTGTATTAGAATATAAGTTAAAAAATGTTTCTCTAATTTATACACAACAGTCTTGTACTATGATCTTTAACACACCTTTTGATGATTAGTAGATTCAATAGGCCCTTGCAAAACAAGCTTCTCAGCTGCAAAGCTGGACTACCTTGAGCAATCCCACAGCAGGTGTTTCCATAATTGCTTGTAGTACCCCTGCTATGGTTGAGTTGAAAGTCCAGATAGTAACCAGCCTTTTACAGCAAAATATGAGTCTACAGAACAAACCGCTGCATCACTGTCTAATGAAAATCCACTGCATTGAGACTACTGAAACGGCCAGCCAGGCTTTCAAAATACTAATAGAGAAAATATCATTAGAATGTAGCATTAAAGTGGCAAGTCTTGTGTTCTTCCAGGAAACACTCTTAATAAAATGAAGTTGAATTTCCCTCTAAACAAAACAAAAAATCATACTAAGTCTGTAATCATTATAATACATTATACAATTATATTAAACAACTTACACCTATTATTTACACAAGAAATAGTAAGAACAAAAATGGGCCACCACATAACAAATTCTGCTCAGTCTTCTCTGCCTCCTTAGTTATTTTTCTTGAATAAGTATTTAAGTTTAATATTAAAATACAGACAATACACAATACAGTAGATAAAAAATAAATAAATAAATTTTAAAAAGGAAAGTTTTCCTCAAGATATCATTACATTAAATTACCACAGGTGTTTATTTGGCTTCTACCTGCTCCATTTCTTTCAGTAGCCACAATTAACACAGAACATGAGATATTTTTATGCTTTTTCTGTCATTAGCAGATGCAGCCTGAAAAAAGGCACATCCCTGTCCCATCAGATCATGAGTCATAAGCATAAACCTGAACATCCATGTACTTTGCTTTCTTTCAAGTGCCACTAATACCTGAGGATATCTAAACCACAATTTCTCAATCTTTCCATTTCCCACGTTTCCCTTTTTAATACAAGTGTTATCACTAAAGATCCAAAATGCTGACACCCAACAGCAAAGAGCTCTGTACCGAATGGCCAGCAGATCAGCATTTTGAATGTATTACCTTTGGAAGTTCAAGCTTGCAAACAAGCTTGACTTAGTGAGCTGGAATTGATTTATCATACCTTATATACAACATTTTAAGAAGCTCTTCTGGGCTAATTACATACTCAGTTGATCCCCAGGTGAATTATAAAGTACCTGACTAATTTTCTTTCTCTTCTGAACTGACAGATGGAGTACAGAAAACTTATCTACACCCCATAATGCAAATTTTTCCCATTATTGAATAAAGCTTACAGTTAGAATAAAGTATCACAGAATCACAGAATCGTCTAGGTTGGAAGAGACCTCCAAGATCACCTAGTCCAACCTCTGACCTAACACTAACAAGTCCTCCACTAAACCATATCACTGAGCTCTACATCCAAACATCCTTCTAAAGACCTCCAGGGATGGTGACTCAACCACTTCCCTGGGCAGTCCATTCCAATGCCTAACAAACCTTTCAGTAAAGAAGTTTTTCCTAATATCCAACCTTTGTTTACACAATAGTGCAAAGTATTACCTCAATACTTTGCAACAAACATACATTTATCTTTCATTGTACAGTTCAGAAGCTATTACCTTTACATATACATATGCCAACTAGAGCTGGTGTAACATTACCATAGTATCTGTAGACCTTGTGTTTTTGCAAGAACTGGTGAAGAGGAGTTAATGTCGGCTTCCTTTGTTTTTCTCACAACCAAAAACATCCCCAGGGTGACCTTGGTGTTCTTTGTTTTTTAAATTTCATAATGAATGCAAAAAGCAATCAGAAAAAGATGTCCAGTGATACAATTCTTTAGAGAGTGCTTCAAATACATTTGTCCCTTATAAGAACCAAAGGAACAAAAAATTATTAATTTAGGCAATTAAGAGTACTTTGAAAGCAATATCCAGTACATTAAAAAAACTGTCCCTGGAGTGCTGCCTACAATCTATGAGAAGTTAATTTTTAGAGCACTTCAAATGAAGAAAGGTCATTTCCTAGATGTGCTCTACACATTACAATTTTTAATTGGTAACTTAAATGAGAAGTTACTTTTGTAAATATGGAATGAATGGTTAAGTGAATTGGAAATAAAATTAAATAACTGTATTACATTTATCATGTTGTTTTAAATGAAAATACACATACCAACATTTTACATCTCTTCCTCCTGTGTATCAGATAGGAACATATGGTTTTCTTCTTGAACACTACACTGTTACAGCCAAAAAAAATTTTTTTTGAAGAATTCTCTAAAGTTATAGCAGAAAAAGATATACAGAGGACAAAAGAGTTAACATTAAATCTAGATAGTTCCTAGGATCAACTTCTATGAATGAACACTAAATAAAGCCCATACAGACTGTAACCTCAGTTCTTCAGGAAAAGGGGAGTGACTTACAGCGCAACATAGACTCTGCCATACAACCCTGCCACTTAATGTTCAGGAAGAGAAAGTGGCCCCCCAAAGCATACAATAATTGGATTCTCTTGGCTCACCTACAAGTTACCAGTCACAATTTTGTGAAGTGCAGGAACAGATTACCTAAGTGAAATTTTACTCTTTACTGATAGCATCAATTCTATTATTGTATACATTTCATAATTGCAAGTGGAAATACATTAAATTATGGATAATTCTCTAAAATTATATCAGGAAGTAAAGAGTCTGAGACAGACAGACATAGTAAATTTCCCTCACAGCAAAGTCAGAGAAAGGACAATACAGTCACCGAGGCAGAAGGCTCGTTTCAGTCCCCTCTGCAATAGACTTTCTATACGACTATAAACAGTGCACATCACGTATAAGTTCCTCCATGTCTCATTTATTAAAACAGAAAAATATTTCCACATGGTGCCAAAAGTACATGTTATTGCTAGACAGAAAATTCATTGAGCTTCTGAAGTTATCACAAATTACGACAAAGTTTGTCATCACAGAAGTTAGCAGTTTGTGGGGGATATTTCTCTTTGGTAAATGTAATGTTAAATACACTTGCTTAACGCTCATGAAAGATAGTTTCCTAGAGTAATGCTATAAAGTAATATTCTCTGATTTTTATACAAATATTAAAAAGGTAACAAAATGTGATGAGGAGGTTTCATTAATGTTCATTACAATACAGAAATGAAATACTAGCATAGCATATGAATAACGAAGCTAGAATAGATAAAAGCATGGGTTTTGTATTTGTTATTATTCTGTATGTCTTCAGAAATGCTTGATAAAATATTCCCCATTTGATTCTTCAGTCATTAAGATTGAATCATTAATTACCATAAAGCAGGAAAAAAAAAATCCACAGAAAAGCCTACAGCTCAGAAAACTAACATACTCTAACTAAAATCTTTCCACAACATTAAAAATCATCATCAGGTTGGAATAAAGGTTTGTTTCAATCAAAGGATACAGGTACACACAGTCATACAAATTACTACATTGTGTCTAGTTCTGTCTGACTGGAAGACAGTGATAAATTTCAATTTGATAAAACAAAAAGCATGGGCCTACATTTCACAATACAAAATGTGTGTGCAAATACACAGGGAAGTAATGGTCCTATGTTCATTCCCTCTCTTCTGCCTCTACTGGGTAATTCTCAACTGACAATGAAAAAGTTTGTGTGCAAGTTAGAAATTTCTTCTTCTCACACTGGAAAAGATACCAACCATGGCTTAAAAGATGACTAGATACTTAACGAAAGTATGTAAAGAATTTTAAAGAAATAAAGGAAGAATTTAAATTGTGACAAAGATAAACAAGGTAGATAATGAAATGAAGCAGAAAAGCAGATCTGTAGGGGATGAAAGCAATTAAAAACATGGGCTGACAGGGCAGAACAGAACTAAAATAATATGTCTCAAGGTAGCAGGAAAAGCACAGATCTGCAAATACAGTATGCTATAATTGACGAAAGAATCAAACTAAGGAGTCTTAAGAATAAAACCTTCTTCAGCCACCCAAATGATCACCGAACTCAACCTGCTGGCAGTGCTATTTGCAATGTAGCCCAGAATGTTGTTACCCAACCCACCCCCATCCCTTTCTTTTTTCTTTTTTCTTGTAAAGGTGTATTGGTGCTTCATGTTCAGCTTTTTGTCAGCCAGGACTTTCAGGTGTTTTTCTGCAGAGATTCTTTTCAGCCAATCAGCCCTCAGGCTGGACCAATAAAGAGTTATTCCTCCCCAGCCACAGGACTTTGCATTTCCCTCCATTGAACTTCACACAGTTTGTGTCAGCAGTACTCTTCCACAGTCTAAGTTAGTCATAATGCTGTAATAAAACTGAATACATTTATATCTAGCAACCCCACCAAAGACTGTGGTAAACCCAGCGTAACTCCACTGTGAAGTAGATTAGTTAATTTTTATTTTTATTTTTTTAAACCACAGAGACCTCAGCAGAGCGCCTCAGAAAGAGAATGGGCTTTTTGTCAATGACAAGAATGTGAGGAAAATGTTTTTGGACTCCTCAAATAACTTTGTTATTGAAATTTCTTGGTTAGTCACCACATCCCTCTTCCGTCTTTTGGTTGTGCCTGAGACCTGATCTCTGGACTTGACCCAGAGGTGAATTGATGCCAGTAAACAGCTTGGGCTGAAAGTCAGAGTTTGCATAACCTGAGGTTTTTCTCCTTTCTTTTCTTACATGGCTTACGCGATTATGCACTAAGTGTGCCTCACTTGTCTTTGTTTTAGAAATAAACCATTTTACTAGCCTTTGTCAGGCGTGATTAGAAGTATTCCTTATCTCAAGCAACAAAGGTTGAGTCAAATAATTCTTCTGTTTCATTTGGGCATTGCTAACTGCTTTAGCTCTTAGACCACTGCCTACAAAGCATGTCATGTTTGTGTATCTTTCTGAGATAAGCCATTTCATTGACTGTGTATCATTTAAAACTAAACAAACACCTTCTGTCTTTTTCCTGGCTCTACCTCAGCTTGTTAAATACTACAGCATATGTCATCTGTTTCCCTAAACAACCTACATGAGCACAGCACTATGGGATTAGTAATTTAAGAAAATGAAGAGCAAGCAGCAGTTGGCACACATATGCAGTCACATTTGATTTGCTTTAAATAGCCATTTTAATACAATCTCTTCCACCCAATAAACATGTCTATAAATAATGTTAAAAAATAACCTTGTTCCTGTAGGCACCAGCTTCTTAAATACCGCAATACATGAGGCATTAGGAGAAACAAATGAACAGAAGCCTCAAAGCTGTCCTACAGATATGGTAGAAGAAACCTCTTCTTTGGAGCACCTGTTGGAATTGTTCTTTAATAAAGCTAAATCCATTTTGTGAAAGTGTTTACCAGAAACAAAAATGAGTTTGTTAACCTAAAAGAAAGGTCATTATTCCAAGCGTTGTTCAAACCTTCCTTCTTTAACCTAGCGCAGACAGTGTTGCCTATATTACCACTAGATAACTGGTTGCAAGTATGTTTATTTATCAAGGGCAGAATCAGATATCTCACAAAATACTCTCAACTCCTTCTGCATTTGCAGAAAAATGTAGCAAGGTTTAGAAAATAACCTATTTAATGCACGAGCAAAAAATATTTCCATTTCTGCGATGAAGAAAATTAACTATAGTACATGTGGGGCCTTAAACTTTCACTATGTAGGCCTACACGTGTAAATACAGACATACAAAAAGTTGAGTATCATTCAGTTGCAGATGAGTTTATGTATATGTTCAAATTATAATACTCTTCGTTCAGTTTAATTTCACAGAAGTCAATGGCCTGGCCTCCTAGTTATACTGAATTACATCTGGAATTGCATTCAAATTGGACATTGCTGTTTGCTTGTTTTTCCAGTAGTAAAACAAATTCAAACACAGCCTCTGTATCACAGGAAGCACTGTGAAATCTGAATACACTAAATACATTTGGTTCAGGCAAAAATGAAATAAACCTAGAAACTTGGTAGAGATTCCCTCTCCTCTACAGCTCGCTTTGTCATGCAGGGCTGTCAGCAGAGATTCTCCTGAAGATCAAGCCCAAGGAGAGGAACCTCCCTCACCTCATGGAGTTATCCTAACAATTATCTGTGGGGCTTTGCTGTGGACTGGATCAGGAAACAGAATCAACTTAAATAAATTCCTGCTCAATAAGGTGGTTTACACATGTTCTTTTCCCTGTTGTGGTTCACAATACAGTCCACATGGTACGGGAGCCACGAAGCTCCTTTGTTGATGCTGATAGTCCCACATAACTGCCCCATATTTTCACCGGACACAGAATGGAAAATATTGGCACAGATGGTGAAAGGGGAATAAACTGTAACATGTTGCTTACAGTACTCTCTGTGGCTGGCAGCAGGGGAACAGGGAAGTATAGTTCTAGTCCCCATTCCAATTAACTGAAATATGCTAAAACAGAACAGTATCAAGTAAATTAGAAAGATGGAAAAGAAAAAAAAAGAAAAAGAAAAAACAAACAAACAAACAACAGCAGCATATGCAAGAAGTAAGCAGCTAAGGGAGAACTTGCAGGAGACAGGACACTCCACATCATCTCTGCTTTGACTGAGAGCTGAACTAGGTATTTGAACCTGGATTTTCATAACTAATTAGAGCACAAGCACTGGCGAAGAAAGCTTCAGCATTTTATGCTACCTTATTTTACAAATAACTTTGAAATTTTTCAAGGTCTAAGCCAAAACTTCCAATGTCCTTCTTTAAAAACAAACACACACAGATATAAAAACCACTAAAACTAATAAAATCTAAATATTTTTCTTTGAGGCAAAAAAGAACTCCATGCAAGTTGAAGCTAAAAATCATCTTTATCACCACTTGCAAAACAAAATGTGAAATGAACAGAAATGAATTTATTTAAGTGTAAAATAGTTTTTTGGGTAGAGGTTGTTTCCCCACCCCCCCCAGTTACTCAAATGAAACACAAAGCTGTGCTCCTTCTAAAGCTTATTAGGAGAAATTTTCCTAAATAAATACAGGTCAAAAATAATACGGATACCTACTGATTAAACATTTCTAGATATTTTTTCTGTGTGTAATGAAAAAAACATGTTTGCAATATTCCATATTAGTTATGTTGATCCCGTGAATTCCTGTAATCTTCCTAATTGGAAGGGAAGCCCTTCAAGAGATTTCAAATTTTTTCTGACCCAATTGCACAGATTGTCGAGAACGCATCAGTGATACAGTTAATGCCCCAGCTTTCCCAGGAGCAGCCAGCCAAGCAGAAGGTAGAGGACAAAGTCCTTCCAAAAACATTTTGGAGATGAAGACTAAAAAACTTCAAGGCATATTAAAAAACAACAGAGTGAAATATTCATAATCAAAATATACACTGCTTTTTGAGGGTCTTCCCAAATACACACACAGGAGTCCATATTTAAGTACCTGCATTTTTACACTAGTCACATTCAGTTGGTCTGATCATCAGCAAAGCTCTGGTTGCCTACACAGTGGCTGTTATCTGTCCCACCAACATATCAAGTCTGCATTTCTATTTGTCCCTGGTAAGAAAGTATTACAATAGCTAGCCATTTAAAAATCACGGGTCAAGAGTTCATTCATTTTTCCCAGTATAAAATATTTTCAGATGCACAGCCAGTTATAAAAATACCTACTTGCAAAAGGGATGTGTTTGACACATCTGCTTTTTCACTCTCTCATGTGCTCCATTTCCTGTAATGGCGTAAGTTTGATCACAGTTTTGTGGGTCTGAACAGAGATTTTGCCTAACAACTAAATAAAATGTGAATGTATAAGCAAAGTTAGGGCTAAGGATAGCTTAAAACCAAAGTGATTTAATACAAGCAAAAAGGAAAATCAGAACACTTCTTTACAGTATACCTCTGAAGCCAGTGAAGCACAGAACTTAATAACAACAAACTGGAATATATTTTTTCTGCAAAATAAAGAAGTAATTCTTCCTCTTCCCCAATAAAAAAATAAACTGAAAAATAATCTGGACTCAAGCACTTGGGTAATTGAAAATGCAGAGCACAACTCTCCCAGGATGACAAAAAAACTATGTCACAACCTCCTATTTTTCCTTTAAAATTACAGTAATGCACTGGAGATTTCTGCCACTTATTTTTCTCAAAAACTAACTTTACTGCATGATAGGGAGGTAGATAAAATATTTAATATTAATGAAGGAACAACTTCCTTGCTTTTTAAGTCTTTACTGATAGGAAGTAGAGGAAGTGTACTAACTCCTGGCAACTTACAAAGACAAAAACAGGCTTTTCTCAAGTCATAAATATAACATAGCTAAGCAGCTTTAGTTAGAGACCTTTACATTTTCAGCATTTGCTTGTCTATGGCTTAAAATACTGTCATTCTCTCCCAGTTCTTACAAACATTAGGAAAGGAAATGTTTTCATTTTCATTCAGTTTATAGATGAACATGAAACAATTGAGTGGTTTAATGCTTTTTGGGGTCTTCCGTCAAGACTCTATCACTCTCTTAGCAACTGATGGGGAAATCTTAATCTGAAATCTGATCCTGAAGCCAGATCAAGAACAACATCTGTTCAAGTCTATATTTCAGGTAATGCATTGAAAACAACCACAATATTCCCAGAGTAGCAAGCCTTGTCTTTGTAGGTTCTAAGAACTACAACTAAAGTGAACACAGAGGTGGACCAGGAGTGCTTGCCGCAAACAGTCCTTGAATCTCTCTCCGCTGCCTCCCAGAACCTCTGTACCAAACAGAACAGAAATCAGTCCTTAGCTTCTTTAGGATACAAAAAGGGTTCATTCTATGGACTCTGCAGATAACTTCAAAAACTCTTCATCCAAAGCTCAGGCTTCATTTTTGATTACTTTGGAGTTTTCCTGCGTAGGATGAATAACATGAAGGACAGAAGCATTTTTCCTTTCTGCACATGCACTCCTCCCACTATATTTTATAGGTTTTATTTTCATTTTTGGTACAGGTAAAAAGAGGATATCATAAAGAGATACTCCCTGTAAGGTCACCTAAATTATGTTAATTTGTCTTATATATAATTTTATGTGAACAGAAACACTCAGCTAGACCTAATATGATACATTTTTTTGAAGTCTGAAAATAAGTTAGGAAAGTGACTTGGCAGGATTCAGCCACTATAAAATTCAGGTGTGAATTAATTTACCATAAACTGAAAATGCCACTAGGCAGATCCTTCCAAGTTTTCACAGCACTGTGCAAGTTACCTTCCTTGAAGTATATTAATTTTATCTTCTTTTAGAATAAGATATGAAAAGAGCTTCATTTCGCATAAAATGCTTTCAACCCAACAAAAACTTGGATACACTTCTCTTCAGTATCTAATCTTTTCTCAGCACTCGTCTGCTGATGTAAAATAATAGAGTCACTAAAACATGTAACACTGTATGGACTAATAAGAATACCCGAATATCTTCTACATTTGCTTCTGCTACAAATAATAATAATAATAATAAAGATGTATTCTATTATTACAAAAGGAATATTATATCTTCTCTTTTCCAATATATTACCAGTTAAGAAAAGACCAATACTGAAAGGCAAAGTTTAAAGCTAGTATCTACCATCTGTTTCTCTTTGCATTCTCAAAGGAAACAATTCTTTAAAGAAACTCAAACAGGGCACAAAAAGCCAGGAAAAATCAGTACTCTTAAAATACAGAGTTAAACTTTGCCTCAAGTATTTCATAGAATAGTTGCTGTTATATCAGATCAGGCAATGCTCATGTAGCTATGCAGAGGAAAAAAAAAAAAAAAGGTATTTGCCTACATGAATTTTATAGTGCCTGCAATAAATTACTCTTTTGCCTATTAAGAGACTGCCTATGCAAATTTTACAGATAATTCTCAGATTACTTGTTAGAACAATAAAAAGTGCCAAAGAGGTGTCTCATACTGTTTGTGGTTTGCGTCCCCCACAACAGCAATTATAACATATGTATGTATTTCATAACATACGTAATATAACATGTATATTATAACATACATATAACGTATGGAACTGCCTGTCAGTATAACAGTTAAGTTGATAAGTCAATTGGGAGGGGAAGGGTTGAGGGCTAGAAACCTATAAAAAGATTAGATGGTTAGATAATGAGTTATAACTAAACTGATCAAATAGAGGGAAGCATAATGTTGAAGACCAGGTGTTCTTCCCCTCTTGATACTTCCTGGAAAGTAATAATCTACTTGATGTTAATAAATGCTGTTATTCTGTAATTAATGATCACAGGCTTCCATAGAAGCTGGAAAGATTTAGACAACTGATATACCTCTTGCAGACTGGAAAACTAAGGACAGTATTCCATGAAAAGCAAATGCAAAAGGCTGAAGACCACAAGGATGCAACCAGCGAGGGCTTGCTGAAATTTGAGGCTTCTTGGAGATACTGGAAAAACTGGTTGTGTTAAATAACAGAATTTTGAATATTTTACTCTCATTAAAATCTTATAAGTACTTCATCTGTTCTTAGACATATCTAAGCAGCTCACAGATTTCTGGTAATGTCTTTTATAAATACTGTATTTTAAAGGTGTGTATAGGACTAGGGACAAGGCCAACAATATTCAATCATTTGGATGAGTTGCTAGTTATAAGTAATATCTATAAGGGAGGCTGCCAGCCTGCTCATATGGCACTACTGTTTCTGAAGTGAGAAGTACACACTCAGAGGAATACAACCAATCACAAAAGAACACAATAGCTAATTATGCACCTGCAATTTGTGATATGTTGCCTCAACCCCCACTTAGATTTTACAATATATTATCATAGAGTTGAACTCCTGGCTTTCAGTGTGAGCTTGCTTTAAACAACAACAACAACAACAAAAAATGAACAGAGTACACTTCCCTGAAGGAAGTAACTTGTAATCTTTTTGTTAACCCCATTATGTGCAATATCATTTCATCACCCTAATACTCCCTGCAGCTGCAGCAGTCTGGCAAGCACAAGTCACAAGAAAACTCATTTACATATGGCTTCTGGCCTTGTTCACTAGAAAAATTTACTAAGACAAATTACAGTGTCAAAAGAAAGCTCATTAAATTTTTATATCAGATTGCTATGTTACCCTTAGCTCCCTGCGTATTCATCCCTCTTTCTGTCGCTAGTTTTCAGTTCTTAAGGCTCAAATATTTTCAAGGGCAGAAGAGGACCAATTATTAAAAAAAAATAAAAATATTTGCTTACTGGTATAAAATGAAGCATACAACCAGCACTAATTCACATTTACCAAAAATATAGCTCAATTACTATGTCACACTAGACTGCTGAATAGCAAGATATTCCCACATGCATTTAATCTAATGCCAGTATTTCTGCTGAGGCTACAACAGCAATTAAACATACTGAAATTGGGATTAAGCACTTTTTTCTACGATTTGTCTGTCCATTACAGTGATGTTTTATACAAAAAAAAAAAAAAAAAAAAAAAAAAAAAAAAAAAACTCTTGTTCATTTATCTAGTGGTTATACGAATGTTTCAAAAGATTTTAAAATCCTTTGACATCTGGGGAGGTTGTAATAATTATAAGCTTCACCTTGAACAACAGTTGTGTCTGATATTTTCAAGGAACAGTCATTTAAAGAATTGAGGGACATTAAAGTTGCATTCCCATACACCAAGAAACTAAGTGCCAAAAAGGTAGATACACAACTCAAAAAGTTTTTTTCTGCTTAAAAATAAGAATGGCAAATTGAAAAATGCTTATTTGCCACCAAAATCCCAGGTTCAGAATTTATTCTTTTTCATCTGTTCTCTTTTTTTACTGGGTTTAAAACAAAAATGATTTAGAAATAAGTGCTTACAAATTGTGTGCATGGCTAATATTCGATTATACATTTCAAACTTTTAGCTTTAGCTCTTGTTCAAAAAGAACTACATTAAAAATGTGATTTTATTCACCACCACTTTAACACCTTTTAATTTTCTTTTAGGCTTAGCACATCTAAGCATCACTTGATGGAAGGCAGTCATTCCCATCTGGCCCAAGCCAGCACAGCAACAGTCAGGTAGGATCCAAATCAAAGCAATTGCTTCTGAAACTTCACAGCAGGTGGAATCTCTCTTACAAGTGTCATGGGCAGCATATGTTAACCTTGCAATGCCTCCTCCACTACTTTTTTTATTATTATTATTTTTAAGAAAGCTTTCTAGGTTCTTAGAATTTTGCTTAATCAGAATTATACTTTAAATCCAACATCAACTCCTGAACTGCACTTTATCAGCTACCAGTGGTTTAGCTAACTAAGCCAAAGGAACATCACACAGACCCTCTGTTTTTCAGGTGCCTGGCTCACACAAGCTACTACTCACCATCACCTGAGCACAGTCAGCTCAGTAAGCCCTGTAACAAAACCATTGACAAACAAACAAACAAACCCTGCAGAATAAACTATAACAAACAATGCCAGGTGCTCACTAAGAAACACTTCCCCAGTAGAAGGGGAGACAATCTGAGGCATGCACACCCCTTCTTCCTTGCAGGCAGCTGCACATTCCCACCACATCAACTAATGACTGAAAGTTTCATGCATAACAAGACAGAGAAAGACTTTCTTTAGAAGTACTAATAAAATACCTTTCAGGTATTTGGAAATTGAATTGTATTTTAAAAAGAAGCTTTCCAGCAAACACTGTTTTCTGAACAGAAAACTCCCTTCAGAGGAAGCGCAGAGCTAATCCCAACAGGTAGCATCTTGACTGACATTATCTCTTCCTGGGCAGAAAGCAATTTCTGCAAGAACTCTGCAATTTGGAACTTCAAGTTATAACATACATTTGGGGAGTCATTTTTCTAACAGAAATTACAGGAATGTCACTTAAGAGGTTCAATACTGCTATAAGGTTGCTGTTTCTCACTTTTTTTTTTCCTTCACTGTAGCAACCATCTCTGGACACCATCAGAACTGTCACTATTTGCTTTAAGTAACAACACTGGAAGCACAATTTTCATTTTGCAAAATATCATCCTGGGACTTATCGTAATTTAGAGGATTTGTGCTAAGAGGTAAGGAGTGTGGGTGCAAACTACTGGAAAAAAAATGCTGTGCCTCCTACAGATGAAGGTAAAAATGGAAGGTACTGATTTTTTAATTCCTTTCCCCCCCGATACAGAAATCAAAATCCTGCAACTTCAAATCAACTGGCTGCATCAGAAAAGAAACACTTGCCTAAAGGGAACTACCATTCCTAACTTAAAAGTGGAAGCAGTAGACTTCTGATCACATTTTAAAAAGTGGAAGCAGTAGACTTCTGATCACATTTTAAAATTTATGTGAGGTTTGCCATTTATTTTGTAGAACAAGACACATCACTGAAATTTTTCTAAATCTTGTACATGACTCTCTTGGCTCAAACATAATAGATTTCAATAACTCCTGAGGGAGCTTTCACTCTTCTGATGTCAACAAACCAATATTACTCATACACATTTACAGAAACACTCAAAAAATCCTCACTCTCCTTACCAACAGATGCCTACCACAAGAGCTGAGTGGCTTAGGCACCCACCAGCTGCCCCAGCTCATATGCCCATACCCTCTGCACACTCCTATTTTCTGCCTATTCACTAATTTATAAATAGCAAATTACATTCAGCTATTCATTTACTTGACTTACATCAAAGTATTTAATTTACTATGGCCTTTCTGACTGGAATTAAGTCAAGGGCAGAGCAACCCATTTGACATCTTCCTAGCTATTGTTGCACAACAACCTTTAATGCTGGAAATGGCTTGAAATTGAAAACAATTTGAAATTTGTGCAGACCAAAGGCAATGTAGATGAACAAATTTAATGGCAGGTAGTGCTTAAATACCTGAAGTTGTCTTCTAAATTTCCCAACATCAACTACAGAATTGCATTTTTCTGCTGCTAGCAGAGCGAAGCTGCTCTTTTATCCAGAACCTGTCACTCTCCTAAATTAATTAGAGCCAGTTCAGCGATCCATATCCAGGGTACTTTCTACAATCATTGACAATTGATTCCCATCTAATTCACAATGGGACAAGCTCTGGCCTTCAGTATGACCCAATATTCTTTCTTCATCCATGTGTTACGTGACGGCTGAATTCACGTAAGGATTTCTAATCAGAAATCTCTGCCATTGATGTCTCAGCTTTCAACAAGCTAATTATGGTATCTGTGAATAAATAACACTCAGAGGGGATTTTCTAGTCTGTTTTTTGGGGGGGAGGTTATTTGACTTCTTTGTGAAGGCTCCCTTCCAAATTTATAATATTAATGAGGCAAAATTATCTGACACATGGTATGTCACTAAAATAAAGAACATTTACTCTAGACACATAGATTCCATTTACTTTAGTGAAAAGTTCTGCATATTGGATATGCCACAGAAAACTACAGAAGACCAGGAGAAATAAAACTTCAATAGAATGATGGCATCTGCTGACTAAAGTTTGACACAAGCACATCATTCTTCATTATCCCACTTGAGACTTTGGGATTACACTGGTGCAACACGCTACTGAATCAGGCTTTTGTTCATTGGGAATATCATGGGCCTTCTAGTGCCTGTGAAGAGAAGAGCTGGATATTGTTCGTAAATTCAGACATCTACATAAAGTGTGTATTCTACCTACAGATGGTAATTCAGCCTTTAAACGTACTTCTGCATAAGGTACTGTTTAAGTCAACATGGCTCCTGAAGCTTTCAAGGCATGATTAAGAAATAGAATCAGCCTAGTCCAGTTAAACAGTGTGATTAAGTCTAAACTGGCTATTTTTCCCATCTATATCAATTTACCTTTATTTCACAATATACTCCATATTTGTTTCTTTCTCAATATTATTTTAAATCAACAGTGAATGTTTTTTTTAACTGTTTTGGAAACTGTGCATTGAGCTTAGAATGAACCGAACAATTTGAAGTGACTGCAGCAGAAAAACTACATATAGAAATGTCTAGGTTTGGGGCTTTTCTTTTTTTTTTTTTCCCCCTCAATGCAAAGTTGAAGATACTTTTTTCCTTTTTTTCCTTTTTTTTCTTCCCATCGAGCAAAAAAAAAATATATATATATATATAAAATACGTATTATAAAATACATTTTATATATATATAAAATATGTATTTTATATATATATATAGCTTGCCTATTTTTAAGCTTTTCAGCATGGAAAGTTATTTCTTTACAGATTTATTGGCATGAGTAAAAATTTGATTTTGCAGTTTAGTCATAGCCATCACTGTTAACAGAAAATGATCTCTTGGAAAACAGACCTTTGCCACAAATACCATCAATGGCTGTGAATGTGTGTTTGCAATAATAAAGAACAGTATCACCACCTGTGTCTATTCTTTTTTCATATCTTTTATAGGGCTACCTTTACAGCCCCATATAAACATATGTGACAATACAGGAACCCTCTCTGCTCTTCATGGCAAACAGTGTTACTGGGATAGCAAAGCAACAAGAATCAGGATGTACCAGAACATAATGAGAAGCCTCACCTCCAGAATCCTATAGGAGATGCAGCAGAAAGTTGCATCTTAGATAAATGAGGAAAAAATAGATAGATGATGCAAGATAGTTGAGGAAAAAAGATTTCAAACCCAAGGACACCTAAACAGAAATGTTTCAGATTTTAGGCATTTAGCTTTTGAGAAATAGGAGTTTTTCATGAAGTATTTAATTTCATTAAAAATGAAAGTGTTTAAAACATTCCAGCACTATCTCAGCCACTGCTAGCTTGTGAATTTCATCTATACTCAAAAACACTTAGTGGAAACACAATGAGACAATAACCTGTTTTTGCGTCCTGATGAAGTAATCGATTTAGTAGTACTGAAACCTCAAAATAGGTCTTAAACAATTAACACATCTGTTAATTTCTGACAGCAGGAGTTTAATTGCATGCAACAATCTGGAGTTAAAAATCAAGGCAGTTAACTATGTCCAAACCAACTCTGGAAAACCAGTCTGGAGCAGTGGAAGCAAATGTTTCTTAAGGAGCTAGTCTGTAGTGCTGTGGGGAACATGTTAGAAGATGCCAGTTAATTCTTTCCGAGTCATTGACAAGTTTTGTTTCCTCCCACCATCACATTATTAATCCAATAAACAGCAATGCTATATAGAGAAATAGCTTACTGCAGAGGGGAGTTGCTTCTTCCCTGGGAAAAATAAACTGTATATTGAGAGCAGTTATAACAGACACCTTCACCAGCAATTGTTGAGTTTGAGGTTAATTTATGAGAGCAATATGCACAGAATAAAGTTAAAGGGGTAAAAAATAGATTTGTTTGAAATACTAACCTTCCTCTAACCCCCCAAAAATATGTTTTAAGTTCTGACATACCAGGCTGGAATAAGACATGTCTGAAGGTAATGGCCATCTTTTGTTATTGTGCTCAAAGCAAAATCTGTTGTCATTCTTTCTGACAAACCACTTATCATATTTATTTCAAACTGCGAACTGACATATTTCCAAAACCCTTTAGCCCATGCCAATGATTTTGCATAGCCATTTAATCCTCACAATGTTTAACCTGATACAGAATCAGATGTATTTATAAAATATAAGAGAGGCATCCCTGCAACATTTATCACTTGTAGCTTCAAATGTTTGAGCTTTATAGATAAAAAAAAAAAAAAGTATTCCTTGGAATTTTAACATACTGATGTCAGCACTGCCCATATAGGAGTTATTCTCATTAGATTATCAAGCACTTTCACTTTTTAAGAACAGGTGAATACTGTATCATTATAAAGGCTGACAGTCCTATGATTAAGATTAAAATGAGCTATTTTATTAGTGAAAGCCCACAAAACACTGAAACTGAAAACCTTTGTTGTTTGTAATATAGCAAACCTTTCAAGCAGAAAAACGGTATATTTGTGCATTACCTCTTATATTGATTGGATGCTGCAAGCCAGCGTCTATGGGGGGTGTGCCCACTTGAGGAGAATTTCAACAATTTTTGCCTGAGCTGCACGTTAGAATTCACATCACATCTACAGTTTGTCATAGGCAGTACCCTTGATACCATTTGATTTCAAAGCTGCTTGCTACAAATCCTCTGCAATCAGGTTGTGCTTGTTATTAATACCTTTAATCTGACCTCAGACAGGAAACCTAGTGCAGCGTGGTTTTGCCAAACAGACTGAACAGTAATCAGTGACCATATCTGATGGATTATATTCTTTGTACACTATTTATGGTGAGCAAGGAACACAAAAATGTGTGTATGTTCATACCTGTGTGTTAATGTGCATGCAGGCTCTGGAGTTAAGTCCATTTGTATTCCCACCATCATGTTCTTTGCAAGCAGATCAGTTGAAAAGAAACATTTTATGGGGGAAAGGGGACATACTCTCCCTCTAATGATATGAAACATTCACAGATTTTATCAGTTAAACATAACAACTGCTACATTTGCATGTACTATACATTTAGTAATAACTTCGAGCACTGCAGCGTATATATTGCTTTCTCTTGCATATTTAACTGAAAGTCCAGGAGCTGCCTGGATCTTAGGGAAAATAAAGAATAACCATTTCTGCTCTCTGTCAGGAAAATGTCACTCATGACTTCACTATTACTCATCCCTTCAATTTCAGATTAATTTAAGCTGCCATTACAGATGTAATTCTGAGACCCATGAAACTAGAAGCCAGCCACTGTACTAAAGTGAACTTTCCTTCCAAGGAATTCATTCTGAAAACTGTTCCTCCCTATTTTTATATACTTTTTTAATATAAATGTTAATCTTCTCAGAACTAATTCAAGTCCCTCCACTATTCCACACTAGCAACCAGTAAAGGACAGCAACAACCCCTGCCTCTTTATTGTACTTTAGAAATGAGTAGCTTCACTGGCTTCAGGTATGTTCTCAAGACTCAGGACCTACTGAATCAGCACATTGAGAAGAACGTTATGGAAATCCTAAAATGCTACCCTCATTTCCCAAGATTATCCTCTTGCGTTTGGATATACCTCCTAATCCAAATTCAGGAATCCATGCACTGCATGACATTTTTATCTAAGCTTAAGAAACAAAAGGCAAATCTGCAACAAGGACATTTTCAATTTAGTAACCAAGATCAAAATAAGGCTGAGGAATTTCACTGCAGAGATCTGGTGGCATTATGTATTACCCTGACTGCATTTGGTGAAGAAATACCTAGATTGTCATGTGCAGAACAGACTGGAATGGATCAATCACACTGATAGGCAAATATCACAGGGAAATATTGATAATCAGTATCTCATCACCAAGATTAATACAAGTAAATATGTCTCACTCATAAAAATTTCCTGGAAAGCCCCTTTTCTGAAACAGTTTTACTTGTCAGATAATAATGATCATCACTGACACTCTGAAACATTTTTTGTTTGGTTGGTTTTGTTGCTTTGTTTTTGGTTTATTTCATTCTGTTTTGTGGGTGTGGGTTTTTTGTTTGTTTGTTTTTAGGGAGAGGAGGTGGAAACTAATACAGTAATTTCTCTGTTGACTTTTTTCTACTACATAAGCACGGACCTGCATGTTTACCTGTATCTAAAATGTTCGCTTATACTGATCTCTGGAGCCCACCATGTCAGGGTGGGAGAAAATTGCTCTTTTATTTTGTCATTTCCATATACTTAACAGGCTTTTTTTTTTTTTTCCTGCAGTTGTTCTTGCTCTTTTATCTAACTCTAGTGGCTATTTTAGCATTTTGGAAAAACAAAAAGACATTTAAAACAACTAATACTAGAAAGAATAGACCATCTTGGGAGAAAGGAAGAGAACTAATAAACCAGTATTCATGTAAGTAAGTAACAGGCAATGTGCATTTAATAAATAAATAAATAAGTCAAACCAACTTAATTTCCTTCTAGCACAGGACACCAGAGCTTGTAGACAGTGAATAAATGGCAGGTCTGTAACTGATCTGTATGACTTTTTGGTCACCTTTTCATATGACAGTCCTAAGAAAGCTGAGAAATCAGAAAGATAAAACTCTTGCACGGTAAGGAAGAAAATGGTTGAACAATCCCACTCAGTTATTAATAATTACCTGACAAGAACTCATGAAGAAGGTTTCCCCAATATCTGTTCAGTAGTTTTGTGAATCACCTGAATGATGGAGTAAGGACTATTCTTAACCAAAGATGCAACTGATACAGAGCTAGGGACAACAGTCATGTTGTAAAACAGGCTTAGAATTTAACATGAGACTATGAAACTTTAACTGTGGTCTCTAAATATCGCTATGCTCAAGGAATAATATAAAGACAGAAATAACCAACAGCCACTACTAATACATGATGATGACAAAGTGGTTAAGTAGCAAGTCTACTTTAGAGTTACCGTCTACCACAAGCTGAACATCTGTTAATAGCAACACTGCTGCTTAAAAGGCAAGTACTGTACTTCAATATGTGACAGGAACACAGGAGAACCTCCCCATTCTACAAAGATTATTGAAGTTTCAGCTGGAGAATTCCATCATGCTCTTTAGGTACCACACTTGAAGAAAAATGCAGACCAACCAGAAAGATTACAGAAGCCGATCCCTGTTCTTTGGAAAGAGGTCAAGGAACCAGTACTACTTAATCTGCAGAAGTAACGTCGGTGGTAAGAAAAGGAAAAGAGTCTTGAAATATTAAAAATGAAATATTAAAATATTAAGAAAAGAGTTTTGAAATACTAAAATATTAAAAATAAGAAAAATCAACAGTATAGTGGAGAAAAATTAACATACTTATTTTTGCCCTCTAATCTTGAGTGTACAGCTAATGACATAATGAAGGAACAAAAGCCAGGCATATTATACTTTCAGTATGTCTGCAAACAAGCCTTCAAATATATTTTTTCTGTGAAGCTACTTTCTGAATCTTAAAGACCTTTGAATACAAAACCATTGTTAAGCAAAATTATGTACCCAGAAATACAGAAGTTCATAAAAAGAGCTATGTCCTCACATTTGGAAAGAGGAAGGACTAAAACATCAACATCAAAGCTGAGTGATGGAGAGCTTATGCAGTCTTTAGCAATATGCATTTAACAACAACCTCAAAAAAAATTAGTTAATGGAAACAGAAGGTAGGTTAGATAATTATTGGCATAAGAAAAATCCATTCTGAATGAACAATTCATACAGGAGATACTAAAATAACTTGTATTTGTCCTTAAAAATGGACATGATCATCACGTGGAAATCATCCATCATCATTTCATAATCCTACTTACAAATGCCAAGAATTAGCTTGTAGATGAGTAATTGCTGGAAGACAGACAACTATTCTCTGAAACTCAAATCCCATATACACATACTTTCTAAGTCAAAAGGGGCAGGGACTAGCCCCTGCCTATTAAGCACTAAGAAGAAGGGGGAAGAAAAAAAAAAAAAAAAATTATCTGGTTCTTGGAGAGAATAAACAGAGAGAAAAAGAGAGAAAATAGGGCTGCTGGAAATGTTTTCTTCCTACACATGCATTCACAGGTTAACATTCTTATAATGCAACAGAGCACAGACTCGCCCCAGCGTTCTGAGAGATCACACAATTCATTTGTTGTTGCTTTATAAATACCTTGATAAATTCCTTAGTAAATTCCTCAAGAAAAACAAACAAAACTATCTAGCTTGTCAATAGCCCGAATGCAATTTGTGTGTTTTCCTCCATCAGTTTATGCCACACCACAACATTTAGTAAGTAAAAGCACTACTCAGGCAACATTTCTCTAGGCTTTTAGTGAAAATCTGTTCAAAACTATTTTTAAAATGAAGAAATAAAATATGGACTTCTGTAAAGAGAAACAATATCAAAGCATATATCTTAGTGAAGAATTTCCTGCCATCTTATCTTCCTTATATTGCACACTGCTATCATTTTTACTAGGTATGTATCACTTAGAGAACAGAAACCAGGCCATAAAACATTACTATTCTTGCACTGAGACACCACCTCAACCTAGTGTTTGCCAGTTAACAATTACATTTTTCGTTCTACGCCCATGCCCACTACTAATACATTCCTCAGTTGAGGATGAAACTCCCTCGCTGTGAAAGACAAAAATGCTGACTTTATTAGCTTAAATTATTTTTAAACATGAGAAAAATAATGAATTCTTGTTTTGAAGAAATGCCACAGCAGAATGAAAAAGCACTGCATTAAGCACTTCACTGCTTGCCAACCCTAATGACACCTTGATTAACACAGCAATCAATGGTAAGGGAGCCAAGCAGCCTCGATGGGCCACACACAGCAATACCATGACTTATGGCTTTATATTTTTACATTGGCCTCTCCAGCACCATCTGATAAATCAACACACAAGTCATTAAATGGTTCATTATCCTAGTAATATGATTCATTCTTTCTGCCAGGAAACACAAGAGATGATAGGCACCTTCTACTCGCAACCATGACTGTCCATCAATATAACAGATTAACTGTATGAGGGAGTCCAGTTTGGTGTAGAGGTCAATGAGATGCTTCACATGGTAATTTTTCTTCTGCAGTGCTTGACCTCTTATCAGAAAAAAAGTATAGAAAAGAGAGGAAGAGAATGTGGTTATCCTGCTGTGTGGAAAGCTTTTAAAAACAAAACAGTTGTGAAGTTAAAAAAGAATCATGACAGTGGACACAGAATCAGGGTTCACGTGCACCTAGGTGGTTATTTTCACACATGCAGTCAACTGACTTGAGTTAGACAGATTCCTTCTTTCCTAGGAAAGCAGAAGTTAGTTGTAGTGTAAAAATGAAAATAACTTAAATCATCTGAACATGATCATTTAGACAGTCCTTACTCACTCTATCTTAAGATACCATAAAATCTGGCACAGCTGGTAGTCTGTTCTTAGAAAAGGACAAAAATGAAAAATCATGGCAATACAGTACAGATAAAGAGTGAGCTATGCTGTCAGCATTACATGTGTAGGCTGACACTTCTTGTGTGGAGGCTAACAGGTGTTATCAGTTCCTATTGTCATTACCACTTAAGCAAGGAAAAGTCTTACCAATTACCAGTATGCTAATAGAGTTAAAATGTTAATGCTTCAAGTATACAGAGAGTGAGCCTGTATACACTGAGTGAACCAAATCCAATTTTTTACTGTGCAAGCATACTTCAGATTGTCCAGAAGGTTCAGGAAGCTATAGAAATACCACAATGCACTATATCTCTTAGTGAAGAAACAGGAAATTTCACTAGAAGTCATTTGTCCTACAAAAACTTTACCACCATTCTTCTATTCCAAAGGCACTACTTAAAGATACCAGTCTGGCTAGATCCTTCAGGAACTTTGAATCACAAACTCACCAACTGGCTGAACTATGACCTGGTCCAGTTTTAAGCACTTAGTCAAAAGAACCTTCACTTAAAACAATAGGAGACTTTGGCTAGCATTACCTGCAGTAAAAGTGATAGAAGCTCTTTCTTAATACTGATAGACATAAGAACAACACACTCACTGTGGCTCTCCAAGGAGGTGAACAGCATTAACATGCTGTATGTCCATGAGGTAACAGAGACACCGTTTGTGTCTCTGAGGCTAATTCATGAGGCTATTTAATAAGGACACATCCAGATGTTCAAGCTACTGCTCTATTTTCCAACTAGTTAGAGATTGATCTCCATTCATCATTAAAGTTCTCTGGCTAGTGAGCAATGTCAGAAACATCTTACTTCTGCTTTCTTGACATTCAGTTTAAAATATCCCCTTAGACTCCACTGGCCTCTAATTCAGTAGACAATCTTACAGTCAAACTGTCTTGTCAAAACATACATTTTTGGAACTGCTACTGCATAACTCACTTTTTTTTTTTTCTGAGATTTACTTTAGTCTACAGGATTTTCTCATTAAAGGAAATCAAATGTTTCTGTCCTGCAGTTTCAAGCATATTCTTCTGAACAGAAACTTTCACCTGTAGACCCCCAGAAAAAGTGAAGTGGGAATGGAGATTCTCACAAACTTCTGACCTGATATAAGTAGGCAAAAGCATTTGTGCTATACAAACAGATGCCTCTTGTGCCAGCCTTCCAACACGTCAGCACATGGATTGAACTTTCTCAATGCTTGGGGTGGGACTGATTGCCTCATTACCTTTTTACTTGTGTTCAAACATGAACCTCAAAAGGAACCTTTCTTTCTATGCACCTATAGTGTAGCAATAACAGCTCTATTCTGCAAAGTCAGGTTACCCTTGCTCTCTGCAGGTTTTCCCTCCTCCCCCCCCCCCCAACTTACATTAAGCATTTCCTTGAGAAAAGGAGGGAAAGTTGTTCAGGTTAGGCTTTGTTGTTTTCAACCCTCTTGGGAAGCATTCCTATGTTTTTATCTTAGAACAAGGATTAATCTAACTGCTTTAATAAAATCCGTACTTGGAAGGCAGAACCCCCATTCCAGCAGAGTTAACTTGTATGTCTAACTTTACTTACACTTGAGAAAAATCAAATGACCAAGTGTCAAACTTCAAGCGTTGAGCATCTTGTAGGATCAAGACTTCATTCTTGAAACTAAACCAAGCTTTTTATCACTTTATTTCTTCACGGCAACATAAAATTTTTGTTTGTTTGGATTTATTGTCATATAATATACTATTTTATTCCTTGGGTTTTATGTCAGCTATACTTTGCACTCCAGCATTTTGAAGAAACATTTCCTGTGAGGTTTTAATTTTAAATGTCAAAGTATTCTAAACAGTCCTACACTTCCACAAAACATTGGTTTCAACTTTATACCACTTCAGTAAGTGTTCCCTAGGAACTAAATGGAAATAACAGCATCAGAATTAGTTGTAGATAATATATTTGGAACCAGATTACATAAACTGGTATTATGTATAATTAATAGATGTCCAAACTGAAAGATCTGCCATTCTAAATTCAGTTACAGAAAGAGAGCCTTATGGCATATCTTTGCAAATCTGTTTTCCTATGCTTGGGAAAAAAAAAAAAATGTCTAATAATAATGTAATTTGACAATCCTTCAGAGAAGAGATATTAACTTTCTCTGAAACTAAAGTACACTAAGTGAAAAAAAATTAGCATAGGATTAATATTTTTGAAGGACTCCTATTACTGCAAAATTATATTATTGAAATTGACAGCAGTTAGGTTTCTCTCTTGACATGGTACTAGTGATGTGGCATCTCAAGAGGGACCGAGGTGTCAGCCCCAACAACTAAACAGGGTTCAGATGCTTACTAGAAGTACTGGAATCCTTTCCTACTATGGAAAAATGTGTCTGGAAAAATGCTTGAGCAGGCTTACCCATAAGACACAGTAAACTAGATATGCTGAGAAACACATTTATGAAGTTTCAGATTCTGACATGCAATGTTTAGCTGTGCTGATCAGGTTTAATGCTGACATATACTGACAATTCACTAGTCAGGTGATTTCTTCCAATATGACAGCCTTTTCTGATCAGGATATATATACCTGCATTTGTTTTCAGTGAAGACTGGTAAGTACTAAATGCTCTGTAAGTAATTTCACAGAAAACCTTTCAAAAATGTTGAGACTAAAAGTGTTACAGTATTGAATTCAAGAGGTCTTGGACTTTTTTGTTTTTTTTTAAACAGTTTATAATAAAACACCATATAGAGACAGAAATTTAACCAATGATACATGAAAACAAAAAAAAAAGATATTATATACAATATGTTACATGTATATCAGTTATCTGTAGCAGTGTTTTGACTTGAAAGCTACTGTTTTCTAAAGTACTTGCTAAACTGGAAACATCTCCTAATATCACAAAACGTAAAAACAATTTAGTGTTACTATAGCAACATTTTCACATTTCTAGACTACTATGTTTATTTTAAATATGAACTGTAACACTGAATGAGTGTATTTTTGCACAAATACACAGTGGTGGAGTGACATCACCCCACAGAAGCCAACAGAGATTTGAGCTGATTTGATTTGGCCTGTGAAAAATCCCACCTGCTAGCACGTCAGCAGTGTGTTTAGGATACATGTGTACAGGCCACAGAATTTGAGACAACCCAAATTCTTTTTGTTTTATTATTACAAGTAGCAATTAGAAACGAGTAATAATAATCAACATACTTATTACTATGCATGCATATGCATGCAGTATGTACTCATTTGAGCATAAGCACAAGTGTAGCTGGACAAATCATAATTTGAAGGTTATCATCTCACATAAGAGTGAACAGAACTATCTTTAGAAGGAAACTGCTTAAAGCTAGTCATGTTTGTTTATTTATGCTTTGTCCTTACTTAGACACAGGTTTTGTAAGCTGTTACATAGGAAGTTTTATACCAGAGTGCCTTCTAGTGGTTATGGAGCTACAAATCTCATCTTGAAATAGAAATCATAACATTGACAAAATAATTACACAGTAAATGAATCAACACAAAAACATATTTCTAAATATCTTATTGGAAATATTTGCTGTGTGTCAGAACCACAATTTTCCATTGTAATGTTATTTATAAATAGAAAGATAGTTTAGGATTGAAAAGAGATTATTTATCACATGAATAAGCAAGGAAACAACTAATAAATACACTGCTCAGTTCTGGAAACATACCTTGTCTGTATTGCAAGCTTATGCCATGTGTTAAGAATTAGCAATGTCATAAATTAATTTCATTGAACAATTCTATTAGCAGTATTTATCAGAATGATTTTAACTATAACTGCCACATATCAGACGTTCATGTAATATTAAACTATTAAAATAAAATAAATAAATTTTTAAAAAAGCACACAAATTTATTCTTGATTCTGCTTAACAGCTTTCAGACATCCACCTGCCACCACAGTAATTCAACATCTAATAGATCGACGCTGCACTGAGCCCAAGCCCAACTACCCCCTTTGTTATCAACCAACTCAACTCCCAAGAAAAGGAGTCCCAAAAATGAAGCAGCGAATGGATACCATTGGCTCCAACTCAGCAGTTCAGTGTAGGGGAGCTAATTGTTGGGAAAGGAATAACCATAGACTGCTGCCTGATGCTGCAGAGCATTCAGCTAGTTTGTGACGAAGTACAGGCTGTAATACTTGGAAGACACTACAGAACCAGACCAAGAGTTGGACCAGTACAGAGAAAAGCACAGCAAGTATTTTGTAACAACACTCTCAGGCATATCAAGCACCCAATAATCAGTCTTGAGGCTACAGAGGAACTACAAACAGACCCTCTGGCTTCCAAAGGTTCAGGAAGAAATGGAAGCTACTGGAGAGGGACAGGTGGGGAGGGATCTGTCTGCTCTAAGTGATGTGAGCATCTTCCCCCAACCTCCAGCTTAGCTCACCAGCACCATATTGCCCTGAAGTCACATCATCGCATGGCCTTTTTCTTTTCTGGATGTGTAACAAACCATCTAATGGAAGATAGTGGGAAACTGTGTCATAGCCAAGGAAAAGCAAGAGAGATTGCACACTGAATGGAGGCTAAACTCACCTGAAGGTTTCATACACATTTTGGAAGAGACCCTTACAGAAAACCTAGGGAGAGGGCTTCAGTCAAATTTACACCAAAACGCTAAAAGTTCAGAAAGACTCAAAGCCAACGGTAAGTTAATTTTTACAGAAGGGAGATTAACAAGCCATACTTTCCATAAACACTTCTGTGACTAGCAACCAAGTAATCGTGTACGCATCACCGATAATTACCTAAGTCCAAAAGTAAACACTGCTGTTAACATAATCCCCAGTGACAACTTCTCAGGACAGTTTTATTCCACAGAATTTATTTCTCTCACATCACTCTGCGATTAACATATTTACATTTGTTGAAACGCATGGTGAAAAGCTCCAGTAATTTATGGAATTATGCACGTCGAGAAAAACTGAGAATTATAAACACTGACTGAAGCATTAGCCCATCAGATTGCCCTCAGGCAAATGCCAAGCAAACCGCCCACTAGCCAGAAAAAATGGCTTTTCTTCCCCCCACCATACCAACTGCTCAGGCCCCTGTTACAGTCAACAAGAATCTACCTGAGGAACCACAGACACCCAGGGTTTCTGTGGCATTCACCTTCAGCTCCCCCATGTACACACAACTGTGGCTGGGGTTTTACAATGCAGAGGCCATGTCACCTCACCCCAGCCCAGAATAGTGTAATAAAACAACATACTTTGTTGCACAGCTTTCAGACAGCCCAACAGGGCTGTGCTATGGACTCACTCTGTAAGGATTTGCTACCTCAGTCACCTGTATGAGAATAATACAGAAGAATAAAGTAGACACCAATAAGGCTAACTCAGACATGCAAAACTAAACACTATGGAAAGTAGAATCTTATATAAACAATACGTTTAGCATCTTACCAAATTCACTGAGGCTAAAGGAAGGCTTTTAACCAAAGAAGGGGTGTGCCACTGCAACAGCAAAAACTAATTAACTGCATGCATAGTTTCTTAGCAGCTATCACGCAACCACATTGCCAATGATAAGTGCTCTCCCACCAGCTGGAGCGAGTAGCCCATGCCATTGCAAAGCAAGGGACCTGCCTGTAGTCTACTTATCAGGACTACAAAAATGTCAGAATGCAATTATCCAAGTGAAGCATCAGAAAGCAAGTGCAGGCTTCCACTCTTTAAAGAGATTTTCAGTTACAGTCTAGCTCAGCATAACTTTGTTGGAAATCTAGGCTGGGTCTGGTCTTCTACCGTCTTCTACTTTGGTAATAATTGCATGGATGGGCCACTTTTTAACCTTTTAAAAATAATTTTTATGTGGAAAGGCGCTTATCTCAAACAGCAGTAGCCAACATTAGCCACAGCTGGAAAAGAGTTAATAATCAGTGAGCTTGAATAGTTGTTTAGCAGATGATTTCTAAGACAGGCTTCTTAAAGCTTCCTAGAGAAACAGGGAAGGGCAGGAGGTTGTGCCCTTCATAAAACTAGTAGTTATGAACTCCTATATTCCCACCTTTTTGCTGGTGCTACATAGTTCAGCAAGACACATGAGCTGTTTGTGCCAAGTTCTCCTTTGCAAGACAAAAGAACATCATTTACCGTATTTAGTGGATTTGTGAGAATGGATAATTAATTGTCTTGAAAATGTTTTAAAGATAAATCAGGAATATTGTTGTGTTTTGTCATTTGATTGTTTGTTTTTCCTTATTCCCCTGCCTTGAACCTCACTAGAACTGTCTCCTGCTGTGTGCTGGTTATAACTGTTAGTTTTTCCAGGAAGCTCTCTGCTAGACTCTGAACTTTTTCTTCTGTGACCCTTCTAATCCTCTTGTGAGTTCCTGCTCTTTAATCTAGAGATTATTGATTGTAGTGGATCCATTCCATTCTACAAACTGTATGTCAATCAGCTATTTTGGAGAAATGTTAATTTCTTAATAATTTATACTGTATATTCGACCAACAGACTTCTATAGATTGTCTTTTTCACTGTTGATGCATATCATGTCAATAAAGACACCTTTTTAACTGATATCAAGTCGTGAGGATTGGTATTGTTCATTTAGTATATATGCTGACAGCATACTCTTGAGCTTTATTTCTGTTTGACACCTTATTTTATATTTCATACTTAGAGCAGATAAACACAATGGTAAAACATGGAGGAGCAAGGTGATATTGTGACAGACTGTACTCTGATAGCAATTAGAGAGCTTAAGTGTACTAGTATTTTTGAAGATTTCATTTCAAATCCAAACATCTCCTGAAGATTTGTGTTTTCTCATGTTTCAGATACACACAGATGCAACACAAACAAAATTTTTCATATGCCCCACGTATGTCAATGGTTCATGATTAACCAGACAACTCTCATCTAAGACTTCCAAGAAGATAGTTTGTTTTTACTGAAGAAAGCAATGAAATGGTATACAACAATAAAAAAAAAAAGGCAGAATTATCTATAATTATGGAAATATAAACAGTATTTAACCAAGTGGAAAAGTTTCAACTAGACAGCACATGGATTTGGCAAACACTTATTTGTAAACACAAATAAATTCTGTCTTTTCAGAGCTTCAGTGAAGAGGAACAGCACCTGTACAACTGAAGGAACTCTCCAGAGATTCTGGATTCTGGATATGTGTATTTTCTATATCAATAGAGGTCATTTAAAATGGAAAGTAGTAGTATTGGACTGCTTAGCTAAAGTAATTGGCCTGCTTTACTAAAGTAATTGAAATCCCAGCTTTATGGTTTTGCTCTTCATCAACATATTTTGTTAAATTGCTTCATAAATATTCTTACTTGCCTCTGGAATGAGGAAAAGCTCATACTACTGCAGGTAGTGAATCGATGGAATCAATATCCATTTCTGATTACTATCAGGTAGACAGCAGTTTAGAAGAACACTTGAGCTTTAAAGAGCAAGCTTTAATCTTACTGGAAACAATTATGTCCTAAATTTAAACTGAAGAAAATAGTTGTAGTACCTTCAAAAGTCTCATGGTTATGTTCAGCACTAAGATATATATTATTTGTAAAAGGTAGTAACAGAGTACCTTGTACACAAAAATGTCAAAGACAGATACAAATTACCCAATTATCAGATGGGATTTGTAGTCATGTTTCTAGTTTGATTCGTGTGCTGTCTGTAAATTATTATGTCACAGTTTTGCTACTCATGTGTCAATAAGATTGTTCAGGACTCAAAAGACATCAGTGAAAACATGTTGTGAAGTTCCCAACCAATTCCATTAAGAGGGCTCAGAAAGCTCTTTACCTTTTTCCTTTTCCTAAGTTTCTGTTGGGTATAATACCCACCTTTGAAATCTTTGAAAATTTAAACTAAAAGCAAATATTACCTGTCTTTAATTTTTCCTTTTTACAAAAAATCTTTGGGCCTAATGTAGATTGAGATAATTTTAATCATATTCTGGAGTGGAAATTCTTTAAAGAAGCCACAAATGTCTGATCAATTATACCCACAGCTATAGAGTAAAGGTAGATTTTTGGCTTCAAATGACATACAGTATTTCATTGTCAAATATTAAGAATACTGGCTGGGGGAAAGAAAAAAAAAAAAAAAAAAACTATTAAATGCAGTATGGATCTGTGTATGTACTACCAAACCGCAAAGAAAATAAGTTTGTTTGTTTTTCAAAGTAGCAATGCTAGTTCCACAATAATTGCATGCACTGAAAGGTTTCATTTTACTTGGAGGTATTCACATCAACATCTTAGAATCATGGGTTAAGTTTGTATACACGTCACTGACAACCTAGTATTTAAGTTTATCTAAGTCCATTGTCTGTGAATTACTGCTCACCTAAAAGGGTTTTTTAGGTATAGACTCACAATCTTGCTTCACCAAGGTTTTGGTATATGTAAGACTACAATTTGGCCTATTGGAAGTTGTTAAACTAATTTATAGTACAAAGAAGTAGTGACACAGAAAATGAAAGCAGATGAAATATCCATAAAAAGCTCTCTTATTCAAACTGTTACTTTACATAATAGTATTCATTATCCTACTCGCACACGCACCAAAAAAAAAAAAAAAAAAAAAAAAAGGAAAAAAAAAAGACATGACATTATCAGGAGAAAAGAAATTTGTGATGTTAGGCAGGCCAGGATTAAATTCCACCTACAAAGATGTAAACTTTCAGTTTGGCAACATATATTATGTAAGAGATTTATAATTCTACGTGCATACTAGAGACCGAAATGTTTAGATTTGCATTCAGAGGAGGTGTTGAGCAGGGCATGTAAAGTCTCATTTTCCAAAGGTTTACAAACCAGAAAATATCTATCTTTTTACAAATACATATCCCGCATCCAAACCACAAGAACATGTGCACTCAGACATTACAGGTAATCAGCTGGGAAGGAAATTAGTGTTTTGTTACCATTGCGTAGTTTCCTTAGCGTTGCTTTTGACCTTGTGAGAGAGATACCCTCATAGGTGGGAGCTATTTTAAGTACTGGCTTTTAGAACATCCGAATTGCATCCCAGTTCCTTGAATGTCTGTCCTGTACTGTATAAAGTGGGAAAGAAAGATAGCTTTACACATAAGTGGCCATGTGCCATGATTACTATAACTTAGATGGCTTTAGAGTGCATCCATGTTTTGAGCCAGTAGTGGCTCAAAGCTATGCTCCCAAACACACCTCATATTCAAACATGGCCAAACTCAGAATCACAGAATTGTCTAGGTTGGAAGAGACCTCCAAGATCACCTAGTCCAACCTCTGACCTAACACTAACCAGTCCTCCACTAAACCATATCACCAACCTCTACATCTAAACATCTTTTAAAGACCTCCAGGGATGGTGACTCCACCACTTCCCTGGGCAGCCCATTCCAATGCCTAACAACCCTTTCAGTAAAGAAGTTCTTCCTAATATCCAACCTAAACCTTGTGTGGCATAACTTTAACCCATTCCCCCTCATCCTGTCACCAGGCATGTGGGAAAATAGACCAACCCCCACCTCACTACAGCCTCCTTTAACTTGGGAGCACTGCAGGACGAAGTCCCATGCAGTTACTTTCAGCAGACTGAACAAGCCCAGGAAAGTTCTGGACAAGTCTTAATTCTCATATCCTGTCATTTCTAGTGAAAAGCTCAAACAATTCAAGTACAGATGGCTTCTGACAGTCATTTAGACATGTGGGCACGGATCAAGGATTATGTTATGCTTGAGCCCGTTACTTGTCCTATGCTATTACGAATAGCCTGTAGTTGATAATACAGGCCCACAGAATGTACTAACACCTTCACATCACCTTGGAAACCCTGTTACTCTGCATAATTCATTATATGCCCACTTCCTACGACTGCATAGCACAAAAGTTCCTTTCCCACAATTTACGAGAGCAGAAGAAGCTGCTTTTCACCTAGACCTATTTTGCATGCCATTATTCTACAGTATATTTCTCTTCTTTCCCTTAACAAACATGGCTGAAAGTTTCCTTATTCAAGGCTGGGTGGAATGGTTCCCTAGAGAACTCTGGATGCTTTGTGAAAGATTTGCACAGAGGCATCCGGGATAATCAACAACAGAGCTGAAGTACAGTATCTTTTAAAATGAACTCCAGATTGCAGTTTATCTCCACTGATCCATGTGTCAGAGAGCTGACCCCAGCCCTAGCTTTGGGAAAATTCTGTAGTGATGGGAAACAAATATAATTAGATACAGTCAGCTGTTCATGTCCTTTAAAATGAGAAAGTGAAAATTAACAACAGCCTGTGCAGAACTCCACTTTATCAGGCAGTCCTGCAGCTAGACCATTTCAGAAAAGCCTCTCCGAATTTTATCTCTGCAGCTATTTATCAAATATAACAGAGTTAAAAAAACAAGGCAAACAAATTCCACAACAAACAACTGGCATGGAAAGATTTTGCAAATCCCTTCAAGTTTTCAGTTATTGCTGTTTTCAGAAAGAACATAAAACTCCTAAGGACACAATGGCTTGGCACATTTCATGTAAAGCAAAAAATTGACCTTGAAATGGGTTTTCAGGTTATAAGATCTCTATCCATACAGCTTTTCTGCTTTTCTTTAGGGAATGGGAGATTTTTTTCCCTGCCTGAGGTTTCACAATATTTACCTTTCAGCAGCCCCTAAAAGTAATAAAATGTTGTTCAGTTCCCAAAGCCCAGGAATGAAGGAGAAAGAAAAGACACTGTCATAATCACTTAGTTCTTTATTCATTACTTGAGGGAAGCAGGAAGACATTTCTCTATAAGAAAATAGTGTAAGACACATTTGACCCTTTTACTGCCAGAGTGAACCTGACTGACAGAGAATCCATCTGTTCACTGTAACACCTACGTATTTGCCATTCTGTCAGTTGATCACTAGAGATGTTATTTATTAATGCTTTCACAGTCCTATGCACATACAAAGTATTCATCTGTGTCTTCAGTAATTAACATCACATTACCAAGGGGAAAAGCAGTTTTCCAGTAGTGCAACTAAACTCCCACCTTACAAATTACACATTATTCTACAAAACTTACTCATGTAACAAAGATCTAGCTTTGATGATGAAACATAAAAACGGTGAGCACTGCCAAACAATAGGCTTGGCAGCCTTCTCTACTTGGGTTGTCCCAAAGCCAAATAATGAAGTCATCCTATAGTAGTTTCACTTAGGAATATTTCTGGAATTACAGAAAAACTTCATATGAAGCCAAAAAATAAATCTACCTGGCTTGCTTATTGCTATATAAGTAGTACATCTCCTGTAACAGTTCACTGACAGTATGTAGTAGAGCTACATCAGACAGTCACTACAAAGCTCTAAGCACTTCAAGACTCAGATGGTATCATCTCTGTGATGGTCACAAAACTTATTACAGATTATTTTTAAAGTTGCTGTCGTTATATAAATGTTTAAAAACAGAACGAGAGGCTCAGCATCAAAATTATCTGCAACTGAGCCTAAGCAAGTCTGAACACCTCTTACTGTCATTAGCTGCCTGGGAAACTAAGGACCACCAATTTTCTGAAAGAGAAACCTGAGTACGATTTTGATAAGAATATCAAGCCAAATTTAAAAAGACCTAATAAGGACTCCTGATATAATTCCAATGACTTCAAGAAGTTTATCTTAGCATTTATTTTACTCCTTCAAGTTTGTTTGAACCTGAAACTGAGCCAAAGGCAAAATCCTGTAACAAGAGAACATACAACAAGGCATACTGCATTTGCAAGCTTCAGGATAGCTCTTCCTCTTCCAAACCTGGGCAGGGAGCCTAAACACTAAGCCTATTAAATATACAAAAATATATTAAAAAAAAAAAAAAAAAAAAAAAACATAGCTCACTGCCTGTGCAAATATTTTTCATAATTACCTACAGTAGCCAATTGATTAAAACATGTTCTAACTTCTTCAAAAGTCCTTCTTCTGCACACAGAAGCCTAAGTTCAAAGTTCTTGTTAACATAATAAAAAAAAATAATAATAAATAAAATGCAAAGAGTATTAATAACTTTACAGAACCTTGTAGCCACAGCCAGCAAGAACACTTTCCTCAGTAAAATTAGTTTCAGTTTAAAAACAGAAAACATTACTGCAAGGTGAGTTTCCATTTGAGAAATTTTCCAGTATTTCTTTAATGTAGACATGACCCTAGTTTTAAATAAACAAATACATACATGCATGCACAAACTGCAGTATTTCGCTGTTTGGGTCTGTAAGCAACTCAATACCCTTGTGTACAGGGGTAGATATTATCCCTTGATTTCAGTAGCACAAAACTCACCAGCTTGAGATTGGTATTAGGTGTTTTATCACTTTGTTATTTTGGCACCAGCAAAATACCCTCTCAGCAAATTATGCTGTCTTCCAATCCATGTAAAGCTTCAGCAGACCACGAACACAGCTACTTAACATCCCAGATTCCTTCCACATGCAACCAATTGTATGATGCAACTACACACTTCTTTTTCATGATCTCAACCTAATGAATATCAAGAATAGGCTGAAAAAATAGAATGAGATATTACAGATAGCATTAATTAAACCAGGTTCGTCTGTGCAGCTTGCCAGGACTCGTGTGGTTTTACAAAGCACATAAAATAACATGCATGCAGAGTCATTTCACCCTGGAAGTTCCTGTCACTTTTTCAGCCAACATTCTTACAGCTCTCAGCTGGAAATGGCAGCTACCAAAACGTTTGTAACTCTGGGAGAGCTGCTGATGCTGGGCCAGTTAACTGGAGGTGCATTGGAACCCAGGAATCAACACTTTGGCACAAAGGAAAGAGGAACAAACTTCTTTATTTCTCTTACACACCACACATTGAAGAAGCACAGAAAATTGACTTCTTGGCATAAATCAGGATACTAGTGAAGCATATGTCTTTCTCTGTCATGGAAAGGCAAAAGATATTCCAACAGTCCAAGGCAGTAGGAAGCTGAGAAAGAATTTGTACTGTTATCTTTGGTACATTGCAGTGCCAATACTGGAAGGTATACAAGTGACTGCAACAAAACTACTGGAACTCCAAGGGAAGAGGTGGGAATGCTTGCCCCTATCACTGCACCACATGACCAAAATATGCAAAAAAAAATATTGGGCCTTATTAGTCCTCCAATAAATCCATCTGTCGTGAGCTAATCCTGTCTGGATATCAGAGCTTTAACTCAAGATTGTTCTTTAAAAGCTATTTACTTTATATTCCTCTGCAGGAAAGGACGTTTCTCTCTGATTTGTTGGCATTGACTTGTCTTTGCTTTGTATGCGTGCAGTTCAGAATATGATGGAGGCCTGCCCCTGTAAGGTGCTCTTAGCTTTACTAAGTTGATTATAATTAAAACAGATTGTTGTTTGACTGATCCTCTTTTCTTAAGTAGAGCTAATGCAGATTAACTGTCCATAGACAGAGGCTTTAAGTATCCAGTGTAAGAAAAATCTTGTATTAAATATTAGCAGTCGCATCACTACGTATCACCATTGTCATTTAACGTGTTGTGGTTTTTGACAATATAATGAAAATTTGCAACTAAAAATATACTGCTATACATAAAAACCTCTCTAGGACTTAATACTCACTTGTGTTTCTTATGCAGTGTCTCGTTGAATGGCAGTTCACTATGCAGAAAAGTAATCCGCAGGTGTCTTTCTGTCTAAGATTTAACACAGTTGAACATACCCTGCTGGTCACAATGCTTCAGTTTTTATATGATGCATGTACATGCTGCAAGGTATTTCAAACTCTACAATTTCAAACAAATCAGTTAATTTAACTAAAAATAATGATAGAACCTATATTTCCATTATGTGAATGATAACATTTTTAAATACAACCTCAATACATGTGATTCTAGGACACAAATAGATGTGGAACTTAGGAATATTTTTTCTCCTGATGCTGTATGTCCTGAGGCTGGTAAGGGAAAAAAAGGCAATGCTAGGGAGGTCCTTGATTATTCACTATGCATGACACTCCAATTTCTGGCCTGTTGGTCAGATTGGCTGGCAGAATAATTGCACCTACATGAATGGCTAGTTTAGTAGCACATGAAGCACAGCAGACAGGCACCCCTTTTTGCATTCCAACAGAGATGGGTGCTTAGTGCTGCAAGTGGCTGCCTCGGCCATGTGTCTGAGCATACATCCTAGATATGAAGATACTGGTTGTGCAAAACCCCATACTGAACCACAACTGAAATGAGGATAAATGGAAATAAAGCAAAACAGAAACTAACAAAATTTGCTCCCTTCTCTGCTCACTGTATGAATACAAAGGTTAAGCATAGCCTAACTTAAGCTTTTGTAAGCAAAGGATTTCAGCTCTATACCAGATAGTACTTCTATTTTGAAAATAGGTATTTTGTGCAAATATATTTCAGGCTTTGAATAGTACACATAGAATTTGTTGTAAGGTGTATTACCTCTTTTAACTCAAATAGTCCATATGGGAAGGTTGTTTCAATTGGGAGTGAAACATGATAATGAAAGCATAAATTCTTTTTATGCAGCCATCCTTAATCACAAAGAACATTGAGACAAACGTCACAAATTTCAAAGGCAAAGTTGTTTTTCTAAATAATACAGGAGTCTAAGTTCACCTTCCCAGTAGAAGTTCCATTTAAAGTTTAACTCTTTAATTTAACTCTAATTCTGAATTGATAATTACCCGCGCCTAACAAGTACTTTTGACAAAAAGCACAATCTAGCACAAGTCAGAACCAGACTTAGTCATTTTTACTCCTGAAGCCTCCCAAACTAAGTTTTCTGGCACCTCTCTGTCTGCCTGTAGTCCTGTCTAACAGCGAAGACTTTCTCATGGATTGTCAAATTCTTTAGCACATGAAAGAAAATCTGTATGGGCAGTCCCAGTTGCATAGCTGCAGCTGCTGGAATCAAATAGAGAAAGAACCAGCATTGAGAAGAGCTACCTCAGAACCAGGTTAAGGACTTCTCAGTTTGTAATCAGCTAGAGCTGTAAGAGCAGCAACATTTGCTAGAATACGGAGCAAATTCACAAGTCATTTAAATTGGAGCTAAAACACATGCCTCTGTTACTTACCCTGCTAACGGAAACTTAAGTTCTGCCTTTGATCTACGTAGTTTACGAGAGTCTCCAAAAACATGTCTTTTCTTCTATAGGCCCAGATTCAAAACACACTATTGATATTAAAAGCTGAAAAATCAGGACTGCCCACAAAGCTGTCCATTTGAAATTTCCTAACTCCATTTCAAACTTAGTTTTGTTTCTAACCACAGGCAAATGCATAAAATTAAAGAGCTGTGGAATACCAGATTCACAACTGAGACATGACAAACTCTCACAGTAGACATGACATTCCTCACAACTACATTCCAATACATTAAAAAATAAATCAAAAATAAAACACAGGATTTTCAAAAATACATGTGTTGGTTATGAACATGGGTTTTATTCTGCTTTGCAGGAAAATTCATGCTCAAGGAAATCACTTCCAACATAAGTAAGCAAATGAACAGAATTTGTATAACTTGCTATAAAAAAAAAAAAAAGTTTGTTTTACAAAGCTGTTTACAGGTGGATGCAAAGGACTGAGTAATACAATACTTTAAGTGAAATAAACAGTAGCCTTGTTACACTCTGATTAGTCCTTGCAGAATAGATTGTAAGTACTGATGTATATCTCACTAGCTGCTGAAGGCACAACAATAAACACCTGTGAAATTGTTTCCACACTGCTACAAGTCTACAAGTTTGTTAAATATTCATTTGCTTGTCTTCATTTCTCCTCCAGTGATTCACAGAGCTCAGACTGCAGCTATTTAAACCCTCCAAAGATATTCCTGGATACAAACACGAAAGGCATGAATTGAAGCCAGTGCTAGGGGAAAAGGAGCATGTTTTGATTCCTAATGTTCCCACACACTAATACTCCAGAATTACTGAAACATAACAGAAGGGTTATTCAAACAAAATTAATCAGTGCAATGTTTGTCAAAGCCTTCAGAAGAAATGCACTTGCTTAACTATAATCCAATTGCTAGATGAAGATCTTAGCCCAGCTTTGGGAAAGATTCTCACTCTCAAATAATTTCATTCCTCATATTTTTGTATACAAAGAAATCTATTAGCTTTTAAATCTACACAAAAGCGTGTCTTAAAGAAATGTTTTGCAAACATTACTTGTTTTCAGAAAGAATATTTAATGAATTGCAACAGAAGCATAGGTATTTAATTTGACTGATACATTCTTGATACTCCACTGCCTTTTGGGGATAAAGGGGTGTTAAGAATATAGGGGTGTTAAGAAATGAATGACATGCCAAAACTTAGCTGGATTCATAGCAGTATGAGAGAACACTGATGACAGCTATTACATCAGTAGTGCAATATGTGTTTGCACCAAACTGGAAGGAAGCACTTTTTTCAAACTGGTTGTGCAAGGAAGTTTTAGGTCTGATGACATTTTATCTCAGCTGGAATTTGGCCAGGAATATTAGGTTAACTATCCTGTGCCAGTAGAAATTACATTACACCAGCATAAAGATTTTGGGTGAAGACAAACATCTTCTTAAGTTAATTGTCAAAGCATTTTGACAGTTTCCTACCTCCTACAAGAGAGTTCTGTAGCACACAGAAATGCAGCTGCAGTATCCAGTGACTTGTAGGGATGCCAGTCTTTTCAGCAGTCACTAGGCAGAATCAGCTATTACTATGCAGCACGCATGCCAGACACTGTACACTTGGTATTGTAATTTAACTCCCATGCACTGCATGAATATCATTCTCAAAAAGTATTTGCATGTGGAAATAGTTCTTAGAAGCAAGAACAAGGAAGGCAGCAACTGCTCTTCAGAACACACAAATTGTATTGTGGCAAACAACAACAGCAGTCCAGAAACCAAGAATACGTCAAAGACTATTGTACTATCTGGTATTTTTAGAAAGTTTTGTGTTCAAATTTAAAACCAATAACCCCCCAAAATCTTATACAATGTTCCTTTTTCTTTAGCATAGCCTGCTGCCCAAGCAGCAAAAAGCCCAAGAATGGTACTCTTTCATGTTAAGGGTTTAGACTTCATAAATTTAAACTGGAAAAGAGTCCCTGCTGAGAGAAGGGAATGTGACAGATGGCGTGAGATATTGCAGTAATCTTACTGACAAAACATTAAGCATGTGACAGAACTTCAAAATAAAGTAATGTTTCCCAGCTGAAGCAAGTTTAATAGGCATTAATGTGGAAGTCAAGCTACCCAGAAAAGGAGTTATCTACACCATTGAAATGTATGTATGCCTTTTTTGTTTCTGTTTTCCTGATGAAGACTTAAAATTTCCACATGGGAAAAAAAAAAAAAAAAGTCAATTTACAAACTATCTTCATAAACTAGAATAAGATTAAGAGGCCTGGAGCATAACTTCAGAGCACTGAAAGAGCAGGTTATTTAAGGTACTGCCATTGGTAGCCATTTTGGATTTGATACAGGCAAATACTTCAAATAATTCATCCATTGAAACAAGTACTGAGAAGTCCATACACTTCTGTTGACAAAGCTGAATTCAGTTTAAAGAAGCAAGTAAATCGGTCACAAAATTTAGTAAATTTTTTTTTTTTCAGTAAGATGTTAATTCTTTATGGATAATAAAATCATCACAGATAGAAACACTTGTGTCATGTATTGATACCAAAATGCTCTTGTCCAGAAAATAGGGACTGAATAAAGGATGATTAGACTGATCCCAGTTCTTCTACAGTCATTTTGTGTGACCTTGGGAAAACCACTGTCCCTCTCTCTCTGTTTATGATTTGCCATTTACCCCTTCACTTCCCCTTTATCAGTCTTGTCTATTTTAAGTACTGAAGTTAGGGATCCAACTGTAATGCAAACAATCAAAACCTCAAAAGAAAGCTGTATGACGAGGAAATGAATGCTTTCTTTGGAAAGAGAAAATAATACAGCAAATGACTGGCATGCTAACAGCTGCATTCAATGGCATTTGCCACAATACCAGTATTTGTTATCTTAAGCAAAACTCGCACTGTAGCACCTCAGGAGGTAAAATACATAAACCTTTATAGAAACCACAAAGCAAAGATCCAGGCACCAAGACTACAAAAAGAACTTCATTTCAGAATTTTTAATTATATTTTAACTCTTATATTTTTGATTTAATACATGTCTGGGGGAGGTTAAAGCTCACAGATACTTTACTTGCACTTTCTCATAGAACTGAGGTGCACATTCTGCTTAGCAACGAGCTGTGCTATGCTTTCAGTGCACTACCACAGCTAAAAGCAAGCCTGTTTTTTAAATGAGAAACACAGTAAGTGGTCGTAAAAGACATCTAACAGCCTAGAAACAGCTTCTTCATGTGACCATCAGCTTTTATTCATATAGCCCTACACTCCAAGGATAAGTAATGGTGATTTTTCTGCATAAATATAAAGAAAATTCTAAATTTCTCCATGATGGATTTCCTGGGGAGAATGTACTAACACTGATGCCCATTATGTGCTACTGATTTTTTGATGGTATGGATTATCTGAGAATACACTTTTAAGAAACAGTACTTCTAAACGATGTGAGTCTTTGGTGATTCGGATCACATACCTGAGAATAACAGAAATAGTACTGAAATGAACTGAAAAATAAAAAACTTAGAAAATGTAATGTCTATAATAAAAGAAAAAAACAACAGCACAGCTGATAGCTTGGTTCCAGAAACCTGATTGTTTAAGTAATATTAACAAGATAATAAAATTGGTTAGTGCTGGTTTTGATCACAGCTAGTTGAGTGCTTTAGGAATGATAAGAATATTCATCAAAATGCAAATACAAAGGACATTTTTCAAAATGAGTAATGATAAACATGAAAAAGAAGCAAGCAGCCAGAAAAAAAAAAGAAGTCGACGGGGTCATTAAGGAGCATGAATACACTAATAGTGACAGATAAGGCTGGTGTTGCTGAAGGCCTGAATAAGTTGTTTGCCTTAACATTCATGAAAGTATTTGGAGCACATCCCTGAGACCTAAATACATTTTCACAGGGGTGAGTGACATGGTGAATGAAATATGAGAGAGATATTTATTATTCCAGAGCTCAAAGAATAGTTCAATAATTGAGACCATTAAAAACTGACATGCTTGAATTCCAGAGAAAGATTTAGCCTAACGTTGGTAAAATAATTCCAAATGATAGTGAAAAATACCAAAATAACAACCAAGAACATAGGGAAAGTGCAGTGTGCCACAAGATGGTATATGGTGGACTGTAGTGCACCTAGAGAAGAGAGGTCATGCACATATCTGCTAGGAAACTGTGACAAAACACGAAGTGTAAATAGCTCAGAACACTGCGGCAGATAATATAATTTAGGTACATCAGGTACAGGAAAAATCTGAAAAGACTAACATGCTTGTTGGAACATTAAAGTAGAAAGTTTAAAAGGATAAAGACAGAGAAGAAATAAATTGCTCCTGGCTTACTCTTTTTGAGTAGAAAAGATGCTGCAACAGCAGAGAAAGAAACTAAAAGAAGAGAGAGTTGAACCTAGACCTACCAGAAACAAAACAGCTGAGCTGCTGGCTACAAGTTTTTACTTGCTAGCATGGAGTACAGGACAACTGCTTGTGCTATTTGTACTCTTTCGAGAAATGTCATAGACTTGACTTCCAATGAATTCGCTTCAGGAAAGTATAGATCATATATCATAATCACAAGATGAATTTTAGGAAAACACTAGATTTTCTATTGAAGAAGAAAATTACTCCTGTTCTTTTTATGAATGAGCAAGGTCATCCAGGAGGAATCATTCACCTGACACTCTTCTGAATCACAGTGCTGAGTTGGATTTGAGTCTCACAGGCTACTTGGCTACTTTTTTTTTTTTTTTTTTTAATAAAATGAAAAAGCCTCCCATGCACATTTCAGCACAAAAGCCACATAGCTCCTTATTCTTTGTACTGATTGCAGCACTTATGTAAGAGAAACATCTGCTAGAGCACAAATTCTGCGGAATAATATTTTGGTTACCATTCTGTGTTGCCATTATGATGTTTTTCCCCTAACCAGATAGCAGTAATAAAATAAAAAAAAAAAAAAAATCAAATCAATTCAAATCAATCTAATGCACTATGATTAAATGTTATCACAATTAAGGAGAAAACTAAGATTGCAAAGACTTCAAGGCTTCTGCAGCATCCATACCCTGTTGTAGGTGCAGAAGAAGGGACTTGAGACAGATGGGGGAAACTGAAACTTTCCACAGACTCTTGGAAAATCAGAAAGATCATATATGACTGACTTTATATGTAGTAAATGTACCTTTTTGTTACCTAATTTTAAGCTACTTTTCATTGCATTGTATGCAGATGACATACCTAAGTGAATTACCATCTCTGGCAGCATCCAGCGGGATGTTCTCAGATGCTCGTTTCTAGCAGGCAAACAGCAGAGTCATACAGAACAGAGAAGGTATGGCTGCTTCAGGTCTGCTGTTGCTGTTAAATCCTTACCCAAATAAAGACTTTGGGTCATTTGGCTACAGGTGTGATTTATTTCAGCTGAGTGCTTATGCAAATCTAACCTACACACAAGAAAGAAAACATCTGTAATCATCATGGCTTCTCATATTTTGTAGGAACTTCAAAGCCTGCAGAGCCTGTCCCGTTTACTTGTCCACAGTTACAAGTATAACAGGGACCACTGGTGGACAACAGCTTTGTGAAGATCTTTCTCTTGCTGTGAACCAGCTGTTTTCAGTAGCTAAATACTTACCAGGAATAAGGTTCAACACAAGTCTGTGATGAATGTAGCTATCGTTCACTTATTTTCAGTCTCTTCTTCCATTAGAACTTACCCTACACATACTCTTTACTAGTTTTCTATTTCAGCAGACATCCTATTTCAGCTAATGACATTTACTCTGTGCAGCATGTTGGTATGGCTTCCACTTCTGTGCAATAACTTGAAAGACCTAACTGTATTTTGATATATAAAGCTGTCTAGCTTGGCAGGATACTGTACTTTTTATGTCCACCCACATTTCCTGATGTTTTCACCTTGAGTTAGAGCATGCCTTTAAAAAAATATTTTTTAATAAATAAGCAAGACACATGTTAGAAGAGGGAAGTAGGACAAATAAAGTACGAGTGCTCATGACATCATCTTTACAGCCTCACACACAAAACATGACCGATGTAGCTCAGAGGAATCGGGAAGTGCCACAGCCGAGCACGCAGGTACGTGATTTACGTGAGAGGAACATGCTGTACCTCCCAATGCCCTGATTTATGTGAGATGTAAATTGTGTGGGGATGCTACACCAGCATGTGGCCTATCTGAAGGAAAAGACAACAAAATATAAAGCCTCTCCCAGAGTGAACTAACAAATTTAAACGAGCCTCCTTTGCCTGTTGCTATAGTTACCAGCTGCAGTAAGTGCGTTTTACAGAAATTTCAGGCAAAAGCTATACAAATTGTTTATGTAATCACATTTTATATGTACACAGATCTCCACCTTAATAAAAAGAAGTCACCGTATCACAGGAGAGACGTGTGCTTTACTGGCTGCATTAGCAGAACAGATGTAATACCTGACTAGTATTAATAAAGCAAGACACTGAATTTTCACTATGAATTTTTAAGTTACAGCACATCATTACTTGCTGGTGTATCTGTTCTGGGATGTGAAATAGAGCATTCTGACCATAGGACTGTCAGTCAAACTCATCCGCCAGCATTAAATTCATTTGTAAAACATGATAAATTTCATTTATCTTAAATGGTAAATATTTTCCAAAATCAAAAATATTATTGTATAATCACAGAGCTTAGGGAAAATAAAAGTCCTTCTAAAGGGCCATCTACAGCCTGAAACCTTAGGAATGTGCTCAGAACATGCAATAATCAGCCAGATATAACTGATCTAGTTCTAGATCCTTCTGCCTACATATAAGAATCAAAATTGGAAAGTTACAGCTATTTGCCTACTGAAATTAAAATGCAGTTTTAACTAACCTCTTTTCAGATTTAAAACATTGCACGTTACCAAAAAAAAAAAAAAAAAAAAAAAACTAATGAGAAGGTTTTTTTAAAGGTTTTTTAAACCTTCAGCTGAAGTATTGAGATATAAAATTTAGAATAGAGAAAAAAGATTTAGAATAGAGAAAAAAGTATACCAGGCTTAGCTTTATTTACAGCAATGGATTTAGTAAAAAGTTAGATAAAACACTCTCCAAAACAGCTTTTGGGGCAGCTCACACTCCAGTTTTAATTTTCTGCACATCCAGGGTTGTAACTTTGTTATGTTGTTGGGTTTGGGCTTGTTTTGTTCTTACCACTTGCTGACACATTTTCCAGGTAAGCATCTCACTGATTGTTAATAATCTCATCATCTCTCATTTAATTGCTTGTATTTCTTTTTTAAAGAAATTAAACTAGTACACAGGTCAAAAGGTTGTCTTGCTGCTCTGGTTAGCAAGAGCATGAACCATCACAGTCCTGTGAAGGACTCAAGAAGTCCTGTCTCTGAAGAAGTTCATCATCTCCCTAACCAAACCATACCCAACTTCCATTGATAAACAAAAGAGCATTCATTGATTATGTCTATAGCTAAGGAGACAAAGCAGCCTGCTTTCTGCTGATTAATTTTTTTCCCTAAGTGCTTGTTAGTCTGGTCTGACTGTTTTGTCTATCTCTTTAGTGAGGTACTATGGGAATTCTGTTAAAATCTATTTTTTCCTATTCCATTTGAAAACACCAATTCTTTTCCCTAATTATGACCCTAATAGTTAACATTGCCACAAAAAAATAAAAATAAAAACCTGATTTCTACTAAACAACATTGCATTTGTGCCTTCTAAAATAATCTTGGAAGTCTTTTGCCTGGCTTTCTGTTAAAACACCTGGGGTTATTTTTTCTTTATTAGTTATTTGATTAGTTTCCACCCTGAATAAACATTTATATATTTATCTGAGCATAAATATATTCATCATAAATAATATTACCGAGTATAACCCCTTAGGCTATATGAGTTTAAATTGTAGGGGTCATCCTTTTAGAGGGAAAAAGATTAGGTATTTAAGGAAAAATACAGAGAATTTTAGAATAATCTAAGTGTATAGTAATACACTATTCCACAAATGTCACAGAGGGAAAACAAAAGAAATAGATGCTAGTGGCAAAAATCCATTCAGTACATTTCCAATGGACTTTTATTTACTAGAGCTGGAAATGAAAAATTGCAATGTTTTTCATGAAATTTTATATTTCCTAAAAATCATACTAACAAAAATATTTAAACATTTGACACAAACATGATGATGAATGGTTTGAAAGTAACGCTCTTTGAAAGTTTTGTTTCTTTTAGAGGGCAAATACAATTTGTATTTGGTACTACATTCAGAGTATGCCTATGATGGGTCCTACCTGGCTGGCATTTGGGAGATTATTGGACTGTTCTGAACCAGTTTCTCATAAACAGCTTTAGTGCTTTCCACACCCACTAGCACCCTTCTGCTGAAGGAAACTCATCTCTGCCAGTGCAGGAGTGAGAGACATCTTCACTGCATGCTCTTGATCAAGGTCATTTGTGTAAGCCACCCCACCTTATAAAGTGCAGCAGTTGGTAACACCTCTTATTTACAACTAGCACATCATTTCCAGTAACGAAACAAAAGATTTTTAAAGTATATATCCTTCTGTCAGTTCCCCACCCTTCTTCCTCATCCTTACTTGGTATGTGGATGTTTCTAGTACCCTGCTGTTATGGTACTTGGAATGTTGGTCTAGAAATGGATCTGACTTACATATGGAAGAAGAAATTTATGCTATGAAGACAAAGACAACACAATTTAAAATTAAAAAAAAAAAAAAAAAAAAAAATCAACAGCATTTCCCCTACAGTTTTTCTTTAAATGCATCATGTATGGAGGAAATTTTGACAAATGGTATTGGTAGCAACCAATGGCAGATATGTACAGAACAGAATTAACAATATTATACAAAGTCACGTTGAAATAGCATTATTAAAGTAGCAAAACTAAGAGAGTACATTTCCTTGTTATAAGAATGTACATCCTAATTTAAGCTCACTATCCAACCTATAATGCAGTTATATTCTAGGAATTGAAACTCCCTATGAAACATAATGCAAGGTAGATTCTGAGAATGCTTTCCCCGTTAGCTATTTTTGGTATTAGGCTGGGAAGTTGTATTTCACTATAACAAAGGGCCCTTATACAGATTATCGGTCTCATCAAAGTTTCTATCACAGCATTTTATGTACTATAGTACACATTTATCAGAGTGAAAGATAATTTCCTCCATGCCTCTCCTATAATTCCCCCATAATATTTAAGTAATTTCAGACAAGTCTTCCCACTAAAATAGCAATATAGACAACGAAAATTCTGTACACTGCTAACAAAATAATTATTGGTTTGTTCAAATTGCACTCAGTGAAGGAAGACAAATACAAAAGATGTTCAAACTTGAAAACAGGAAAATAACATTCTCAACCAGTAGGATTTAGCTTGCATTAAAATGATGAAATTGATTTGTCATTAGGAGTAAAGATATAAGTATTTCATATACCTAATGGGAAGCAACAAAAGTCAATGTTCATCTGTGCATTTTTTAATTTTTTTAAGCAAATTCTTTATTGATTGGGAAGCAATTGCAATTTAAAAAGTAGAAGAAATTCATTTACTTTACCACTTTACTATTCAGCATACAGCAAGTGTAAGCCTGGTGTAGATGGTCGAAGAGCCAGAATAAAAATTATTATAATAGAATGTCCATGTAAACAGATACGCTGATATAACAACCTAAATCGGATTAATTCAGCTGCTCTCTCTGGATTTAATTATTTTAATTAAAATCATCAAGACTCTACCCATCACAAGAAAATTACCGGCTTGTTTCTTCACATCCAAAGAAGACGCAAAGCTTCACAACTGGGAAGCAATGCATTGCTACAGAATGCAATACTACAGAGAATAACACGGTTGCTTACAAAACCACTCTAAGAATGGAAATGGAACATAAGGCAGACATACTGGAATGGTATGTGCTTGAGGTAGTCATGTGTTGTGCAGTGCGTTTCCCCTTAGTCACATAGCATGAGATAAGTAAGTACTTTAAAGACCAAGAAAAGCAGTTAGACGCAAGTAGAACAAGTGCCTTCAGCAACTCCTGCCATCCCATTTTAAGGTCAAAGACTGTCTGTCTTTCCAAGCAAGATCTAGGCTTGCAGTACCTTATTATTTTTCTGTATGTCTTTATCTTGCTTTTTGTCTGGTATCAATGCACTGGGATCTATAGTTAATACAAGACATGCCTGCCTTGTGATGCCATCTGCCACCAAATCCACCAGACTTTGGATAAATTTTAATGCATCTTTCCTTACAGTTCTGTTTCTAAAATAAGCATTGAAGATTGTCAGCTTCTTATCATGACGTGGAACTCAGAAACAAAAAAAGGAATCATAGAATCATAGAATCATAGAATATCCTGAGTTGGAAGGGACCCTTAAGGATCACCAAGTCCAACTCTTGACACCGCACAGGTCTACCCAAAAGTTCAGACCATGTGACTAAGTGCACAGTCCAATCTCTTCTTAAATTCAGACAGGCTCGGTGCAGTGACCACTTCCCTGGGGAGCCTGTTCCAGTGTGCAACCACCCTCTCTGTGAAGAACCCCCTCCTGATGTCAAGCCTAAATTTCCCCTGCCTCAGCTTAACCCCGTTCCCGCGGGTCCTGTCGCTGGTGTTAATGGAGAAAAGGTCTCCTGCCTCTCGACACCCCCTTACGAGGAAGTTGTAGACTGCGATGAGGTCTCCCCTCAGCCTCCTCTTCTCCAGGCTGAACAGGCCCAGTGCCCTCAGCCGTTCCTCGTACGTCTTCCCCTCCAGGCCTTTCACCGTCTTCGTAGCCCTCCTCTGGACACTCTCCAACAGTTTCATGTCCTTTTTATACTGTGGTGCCCAGAACTGCACACAGTACTCGAGGTGAGGCCGCACCAGCGCAGAGTAGTGCGGGACAATCACCTCCCTTGACCTACTAGCGATGCCGTGCTTGATGCACCCCAGGACACGGTTGGCCCTCCTGGCTGCCAGGGCACACTGCTGGCTCATATTCAACTTGCTGTCTACCACGACCCCCAGATCCCTCTCTTCTAGGCTGCTCTCCAGCGTCTCATTGCCCAGTCTGTACGTGCAGCCAGGGTTTCCCCGTCCCAGGTGCAGGACCCGGCATTTGCTCTTATTGAACTTCATGCGGTTGGCGATCGCCCAGCTCTCCAACCTATCCAGATCCCTCTGCAAGGCCTTTCCACCCTCAACAGAGTCCACAACTCCTCCAAGTTTGGTGTCATCAGCAAACTTGCTCAAAATACCTTCTATTCCTACATCCAGATCGTTTATAAAAATATTGAAAAGTACCAGCCCTAAAATGGAGCCTTGAGGGACCCCACTGGTGACCGCCCGCCAGCCTGACACAGCCCCATTCACCATAACCCTTTGGGCCCTGCCCGTTAGCCAATTGCTCACCCATCGTATGATGTTTTTATTGAGCTGTATGGTGGACATTTTGTCCAGTAGGATCCTATGGGAAACCGTGTCAAAAGCCTTGCTGAAGTCCAAAAAAATCACATCAGCTGGTTTCCCTTGGTCCACCATACGGGTGATCTTATCATAAAAGGAAATCAGGTCAGTTAGGCAGGACCTACCCTTCACAAACCCATGCTGGCTGGGACCAATGACTGCTTTGTACCCCAGGTGCGCCTCAATAAGTTCGAGAACCATCTTCTCCATGATTTTACCAGGCACTGACGTGAGACTGACAGGCCTGTAATTGCTAGGGTCTTCTTTCTGACCCTTCTTGAAAATTGGCACAACATTGCCAGCTTCCAGTCTACCGGGAAAAAAAGGAAGGGTTGGTGGGTTTTGGTTTGTTTGTTGTTTTTTGTTCTTTTGTTTACATGAACTTCACATGGCATGAAGTTAAATGCTCAGAGTAAACAAGTGAAGAAGAATTGAGGACCCAGTCTTCCAGTTGAAGCATAGAGAAATGTACTTTAAAAAGAAGGATGGCTTCCTCTTAAATTCAAAAGAATTTTCACATATTCGCAGTTAGTTTACGTAGTTCATTATTTAGTAGAGCAGCTTTAATCATCTTTGGATGCATTCCCAAGCTGACTTCTTGTAGGAAAATACAGATGTATCCATAATGCAGACTCTCTCTTTCAGTACTCTTTGGCTATTCCTACCCTGAACACAACTGGCTTTATTTCTGCTGTAAAATAGCTGTAAGGAATAGATGTGTGTAATTTCCATTGCTGGTGGTGAATGTCGGCTTGGATCTGCTTTGTTCAGTTTTTTTGTTTGCTTTCTTTAATATACAATTAAACTCTGCCTTGACTCATTTATGCATCTCTTATGAAACTAAAAACTGATGAAGTAAGAAAGCAAACAACATCACAGGTAAGACAGATTACATTTCCTTCAGAATTTTCCCTTGGGCACACTTACAATTACTCAGCTCATTACAAGTGAATACAGTAAATTAGATTTAGTTTTCTGACCCACGTGGCACAAGCTGTAGTTTCACTTACGAGAGTGCTGCCAGGCCTGCAAACATCATCTGCTTCTGAGAAAGTAAGCAGTGCTGGCTGGTTTCATCTCACACATGAAAAAATAAAATCCTTTTTACCATTTGCACCATATTAGAATGGCCTTAAAGAAAAATAGGAGTGTGCTTTAGAGAGGAAATTTGAAGAGAAAATAACAACAATGTCAGCCTGCAGAAGAAAGAGATTCACATGAAAACCTACACGGGGAAGAGATGAAAGCAGAGTGCAGAACTGGCCATTACTCAAGGACCTTGAAGAGCTGGAAGGCACAGCAGTGAGGTGACAGAAAGGAGACAGGAATTCATTTGTTCAAGGAAATATCACAGGACAGCCTGAGCTAAGTTTATTTTCTAATTGCACAGCATGAAAATACTGTCTGTGTCAGTCACGTGGCTCAGAGAGCAGGTAGGGCAAAACTGTGTTTGTGAAAGAGGAAAACTATCACCAAGAGGTGTAGTGGTTTTTAGTTTTGTTTGTTTATTGGTTTTTAGCTTGGGTTGGGCTTTTTTTTCCTTTGTTTTGCTTCTTACATATCTTTTTCTTAGAAAAAACATGGGGAAAAAAAAAAAAAAAAACAGAAAGGAAGCATGGAATATATTTGTGCAAACATGATCTTCTGTTTCTTCAATGCCATCTGACATGGTGGTGGCCAATGGTCACTCCCTTTAATGCATCAATCTGACTCGGGGACTGGGAAGGCTGCTTCCATAATGGTTTCAGCTCACTATTTTATCAACATCTGAAAACTGGCAAGAAAACTACAGGAAAAGGGCAAAATAAGTGAATAAAGTGGAGAAATAATTAAGAAAATAAACATGGAACATGCTTCAAAGACAGAGGAAACTAGTGGTTAGGATTACAGCTTGTGCGAATATTTGCTAAGTAACACACTGGATTGAAGATTAATGTGCTGAGGTACAAGAGTTGGAAACGGTTGTAAGGGGAGAAGTTTCTGATGTACACAGTCTGTGCAAAATGTTCTTATGTTTTCTTGAGGAAATTGTATGCAAGAAATAAACTGTCAAAATCTCCAGAACTGTTGCAGGGTGGAATCTATGGGCTGAGGAGAGAACAGTTTCAAATGTTCAGTTGTTAACTGGGTAGTCTAAACCATCAATTTAAACTCTCTTGGTATTTAAAATAGAAATTAAACACTACAGGACTCTGTACAGCAAGTAACCCTCTATGGAATGTACATGTATATGATCAGTTCAGATGTGTTCCTTGTGTAAGGGGAGCCGAGCTTCCTTCCCTTCTCTTAAACATTAAACCTTGTCCTGGTGAAATGATCATTCCTCTTCACCTCCTCCAGAGATGTTCAGCAGCAGGTGACTGCCATGGGACATGACCACAGCACCAGCTCCCCTCATCAGTAACCAGCTGGATATGCCAAGCCTGGCCAGATCCAGTGCACATGGTCCACTGCCTGGGAGAGCTGAGCCATTTCCTTTGATAACCGCCTGAAGGGAAATTTCCTTAGGAGCATTTATGTGCTGTGGACTAAGATTTCTTTAATCATAGTTGTATACATACATAATCCTATTTGGATACAGCTGATTATGGACATGAATAGCAGTGTCACTTTCTGCACAGAGGGCAGCTTAAACATATTTTGGCATCTTACAGAAGTAGAGTAGCCTGTGATATATCTACTCCCTTCAGTCCTGAGTCAAATCTTACCTATATTTAATCTATCTTTAAGGGCTTTCACTTGCTAGATCATATGCAGGTGTTGCACCAATCCCAACTGTGCTGCAGGGTGAAGAGTGCAGCAGGAGATCCAGACTGGAGGCTGTTTGGACTGTTGTTCCTTCCAGTGCTGCCATCTCTAACCTCAGCGGGGGAAACTGAGACATCATAATACCCTGCCACTTAACATGGCAACATTAGTCACAGCTATTTACCCCCCCGGAGAAATAAATTGGGTGGAAGGACAGTACAGGGTCAGATACTCTGCAGAGTACCTTCTGTTTCAGAATATCAAAAAAGGGTTTTGGAAAGCTTTAGAAGCACTGAGCATTAGCCCACTTCAGTTCAGATAGAAGGTAATCTGCCAGCCAAAGACAAACTTGAACCTGTGGTATTTCTCTCCCAAGCTGCAATGAGCTGTGGGCGTTACCAGGGAATAGCACTTCCTTTAAAAATAGCCCCATGGGGAGACTCAGAGGGTCAAGAATGTGCTAATGTGATAAATACCTGTGACAAACATGCTTCACTCCATTAAACAAGCACACCAAACCTGGAGAAGCGTTTGAACAGAAGTGCTTATTTTGAAGTAAGCTTTTGAAGGGAAGATCTGAAAGACTTTGAGAACTCTCAGTAAAGTGGTACTTGTGTTCTATCGCTGCTTTTAAGTTTTATTTGTCTGCTGACAGATTAAGGCCTACTAGAGTTGGTTAAAATGGCCTGGTCATTTACCAAAAATCACACAAATGCATCACACAGTGTGACACAAGTACTGTGGTCAGCAGATGATGAAACCTGCCTGTGGAGCCCCACAGGGCAGTAGTCAATCACAAGAGTCAGTCCAAAGCAGCTAGAAACAACACAACTAAGAAGCTGAAAGTAGTTTTAACGCTTTGTTGATATTTCTGTGTAATCCACAGCCTCACATGTAAAAATGAGGAAAGAGCAACTACTTGTGCTAGACAGCAGACAGCTACTGAAACTGGATAGTTGGTTCACCCAGTAAAGTGAGAAATCTGCTTATCCAGGACATAAGGAGGAACTCTGAGTTGAGGAGCTTTGCACTGCTGAGCAATGAGAAGTCCAACACCACCAGCCTGTTCCCTGCACACAACCTGGAAAAGCACCTTTTTGAGTTTCCCCAAGATCTCACCTGTTACATATCTCAGGGATGCGAGCTTAGTCTCCCAGAGGTATTTGCAATATTACAAGTATTTGGACAGCGGTGCTAGGAGCAGCATTGAAATGGTACCTGCTCAACACACACACTGACTTCCTTCTCCTTCATTTCTCTTTCCACCCCCAGGGGACCAATACAGTGGTTGGTTACATACTACCCAACCCCCGACCTATCAAAATTGCTAACCTTCTCCATTTTACTTTCTTTCATCCTTTCTTTTTAATAAACTTAAAAACCAACAGGTGTCATCTAGAGCAGACTGCTCAGTCAAGGATATATTTTTAAATGAATTAGGTCAATACAATAAAATTCTGTAATTGTGTTATAGTTGCAGGTTCAGCCAAAGCTTTTGGCTTTCTATTACAAAAATCCCAAATTGTGATAGTTGTTGTACTCTGAATAAGATTTTTAATGAAAGAGGAAGATTGAAGGTTGGACCCAATGACCTTTCGAGGTCCCTTCCAACCCCTTCAACTCCGTGGAGTCAAAGGGGTACTATTAAAAGCACGCTTTCAAGCCACATTGAACTAAGATGCCTACACAAAATATTTTTTGCAGATCTTGCCTTAGCAGATGCAGGTGTACTACTTTCAATGGCAACAATTACACCTGTTTACAGTGTCATTTTTACATCTACCCACAGAGCACATCTGTAGCTTTAAAACTGCTAGCTCACATACGAATGTGAACTAACAGGACCAACACAGGGCACCAGCTATTAAAGCAGTTGGTTGCTCAGCTGCTGCAGCTACCCTGGCTATAGGTACACTGGAAAGTAAGACTAAACTCCACCAGGCAAGTCACCAGAAGCTGTAATAGCAGATTTGATCACCCTCAGTCATCTGCTAAGGAAACCTTCTTACATCCAGGCTGTCACCAACTGCTGCTTATAGAGAGTGGAACTCACAAGGGATCATCCAGGCAGACCATTTATTACACCAGCTCCTCAGCCCTTAGCTCAGACTTTCAAGGTTTTGTAAGTCTTTGCAACAAGTGCAGTCTATAAAATTCCTTCTCACATCACTACACTCACAGCTAACTAGAAACAAAGATAGGATGGGATGTGCTGCTGGTTTCTAGACGCAGAAGACACATAATTACTGACTGGTACAAGAATAGGCTCAGCTAACTCCTGCCCTCCTTACCTTCCTTGGTGTTGATCAATACCTTTATTACTTGTATAACTCTTGATCCTCCCTTAACTAGGTTAGATATCACTCTAAAAAGTTGACTTCCAAATAAAGCAAAAAGTTTTTAAGAATCCATAATCCACCCTTAAAAACAAGGCAGATCATTTAGAAAATAGATGGATAACCCAGAACGCTCACATCAAAAATAATATGTCAAAATACAGATCTTTCAACTCCACTTACTGCCACCATCATATTAACAAATGATTTATATTACCATTTTTTATTTGTTTGTTTGTTCTAAAGCAGTTTTAAAACAAAGATGTTGAAAATTCCTCCTTCTCAGAAATTCTGAAAATTATGCTTTCATTTTATCAGTAAACAGACAAAAAGAAGAGCCCCGCATCACACTGTTTCAAATTGCACCATGCAGAAATCATGTCTGGCCTATAAAAGATGAACCTACCAGTTTCAGATCAGTTTCCATTTTAATCCCCAGTGTTTGTATGTTTCCAACAGATTTTATGCTTGCAGGGAAAAAAAAGACACTACACATCAGTAAATGAGGCAAAATGTTGCCTTAAAAAGCTTCCAGCCAGCTGACAAAATTCCTTGGCACCGGAAGAAAAAAAAAATCTGACATAACAACATAGTGCTGCTAACAAGCCTGTTGCAATGTAGAATTATCATTTTGACAACATATATAGACATCATTATTTATTTCCATATAAAAAAGGCTAGACTTATTTCAGCTCTCCCTTACCTTGCAATAAGAAACAGGCACCTTGCAGCATTGATTGCTCCTCTAATCAAGTCACATCAGGAGAAGTTATGCAGAAACTTTTTTTTTTTGAGTTATTTTCATTAAGCTCTGTGTGTGTGTGTGTGTGTAGCATTTTTCCAGATCTAGGATGTAGATTTGGAATAACTGCAAATTCCAAAGGGAGGAAAAAAAAGTCCTAGTACTGTCAGGCTTTGTTTCTGTTTGCAAATCAAATGAATAACCTGGACAACTATAAGCCTGCCAGCCTTACAGCAAGCATTGAAGTAACAATGATATGGGCCTCATAATTAAATGAAATACCAATACAACATGATTTGTGGAATATAAATCTCATCATTACAACTTTGAGAACACAAGATTTCTTGATTAAAGTGTTGTAGCATCTGTATAGTACAATTATACAGCTATAAGAACTGAGCAACACATCTTAGTATCTCAGATCTGTATGGAAGTAGCCATTGGTAGGTTTTAAAATTGGAAAGGAAGTGAAGTGATTTTACCTATGTGATCCTGCTAAAAAAACCTGAATCCTTGGCTTTGTGCTGCTCAGCAACAATAAAGAGACAGGAAAAAGGTTAAAGACAAAGCTCAAAGTTGCCAAGAGAATAAATAGTGGAAAGGCCAGACAAAGAATAAGCTGGATTGTTAGTGTCCCAGACAAGCCATAGGATAAACTACATCACACATTAAGGGCAAAACATGGCAAGTCTAAGAACAGGCTATACACACGGGCTGGGGAATATCCTGCAAGTGATTTTGCAGCTGCTTAAGCATTTCTTGAAACTAAATATTTTCATTAGCTTTCTTTGACAGCTGTGCTAGAACACATTCAGGAATTAGTTTCTAATTTAGGAGGCAGGGAACATTCCCAGAGAAAAGATTATTAGTCATCACTGTAGCATCAAATACCTTTAAGAAACATTTAATAAATTTAAAAAATAAGAACTTCAAGGAAAAAGATAAGGAAAATATTTACACAGAGCAGAAAATGCAAACATAACCTACAGCAAAATGCAATACTAAGATGAGCACATATCTTGTTTTGGTCAACAGTTCCTTCAGTTCTTTCCTTCATATTTAAACATATCTCCTTTGCCATTTCAGAACTGCAAAATAAAGAAGCCTACATTTATAAGTGACATACATGACTGAAAAGCCAAATTCCACAGAGAGGAAAAGACTCCATTCACTTTTGTCCTTCAAGGTTCAAGTATCATCAAGAACCAAGCTACAATTTCATAATTGCTGCACAAAGGAAGTGGCTCAAAGTTTTATTAGCAGACTCATCTTTTCACATTTTGATCCTTCAGCTTCTGACAACCTGCATAACAAAATCAACATCAGCCTCTGGCACAGGCAAACTAGTTGCAGTACTGAAAGCAGAAGATGAATATTTTAACTTGTACCTTCCCTGACTTAAAACTGAATTTTAAAAAGGTAGATAAGCTTTTTTTTTTTTTTAAAAAAAAAAAAAAGGACAGCTTTAAGATGAATTGCAAGAGAAAGAAATACTGTGTACACATCATGAAGGCAGCTCACTCAAGGAAAATCATGGTTTTGAAAAAGATAAAAGAACAACAACATCAGTTTTAGGCCCAGTTATTTAATTAGTATTACACTCAGGAAATAAAGGCATAATATCAAAGCATTAAACATGGCATGTGACTTGATGAATAGCCTAAGATATTATACTAGCGCTAGCTTGAGCAGTGGGTTTTCACCTGACTCAAGTATTTCTTTAGAGTCTCTAAAATGTAAATATTTGCTGGTTTGTGCAGGAGGAGACACTGTCATGGTTTTCAGTCTCATTAAAACTCAAAGTGCAGTCCTGAAGTCGTGTGCCCTGAGCAGAACAAAGCCAGAAGCAGTGGGATAAGAAAGCTGCAATTAATGTTCCATGGTTTATAAAAAAAAAAACAAAACAAAAAAAAAAAAGCTTCTAACATACATTTCTTCTTTTTCTTCACATCTTCTGCTCACACAAACTATGTACTGAAGTGAATTTTGATTCTCACTGTAGTTTAAGAAACAGACGGAGTGAAAAACCTGGAGCAGATGACTGACATCCACCTTAGGCAACACACTGCATTTCCAGCGAAGGTATATACCTGCTAAGCTACTTGCAGGAACTATTCTGAATTCTATTTGCTGGCAACATGCTTTCTCCTTCTTAATACCATATTGTACAGGACATCCTGCACCACTTTTGAGTATCTTCTCACATGTACTTCCACATATCACTTCAAAAACTGATCTACAATAACCAAAGACAGCATAAAAATTTGTAATAAGGCATTTGGATTTGCAATTAAGGATCAAGGAGGCACTGAAAAGGAAGAGTCTTCATTCAGGCAGTCCATTCAAGTCTTCTTTCAAGAAACGACTTAGAACAACAGTAAGACACTGAAACGCCTTTGTTTTGCAGAATGTTCCACAGCTGTGTGCTGATGAGATTTCAGTGCAAAGTATTTTTAATTTTCCATTTATTTCCAATACCTCTGCTGCTACAAGAGGCAGAGCAGTGTTAAATATTGTAGAATAAGGCACAGAAATATACAGTAGGAACAAAACTAACAGTCACAAATAGCTGTTTTGTTTGCTCCTTATTCATGTTAATAGTTTATTTTGATGCTGTCTTCCCTAAGGAAAAGTTGCATAGGCAGGGGTTGCTGTTGGAAGTAAACAGATGGCACACAAAGCTGACTGAATGATGCTAAGTTTCCAGATGCTAACTTCCCTAAAAAATCCTTCAAGTATAAAGCATGGCAGCTAACTACTACATTTCATAATAACATTTCACTAGCTTCTGTTCAACATACAAATTCAGTCAGTCTCTCATAGGAGTCACCGCAGACTAGTTGTGCTTTTACAAACATATGGAGGCAGGTGTACCAATTATTGCTGTACATTTGTCAGCCACTCTTCCATGGTGAACCTTTTTTTGGAAGATTTTTTAAGAGAGGTTAAATAAATATACTACAAAATTCATCAGAGCTAGCAACGAACAAGTATGTCGACAAGCAGAGTTCTGCTTTCTACCATGTTGTCCATGCTTGCAGCAAAGAAGTGAAGCTTCCACATGCAATATATACGTTGTCAATAAATATTTGTCACATTCTAGTAATGTTATGGAAGGCTGATAGAACATGTTAACTCCTTGGAAAGCAGGAGTGAAAATAACAGCTTGTGCAAATTTCTTATTGCAATGCCACTAGGAGCAGGACAGTCAGAAGAGAAATGTACCAAAACTCCCTTTCCCGTTCCATTTGAACTGATTGCCCACAATAGAAACAAACACTTCCTGTGACATTAAGTTGTCATCAGCTTCTGTGATTCCCAGTTTACTCAGCCTTTTCTTGTGCATCTGGTTCTTCTTCACAGAAGCAGCACCAAGTTCATTTGCAATTTCATAATTGCCTTCAGTTTGTTCAGAAGTCTCAATTTGCTCATAAAGCTCCAACTCATCAGTCACACATTCAGGTAGTTCTTCTTGTCTGAAGCCCTCTACACATGCTCTCCCATCACCTGACAAGGTAGGCTGTGTATTCCCTAAGTCAGGAAACAATGAGAATGTCATCCTCAAAACAGCCAAATCAGTTAAAACTCCTGGAATTATGTTTTCTTCAGTCTTAACATTTGCATCACCCATACTTTCTGGAAAACAATTTAATGTCAGCCATATATTTCAAATACAGCATATGATACTTAAAGAAGAGTTTTCTTCTTGTGATGACTTCAGGCTGCCAAGTGATAATGATAATAGAGAAAGTTACAGTGGGTTTACACACTGCACTTAAGACCATGACACTCCTTGATTAAGACATAAAAAGAGAAATAGAGTTGTTAACATTTCATTTACTGCAGAAAACAATTTCTGTGTTGGGAGACTGGGCTAATCCATGTCTCAGATCTAGTGTACAAAGGAAGAAAACTGCAGAGAACTATGAACCAGAACAGCTATAAGAGAAGCTATAGCTGCTTTCTTGCTGATTACACTCTTCTTTCTGTATGACTCAGGTAGCCCATGAGTTACACAGGCTCTGGTTCATCAGGAGCATAGATCAAATGTCTAAGGACTTTAAAAGTGTAAGCATCCACATGACATGGAGCATAGACATTCACAGGATTTGTCTGAAGTTTATAATCCATAACTATCAGAACAATGGAATTTGCTGAAGATGAAGATTTAAGATGAATCAAATTACAGATCATAAGAAAATTTAAAATTCAATTATGGATTAGGCAATCTAAAAACATAGGTATGCTATATAATGTTTTTACGATTTACTTATAGGAAGTCAGAAAAATACCTTTCATTGCTGAAGCATCCTCTACATCAGACGCAATTGTTGGTTTAACCAGGACCACACCATATCCTTCATTATTATGGATCATGTTATTGACCATGCTTATCTTGGGGATCTCATAACGTTCATTTAAGAAGTTCTACAGCAAAGAAACAGACATCCAGCATGTTATGTCCAGCTAAAGGGATGCAAACCTTTCCACTTTTGGATAGTCAGTTCTCTGGATAGGCTAATAACATGCTAGCCAATACCAGTGACAGTGCAAAAGGGATTTTCTTTCTGACAGATAAGGAATAAAACAAATATATTGCTTTGGTGTACCAACCCAAGGCAAACAACAAGCACCATCATCATTAGACGTGACACACAAAGCAGCAAGTTTATAAGCCAATTTAAACAGCAGTCATTGCATCAATTCTAACAGCTATAAGAATTGAATGCTAAGAAGAATATATATTTATTTTTTAATTTTAAAAAAGTGCATTATGCTTTGAACTGACCTTTATAAGTATTCCCTCCTTGCAGTGATGTATGCCATTGTCTAACAGGGTGCACGTACTCCCTGGATATATTTCCACACCAGCACCCTACAAGATAAAACAGATTGCAGTTCACAAAACATAAATAATTTGGGGCACATTTACAGTTTGGCTTGACAACTCCATTACGGATCTTTGTGCTCATTCACCAGCTGCACAAGGTAAAATTGCGTTACCACCCCAGCTCCACAGCTTTGTGAACTAACTTGAGCAGTAATACGAACGTTGAGGCTCCATGAATAATACTATTGCCACCAGCCCATAAAAATCTCTGGCAAGGAGTAACCACGCAACTTTGCACTGCTTTATTGATCTTTAGTCATCCACCCCAACACTCAAAGCCCCATCATTCTCCAAAGTGCCCTATTCAGAGTTCAATTCTGTGTTTATCATCATTCTGTAAGAATCAATGGATAAGGTGTCCAAAAAGGGCATTTCATTTGCCAAATACATGGTTTAATTAGAAAATTACTTATGTGCAAGGAAAACAAACAAAAAAATCACATTAAAGGTATTGCAGGACAAGAATAAGTCCAGCAAGGCAGCAGTCATTATTTCATAGATATCCCCTGTAACTGTATCATTTTCATATCATCACATAAAAATCAACATAAGATACTTCACTAGATACTATTGAAGGCCACAAGACCACTGTAAACAATTTCTTAAACCTATTAACACAAAGCTGTCCAAGACACTTTTTAAAGGTACTCTTAAGAGTGACAGAAACCACCCCTTTACTGAAGTATTATTTCAAACCAGAACCCTTTATTTTAATTTAGGAAATAGCCAGAGTTAAGAATTCATTTGTACCTTGGCACCATACAGATCTGAGTTTTTCATTAACAGCTCAGCTGATGTTCGCACTGTTATGCCTGTAGTTTCACATTGTAACACACAATTCTCCAGAGTAGTTTTCCCCTGATGGACACCTATACACAGACAACAAATATTGTTAAATGAATTGGTTACGCAAAGGCAAATCCCTCCTACAGGTACATGGACTTGTAGTGTTTTCTACAGTGTGAGAAAATGATCATTTTAATCATACGTTATGTTAATTTTATTGATTTGCCCATGCGTAGTTGGAACTCACACTGTTTTTCCTAATATCAGCAGAAAAACTGTAAGGGAACCATAGTCAAAGATTTGTCTTAGAAGTGTTTTAGTTTTGGGTGGTTTTGTTTGTTTGTTTGAAAGTGACAACAATGATTCTTTTTTCTATACGCCTAAGAATCCTCTGAATTAATAATATATTAAATACAAATATATGGGTATTAATAAACATTTTAAAACATTTAAAAACAAATAAATGTCTGTCAAGGCAAAGTATTAATTAGCACCTTCTGAAAAGACAGAAGGTCATGGCCAAACTCACTGGATAAAACTTGGGATTATTTGAATGGCAGTTCAAATGTGTTTTTAGTAAACAAAGGTCTATACTATTTCTAAAGTCTATGCCATTCCTCAATGGAGAGCTGGTTGGGTTCAGCTACAGGTGAATACTGTCATGGGAGTTCTTTTGTGGAAAGAGAAATTATTTCCTTTTCCAGGCAGCCTGGCAGAGGCTCTGCAGTGGTCAGTCAGGCTGCCATAACAGCCGAAACATTAAGACAAATTATCTTATCCAAAAATAAGAATAAAGCCTAAGAGCCACAACAACCTGAAAGTACAAACAACAGAAGTTATTTTGATGTCCACATTATAAGCAAGTGGGAAAGAAACAAAAAGGAAGCCTTAACATTTACATCCGTAGGATTCTTTCCTACAGTATTTTGTTAAAACCAGTAAATTGTAAGAGTGGATCCCTGACTTAATTTTAATAGAAAATTATAAAAGATTCACGAAAAGTTCAAGATACTTTTATACTTACTTAAAATCCCTTCCACAGCATCATGTTGTATTAACTTCAAATTGGAGATCTTTACGTTGGCTCCTGTACAGTCAACAAAGTTGTCTCCTTTCCCTTGCTTTTCTATCACAATATCATCTGGCAGGCCATAGCCTGAAAGCAGAGGTGAAAGACACAAGTTTGTTGAGTAACTGGTAATCAGATGCTCGGTACCTAAGCAGACATTCAGATGAGGTAAGAGAGGGTTGGAACTCGAGATATCCTTGAGTATCTTGAACAGGATTTTTCCCCCAGTGGCCATGGCACACCTTACATGTACATCTCCTGTATACCAAGACCCAGGTGCTCAAAAAACTCCACCACCAACAAAAAACAACCAAACTCAAAAAGTTCCCTTCCTTGAATGACAGACACATAATATAATAAAATACAGTTATTTTAGCCAGTTAAACAAAGGACTAACACTTGCTGAGGGCAAAGTTCTTATTCCCCAGACTGCACCATGGTATGGAGGTGCAGTAACCACAGCCACAATGGGCACCCGCAGCCTGCTTCCAGTACAGCAGCTCACTGCAGCAGGCAGAGGCTCCAAATAGCACAGGGAGCAGGGAGAAGCAGTCCCCATCAGAAAGCAAGGAAACAAGTGCAAAGGACTCCCCATTGTTACTAAACTTAACTCAGCTTCTCTATTTAGAGAAGCCTGGGTCAATACTTGACATTCCAGTGTTACAGGGACTTCCAGATTAATTCAGATTAAAAAGGAAACTTTCAAAAGCATATGCCAGCATTGATTTACTAAAGCCATCCACACTTGTCAGCGTTCAACCACTTACAGGGCAATTTATGAGCATGTAAAGCTTTTACTGCTTGTCACTGCCAAGAATCATGATAAGGAAAGCAATAATGCAACATCTATTAGAGCAGCATGAGTCCTATCATTTTCTGAACACACACACAGAAGCTTAGATAAGAAGTGCCTGAACAGGATGCTAGCTTTTAACCAAGTACATAAATAAATACTCTAATGTGCAAGTAGAAAGGTTAAAAAAAAAAAAAAAGAGCCTTTGAACAAGAGTTGGGAGAAAGTTTTAAAGACAGCAGATTTAATGTAGTTGAGTGACTGACACTTAAGTACACTATACTACCCAGGAATCTTTTTCCAGTGCTGCTAGGGAGGAGGTGGCAGGGAGCAGTTTACTTCCAGTATGTAAAGAGCATTGTGGGACCGTAAATAGCAGATCCAGTCTAACTACACAACAGTGGAAAAAGCTTTAGGAATAATTGTCCTACAGAGTACCTACAGATTTTCTAACAAAGCTTTTAATTTGCTTCACTTCTGAAGCAGCAGCTCTAGCAGTAAAGGAAGCTGTTGACAAGGAACAGAGAAGGAATGATTCACCTGATATCAAATAGTAGTCAATACCCAGCCAGGTCAGGGCCGTATGCCCTGCCTGTAAGTTAAGGGACTCCCCAGGAGCTACAGGCAATTGTCATCCAGTAACACTGATCATGGGTTTTGGATGGGTTGATACTACAGGTTCCTTTCCAGCTTAAACTATTAAACAAGGTGGAGCAAAGTTCTTCAGTACCTTTGCTACATTTTTTTTGTCAAGTGCTAAAGTTATCCTGACTAGGGCTTCCTGCATCTGTTACTGCTTTAACTTTACTTAGTTCTTGTAAGTCTTTGTTTATCCCTGACTTACTAATCCTCGTACTTTCAACCTTAGTACTGGCTTGCACAGTGACTGGAAAAGAAATAAAATCTCTACTAAGCAAAACAACATTATTTCTTTGATGAGTCACCCTTTCATCCCAAAAAAAGCCACCAAAACATCCAACTATTCAGATTAGCACCAGCAGAATTTTTCTTGATGCTCTTACTTCAAATGTTTTCAGCTGCTGTTGCTGCCATAAAAACTTCTAACAGAAGTCCATATAAGAAGATTAAACACCCTGACATATTCATTACCCAGAGAGTGGTTTGTACTAAAGATACAGTTATATGCCTTGCTCCTTAAAATAGAGTAGCTCATCCTTTAATAGGTGTGCTATTTCACCATTTGCATTCCCGTTTCCTCAAAACTACAAAAGAAGTTGTCCCCTCACAATTTTAGAACAATGCCATTTTGAAGACAAATAAAACAATTTGAGCTCCTTTATCCTGCAGGTGCATTGTCCATCAGCATTCATTTCTATGCAAACCAGGCACACACAAGAGAAGGGCAAGAAAGAAAACGATACTCATAAAATAAGGACAAGAAAAATACAATCCAGAACAGCAGGAAATTAAACTCCCAGCCTTCCCCATTATGCAGCTTTGACAAGATAAGAAATGCAGCTGAAGAAGCATCTGAACAGCTGCACAAGCCCCAGTGATACACAGACCATTACACTGCACCAGCATGCATACCTAAAGGAGAGACATTATGCTGAGGAAACAAGAATTGTGAGGAAGAGAAAGCAACATATCCTAGGCAAGATAAAAGTATTTCAAACAAATATTTTGAGAGAAAAACATATATGCTGCATCCACTTCTACAGCATAAAAGGGCATATTAAGCCAATAGCACTCTCTGTATATGTGCTTCACATAATGCACAGATCCACATCAGTAGCCCCCACACACATAGCTGACATGCAACAAATGTCATAAACTAAGTTTGAATAGCACTTGGCTTTTTCTCTGTATTTACCAGTTCTACCCTGACAGTGAGTCTGACTATGCCTCTGAGGCAGATCAAGACAAGCAAAGGAAAACAAGGACCTCTCCCAAATACTTTAGAAACTGAGACCTCTCCAGAATGATTTTAGTGTTTATTAAATTAAAAATCAACACACTTGTGTTGCTGTTGGATCCCCTCTAGTATTTATATAACCAGGATCTATCCAGGCAAATAGTTAGGAGGAAATAGCGAATTTGCCATTAATCAGCAAAAGTTAAAACTTATTTGCAGAAATGATCATGGGTAATGAAACGGCTTACTCCTTCCTGAAATAGACACAGCTCCTCAAGCAGAAATAGGAACAGTTCAAAGAAAAAAAAAAATAAATGCTCCAGCCAAACTCTGCAAAAATATAACAAACCTTTAAGCAGAGCTAAGTTAAAGACTTTATTTTAAGGACCATTATTCTAGCAAGTCCCCTACCTTCTAATTCAACAGAATCAGCAATGCAGAACACGCCATCTACGACATAATGACCAGGACAGATGATGACTGTGTCTCCTTCGTAACAAGCACTTACAGCTGCCAGTGGATCATTGTGAAACTGTAAGAGAAAAAACAATATAATCAGCTCCTAAAAAATGCTATAAAATGGATGCATTTATGCCCTAAAAGCTTTTTCTTCAATTAAGTGTTGCTGCTTTTGCTTAAAAGAAGCCCTTTTTAATGGAACCAATAATATGCAATTTCTACTTTGAATTCAAGAATCATAGCACTCTCTGGAAAAAAAAAGCCTCAAAGCATTCCTTTGTGTTATGTCCATCCCCCCATGAGAAAAATGGGGCAGTGGCAGATTGAAGAACATATGCACCAGAAAGCAGACCTCGATATGGCCTGGATTCCAGGCCAACATTTGAATTCTGCTTCAAGTGACTTGTATAAATTACTAAAGACATGACAGAAGAAAAAGAAAATAAACTACAAGCAACTCAGCTATTAGATTTGAGCTTGGCCAAACACCACTGTAACTCCTCACTCCTGGAACACGTCACTCCAAAACAGCATTTAGCCATTACAATGGCAAATACAGGGTCCACATGGCACTTTTTCTTGGGAAAAAAAAAAAAAAAAGTGAATCAATGCCTAAAGAACCCAGGTTAATGTCCTCCTCAAGTATTGCCATTCTGTACTGAAGGGTAAAAAATAGTACAGAAAAATTGCACATTTATTGCTTTCCAGTAAATTCCATGCTAAGCATTGTATAAGAATTTTTCAGTTGCTGAGAAAAATCAGATTTATCACCCAAGAGTTAATTCAAGAGTTTCACTTTGGGTCTGTTTTGCCCACCTGCAATTCACAAACATGACCACAATACAGCAAGCAATTTCGTTTACGCCCAAGGATTCATAAGAATCATAATATATCTCAAGTCGGAATGGACCCACGAGGATCATAGAGAAACTCCTGGGTCTCCAAAGGACGACCCCAAAAAATAAAAATAAAAAAAATCCAACCATGCTTCTAAGAGCATGGTCCAACTACAGTTCCAGACTATTCTTAAACACTTAAGTGCTAAGTCCTAGCTGAATTTAATTAAGTATATTTGTTCTTAGTAAGTAAATAAATTCCCTACACAGAAGCAGAGCAACAGAACATTTCATTCTTGAAACCCGATCTCATTATTATTAACATCAAAAGAAATGGGTATCTCAAAATATAAGTATTACACCTTAGCACATTTTATTATGGAATTACTACAGAAGGCTTGTTTCCCCCCTCCCCCCCTCACTGCTCCTATGAAGTACTCAGCAGACAAATTAGGAGAAATTATTGACAACTTATCATTACAACTTATCATAAACATATCATTTATTGTTTAAAGAGCTCTTTTTAGACTGGCAAAAAAAAAAAGCACCGTGCAAATGCAATATCTTCCAAATGACAAATTAACTTATCCTTCCATGTGGTTTCTTGAGGAGAAAAGAGTAACGGCAAACAGACCATTGCTGTTACTTTACCTGTATTTCTAGTTCTTCGCCACAAGATTCAGGGCAAAGTTTGTCCCTTATCAATGACTGCAGCAGACCTGCCATCATGGTGGAAGACACAACATGAGTGATCTTGGTTCCTGTTGGCCTCCGTCCTTTAGCTTGGAGACCACTGTATTTTTGGTAACCAAACACATACCTAAAACATGAGCAAAGCCATCAGTGATTTCTTCAGTAAAGAATTTTCTACACACACTTTCCCACATGGGATCTCCTCCTTGCATTAAACCCACTAAGTACCTCAGCAGTGGATTCTCAATTAGTTTTAGCTTTTGTTTCAAGTGCTCTATTTTCTCATACAACTGAAGTCCCTCCACCATGGAGACGTTTTCTACTTCAGAGTCTGAATCACTGCTTGATATGCTGTTCCTCACGTCTAAGAACTTCCTGTAGAGCTCTTCACCTTGAGACAAGTAATTCTGGTAATCAGCAACAAGCCCAGAAGGCACACGGTGTTCGAGGATGTCATAATGCCTGCAATTCAGAACAAGGGGTCAGTGTATTTCCCCTTTCCAATTTTGAAAGATCAAATGCAAACCCACAGAGAACCTGAGAAGTTCTATACCAGTGCTGAAGTCAAAACTCTCTGCAGTCTGCACCAACACTATGGTGTTTTTTTTAAAAGCAGCAAAACCAAAACCCTCAGACACACACAAGTATATTACATTCTTCTCTAAGTAGTATATAATTTTTAAAGGTGGATAGGTACCAGTCATCTGAAGCTTACTCTGAAACAAAGGTTTAGAGTAAATAAAGTTGTAAGCATGCAACTGAATGACATACAAACTTCAAAATACTCATACTAAATTATATGATTTTTAAAAAAGGAAATGAGCAATAACTCATGAAAAACATAAACATACCGTGTCAAACATCAGAAAAAAAATACAGCAAAAGAAACACTTATAATTATCTTTCCCAGGCATATTTTATTGTATGCTCTGGTTATTTAGCACCCTTAAAATTTTAACCAGATTGTGCTCTTGTGCACTGCTTCAGTTTCATATAGCCAGATGGCATTAAAAAAAAAAATCCACCTTCAGTAAGCCTAATGCCAACTAATCCCACAAAGGAAAGAAATGAACACACTCCTCCTTCAGCATGACGAATTTACAAGTTTTTGTTTACATTCTGTTCCATTCTGGTTCTTATTCAATGCCCAAAGGTATGAAAGCATTCCACGCTAGCTTTAGTTAGGATTACATTTCATAGCCTACAAGTTAAAGGAGGCAATAGCTGGATTTGGAGCGCCATCTGATGGGAGGTTAAGGATTACAGGGGAAAAAAAATGCAGGACTCGAGCAGCAATTTCAGTTGCACCCTCTTCCTATAAAAAATTTGAGCATCAGTCAGTGACTGCTGCTAGAACAGACTTGCTTTGATTTACTAGTGAAGAGTTTTCTTTGAAATTTGTCTGTCACTATTCCCACATTGCCTTTCCCTGTGGTTCTACCTAATAATATCAAAGAACCACTTACAATCTCAGTCGAGGCTCAACACATCGCACAAAGTAATCCAAATCATCCTCCTCCTCCTCATCCCAGGACCTCCAGATGTGTTGGTAGAAGAACCTTTTGAAACAAAATAAGCGTCTAAACAAAAAGGAGGCCAGATTTACTCAAGCAGAGACAAAACCACTGGAAGTAGGAATGTAATCTATTTGAGAATTCAGCTCAAAACATCACCTCTCTCCCATTTCATGTCACCATCCTGTGAGCTATTTAGTAGTCACAAAAGTTATCTTTCTTGTCTGTTGTTACCTGCATAAACAATTTTATTTTGTGTTTCGAGTTCAAAAATCTATAACAGCCTGAGTCTCATTGACTTTCACCAAAATAGATGGAATAACTAAAAGCTGGATTTGAAAATAAGACCTGCACGCTCAGGATTCTGACACTTTTTGGCTAGTTGTTTTTGGCTAGACATCCTTCAGATTTCCTTTCTACCTGGAGTTTGTCACTTCCATAATACATGCTTATATCTCTACTACTGAGCAATGGTTGAAACAACGAGTCTCTTCTCCTTCTTTCCTTCCACACCCACCACTTCTGGAACATAGCCTATTTTCTAGGCAAGGAAGTCTTTCTTTCTGTTTTATCTTTTTAATCCAGTCCTAGTGCTAATTTGTAGACTTTTCATGCAGCACATAGTACATTACTGTGAGAGAGATGAGGAACAGATAGAGATGATAAAGAAAGGACAAGAAAGTAGAATAAATAAGATGTGAACAGACACCTAATGAAGAAAGAGCAAATTTAGGGGAAGAGACAAATTGCAGCAAAAGAAAGAATGAGACAAAAGAGAAAGAGATATTAAAAAGTTTCAGAATAGAAAGAAACACCACACTAGAGCCAACAAGGTGATACAGCCCGAGGAAGACTGGGGTGGAGAAGAGAGGGAAAGCAATGCAGAGACTTCTTCTTCCTCCTACTCCTTTTGGCACAGAGAGTAAGTTGCTGAAAAGCAGGCCTTGTGTTTTTGCTATCAACTCCAGCTGCATAAGACAAAATAAGACCCTATGCGTTTTTGTACCTGACATGCTCCACGGCTAGCGCTGTCTGATCAAATTCTCCCGACTCATCATACACAACCCACAGCTCCCGCAGTGGGATCTGACGCTCCTTCAGCTCCAAGAGTTCCTGCATGCATTCCAACGTGAAGGTGCTGACCTGTGCCTCACACAGGAAAGGCTCGCTGAGTCGAACAACCGCTTTGAGAGCCCAGTACTCCACGTCAACAACCTGTTGGAACGAATAGCTCTTAGGATTTCCCTAGGCAGAGCGATAGATGCAGCTGAGGAAGGTGAACATGACATGCCTCACAAACTGCCAGTTGACTCACATAAATCAATGCACACTGCACAGTACAGCAAAGGCAACCTGGTCAGCTGAAGTGATAACCCAGAGCTGAGCTTCTCAGGACCAAAAGATTTGGAGCCTCACATTCACAACTTATCTCGAAACCCTCATAACATCCATATAAGGCTAGTAAATTGCTTCCCTATTATATTTTCTTTCAGACAGGGAAAAGCAGTATTTTCAGACTTGAATCAATACTTTACAGTTCTCATGAACTCCTTTGTAGCTCATTTTTCCAAGTACCCACAAGACACAGAGAAACCCCAGAGTTGGTCTGGACCAGTGAAAGCCATTTTGTTATTAATTGTGCTGAAAAGCCAAAGGAATTCAAAGCTTTTTCCCCTCTGAAAACATACAATGGATGTCCAAGTTCAAACAAAAAAAAAAAATAATGAATGATCAGAGCCTGTTATTTGAAAAAATTGTATTTCAGCAACCAGCTCTGAACCAAGAGTGCTTATCCCCTCTGCGTCCACCGCGTCCAACCTCACAGCGCACTCACACTGCACTGGGATCCTCCTTCCCCCGCTTCAGCAAGGACCCCTTGAAGATATTGCTTTCATTTAGGCATAGTCCTGCCACCAAAATACTGAGACACTAGCAAAGGTATCCCTGAAATTAGCCCACGTGAGATGTTCTTGTCACAACCCCTTCGCATAAGGCCAATTACACAGGCTTTGTATTGCCACATTGAGGTTGAAAATCATTTGTGCAGCACTTCAGAAACTCATGTAAAGGTGATTGTGCAGTGTTTTAACACATTTCCATGTGTTAAAGCCTGAAAGAAACGCTGTACAGACTTTTTGGTTTAGCACCGATGAACCTATCCCAAAAGCAATAATCATCCATTTCGTACCCTGCCAAGAATACGAAGTCCAAAAAACCACAGATGATAAACTGTATCAGCACAATGGAACCAGATCAAGCTTATTTGCAAGATATCAATGCCACTTTATTTTAGGTTGATGCCTCAAAGAAAATTAGATTCACCTACCTCACTGATTCTACTATAATTCAACTGCAGAATTAACTTAAATAGCAGAACAAATAACAGCCAAATTCCAAGGTTAAAAAATGCAACAATGCCAAAAATAGCAAGTATATCTAGTGCATGGCTTTCTGGATTTACAACACATGCTGCGGCCCTAAAGAACTCATTTGGAGGAACAGTGCCTCACTGTCTTGAGTATCCCGTGCAGGTTTGGAACCTGTGATCTGATACTCGTACTTTTAGGTGAAGGAAGCACACCAGTGCACAAGATAGTGTTTCAGAATAAGGCTCCTTTTGAAAGAAATTCCTGTTGCTCTAGCTATTACTGACAATTAGATACTAAAAAGATATAATTTTCTACTAGCTCATAAACTTCATAGATAAATTATCTGCCTGTTAGAGAGGTAAGTGATGTTAATTGAAGACAAATGGCTGAACAACTGCATTCCATTTACCTCAACGACAACCTCAAACACATTAGTACGCCAGACTGCCTGCCATCCAGATGGTTCAAGGACCTTCTCCAGGTACTCAGCTATGAATCCTTTCACCTCAGAAGCCTTGCAGTCAGCTAAAAAGAAAATTAAAGCAGTACAGTTATGCAGGAAAAGAAGGAAAAGTCCTCAAAATCATTGATAAATGAAATTCACAGTTAATATATTCCTCTAACTCATCTAAACTCAGACTTCATTCTATTTTGCTCATAACTGTCAGTATTTTTGCTGCTTATCTCAGTAGCGAGAGAGATAGAGAGTCATCTGTTTTGTGCTTCTCCAGAAGAAGCAGTACTCAATCTCCTAGGTATTGAGGGTTTCAGCACCAGTACTATTAAACAGTTAACTTCTGCCTTATCCTAAGCAGCCTTACTAAAGAAAAAAAGCTCTAGAAATGGCAATTAAAACAAGGCACAGAGTCCAGCATTAGCGTTTTCTCCTTTCGTTCACTCAGATTTTTTTTTACTTACGTTAAAACCCTTACCTCCTGCTCTACCAGTTAGAGCAGCTGAAGTTACAATATGATAATCCAACAGCAACACAAAACACTTCATGTTTTCTAGCCCCTGTTTTTAGGAATATCTCACAGTATAATACAGAATTGACTCCACTTAAACTGGATGATTTCAGAAACCTGACTACATGTTCCTTTTCCACTAAGGAACTTCTTACCCAAAATGTAATCCTGGTAAGCTTTAAATCGTTCATAAAACAAAAGACGATCAGTATGAAAAATGTCTGGAAGAAGTGCATTCCCATCTGGTACAGTCCGTCCCAAAGCAGTCCCTGGTTTGTCACGACTCCCATAGTCACTGCTGATATCCTCATCTTCCTGAAGCTGATCTGGACAGAGGAGTTGGAACAAAGCAAATCCCACAAGTTGTCAGTCGGATGCAATCATCGCTCACTCCTCTATTCCCAGAGAATTCCTGTTCAGCCCAAGATCCATCACAGATCTGCTTTCTACAACACATAACAAAAAGCCCTCCTACACTGAAAATGAAAAGTTGACTTTAATCACGCATAATTTCAGAAAGTTTTCAAACAACTCCTGTAAAACCATATCACACGCACACTGTAAATAAAATATTGTTTACGCTTACACATTCCTGATCAAATCCAGCAGCTATGATAGCAATGCCTGGCACCAGCGCTAACAGGACCCCAGAGCACAAGACCCCTTCCAGAACAATTTAACCTAGCTCGCAAGCCTGCAGCCACAGACACCAGCCTGGCACCGCACACGGGTACCCAAGAGCCAAGGTGTCCGCGCGCTGCCATTAACTCGCTCCCAAAGCGAGCGCCAGCGACACCCGCCCCGGCCGCAGCTGCTCCTGCCCGGGCCCTCACCTGGCTTCGCCTCCTCGGCGAGCTCCTGCGGGTCGGCGGCGCGCCCGGGCTGCCCCTGCCCCTGCCCCTGCCCCTGCCCCTGCGGCCCGGAGCCGTCCATGGCGCCCGCGCCGCTTTCAAACCGCCACCGCCGCTCCGCGACGTCACCGCCAGCGGCCGCCCTGACTGGCTGGGGCTGGGCGGGCGGCGGCCGGGCCGTTGGCTCCGTGAGGCGGGGCTGGCGGCGGCGCGGCCCCCTCGGCGGCTTCCCCGCGCCCGCAGCTTCCCCCGTCCGCGGGGCGCGGCCTCGGGCTCGGGCTCGGGCTCGGGCTCGGGCTCGGGCTCGGGCTCACCCCGCCCGCCGTGGGCCAGCCCGGCAGCGAGCCTGCGCCCAGAGGACAAGGCACGGGTGTGCTCCTCGGGCGGGCGGTGCGCTCCGCCGGGCCACGCGTGCCTGTGTGGGTGTTTCAAGCGCACGGCGCGCCCTGAGGAAAGAACCAGCCACGCGCAGCCGCAGAAATATTAAAAAATAGTAGTTCGCCACACAAATGCTTCACGGAACGCCAAGGCCACGCGCCTTGCTGATAGCTCTGAGCTGTTGCAACACAAAATGTGCCGACTCAAAAAGCAAGGCACGCGTTTTTTCCCCTCAGTTTTCTCACTGCCTCAATCTCCTGTTGTCCAGTTTGTGTCTCACCCATTTTTGTGTCTCACCCATCACATTTCTGCCTTGCATCTCTTCAAGACCCAGCTCTCCAACCTACTTTGTATTTTGAGCTCTGAAGTGCTTGGATTCTTCCTTTCCTTTGTATTTGTCTCGCCTCTCCTCGGACGGCCTCAGCTCCCCGGCTGCCCCTGCCCAGCCCGCTCGCGTGCCCAGGAGCTTGCTGCAGGGCCAGGTGCTCAGAAGAGGAGCCAGGCAGCGAGGCGCTGGGCACCAGAGGCCTGGCACCTTCTGAGAGACGTGTGGGTTCTGAAAGCAGCCAGGGAAACAGGGATACTCTGAAATACGTGGCCAGATAAAGTTGAATGCCGTGTATCTGAAGCACACTGATACTTACAGTCTTATCAAGAAATAAAATTGCTGGATTACCTGCAAAACAGAGCATATGTGTTGGAGTAAAAGACACAGATAGGCACAGGTCAGTGCAAAATCTAGACAGCTTTCAAGTCCCTCATAAATCCTGCTTTTAAAGGGCACAGGGATACAGCGGCATTTCTGCTCAGAGATTAATCTTGCCTTCAAAGAAGAGTTAAGTGCATACATGTTTCTATCAATAAAACATGCTTCTATTGCAAAGGAAAATAAGCTAATTCTCACATCACTGGCAGACTTGCCAACAAAATCTTACAGACACAGCCTGGAGGATAAGTTACAAGGACATTTCTCCAAGTTGGCCATATTAGGGAATACATAAGATTTAGGTTGCAGCTTTCTGTTTTTAGTATAAGCTTGAATTTACAAGTCCTTTGATGATAATAATAATTATAATAATAACAACAACAATAACAATAGTAATTTACTTGTCCATAGGAACAAATTAACCCTCAAACAGGGGCAAATGAGGCTAACTAGCAGCATCATTCCTCATATTCAGTAATAACAAGTAATAAGGCAAGTTTTAGAGAGCTGCTCCTGGAAATACCATCATTTCAGATTCATACCCCGAAAAAAGTATTTTTAAACAATATTAATATGACAGGTTGTTGGTGTTATCAACACCTTTAACGAGTGTAACATTACAGCGAGAGGCATTCATTTTTTCTCTAAGCAATGACTATTTTAAAATGTTTTTTTGAAACCATAATTGCTTCAAAACTTAAATGGCCACGAGGGGGCTGCCTTAGATTTCTAACCACATGGTTAAGCAGCTGCCAGGCTGGAGTTTCTTCATGTTAGCTTTCAAAATATTAATTGCTTTTGCAGCAGCAGCACGTGCCTGTACCAGTTTACACATTCACAGCAAACCTAGAGCGCTATTTATCCCTACATTACACAAATCAGGGTTGCCACAGATCTGCTGAAATCAACCTTTGCCTATCGTAACCCCTGCAGAAAAAAGCATATCTTAGTCCCCATGACTTTTCTGCAGTATGCAGAACTTAACTATTATACTGGGTATGCACGTTTAGCTAATAGTCATATAGTTTTGATCTATCAGTTACAAAATTACACTAACTTTCTAACTAAAATTACCTAACTTTCTCCCAAAAGCTTATGTTTTGATGAGGTCAGCCTTCAAAGCAGAATATGTTTGTAAGTGAAGGGTTTATAAATTGATAGGTTTTAAGTAATTAATAATTGTGAGTTTGTTCCTACAAAACCTCCAATACCATTGAACATTGTATTACATTTGAAACAGGATCTCTTATGTCTAAGGAGAGAAGTGATACAGTTAATTACATCAGTTCTTTGCTACAATTACACAGCACTGGGATTCTGCAGCAAGCAACACACATTCATTATATTCACACAAGAATGACTATGACATGAAGAAAACTTCACTGAATGACTAAGGGTTTTGAATCCAACCTTGGCAACACATACCAGCAAAATTATATTCAGGCTGTACATAGTCAGGAGGAATTGAGTAATAGTAGAAAAGATAGGGGAAAAAAAAAAAAAAAAAAAAAAAAAAAAAAAAAAGAGTAAGAAATGGTCTAAACCAAAGGACAAATAACAGAGGAACAACAATAAGAAATTTCACAATAGGAATGGAAGGGAAGAAGATGTTTAGAAAGAAAAGTGATGGAAAAGGGATATTCCACCAAGACGATGAAGCTCATCTTCCAGTGCTTAGGCATAACCTACTTTGGTGGGATGTTCACCTTTCAGTATGGCTGCAGCAGAACATGTTCCACTGTCTGAGATGCTTCCACAATGTTGAGTTAATTATCCCTGACCCTTGCAACAGAGCTGTTATATTTCAAAGAAACACAGTCCTAGCAGGGATTGTTCCTCCTCTCCTACTGCATGCAACTAAGTCATGGACTGATCAAGCTCTATTGTGCTCAAAAAACTCCACTGCAGTAGTTTTTTCTCCCCCTCATATGTGAAATAGAAACCCAGTCCTCTTATTGTTCAAAGCCTTCCATTTGCCAGCCCGAATGTGCACACGCAATGCAAACCATTAGTTATTTTCTCAAGCTTTAACAGCCCTTTTTCTTTCTACAGTGTTTTTCTTAGTGTTTTTTCTGCCCAATTTATTCTTAGGCAGGAATTACCTCTCTCTCTCTCTTTTTTTTTTTTATTTTTTTCTTTTTCTTTTGCACAGCAGGCTCTCCATTCCCCTAATCTCACTAGTTGCTCTTCTCTGTACTTTTCTCCAGGCTTAATTTTTTTTTTTTTTTTTTTTGAGTTGTGATGACTGGTCTGTGTGAGGTGCAAAGGACTGGCAAAAATTTACCTGGAACACAGGAACACATCTCTATTTGAAAGGAGGAAAGTCTGTACTCAACTCTCGCACTTCTGAATGAAACTGCTTTGCAATTGTTCCTGCCAGTAATATATGTGCAATTCAGTCACCGAGGCTGGTGGTAATCCACACTCCCAGCTAAGAGGAGCAGAAAGGCAGAAGGGCTGCTAAAGCTGACATATACAAGTCAGCCTGCGAGCCCATGTGGAGCAAGACTGGCATACAGTGGAAATAAATTTCCCTGGCCATTCTTTTTGTATATGGGGTTGCAAAGGAAAAACCGCTGTCCACAGAAATATATATAGGATACAAACTTACTTGGATGGTTTGGAACCAGAACTCCATTATGTGCCACTGATTTCCCTGGGGCAGTGTCTGTTCATGCCAACTGGAACCTCAATTCTAAAGTTAAAAACCTACAGAAAGAATGGTGGAGTGTTTTAACCCAGTGCTCCTCTCCAAAGAAACAATATCTTTATTCTAATTCAGTGCTAGAAGATAAACCCCTTGGTATTAGTTCTCCTTTGTATGTGTATCATATCATCATTATGTATATCTCAGTTGGGAACACAGGCTGTTTCTGCTTTAAGATGTCTTACAGAAATAGTAATATCTTCTTTACCACATCTCATTACAGGGCAACCTTAAAATACAAAATATATCAAAAGATCAAATTATATTATTGCATGTATTGAAAAAAAAAATAGTTGATGTAAGACTTGGCAAATATGAAGATGTCTATCAAATATGTGTGGAATAAGCAATTGAGACAAGCCAAGAAAGATTCACATAGTGATGGGGAAGAAACAATACAAAGGCATGAAAGGGAAAAAAAAAAAAAAAAAAAAAAAAAAAAAAAAAAAGGAGAGAGAGAGACTGGTATGTAAGACAGTAAAAAAATTCTGCATAGTTTTTCTGGTCTTGACACAAATTTCCTTTGTTACCATGGCAATCACTTTAGTCTCTCTAGGCCTCCATTTACCAACCAGTAAATGTAGATAATATTTTTAACTGCATATGTTTTATTAATTCATTTGTAAACCACTTTTTACCTCTGGGGAAGAATGGCATCATAGAACTGTAAACTGCTGTTAATTAGCTGGGAGATTAGCTATTACTGATGTTCTTTGTCAGGTATTTCATCATAGTAATCCTAAATAAATTGAATGTAACTAGAAAAGCAATTAAACTTCTGCAAACCTGTATAGCTTCATTCGTTCAAAAAGTCAAATCCCTTTTTTCTTTTAAGAACTATTTTGGAGCTTCACATGTGAGTTCTCTCTTCATCCAAATGTCTACATATATCAAAGACAGAGCCACATCACTGTGATCAGTATATCTGAATTCCAGAAGTCAGAAAAATTAGAGATGGAAATCACCTGCTTGCATTGCTGCTTGTCTTTATTAACAGAGGATGCTTTCTGAACTGTTTTCTCTATGTTTTAAGCAGTTTTCAGAATGTCCTCTACATAGGCTTCTTCGTGAACATGCTGCATAGACACTTCTTTTATTGCAAACTTCTAAATAGTTTCAAGAGTTATACTATTTTGTCTGCTGAGTATTGATTTTCTCTTAACCACAAACATGCCTGGTATCACTAACTCCTTCAATTTCAGAAATGCAAGCTTCATCTGACTGACCTTGCAAACTGAGCCTTTGCTTTTCTTAGCAGGAAGTTGGTAAAACAGATTGCAGCCTTTCTGCTCATTAAACAGGATACTGCAGTTTTATTTCCATTCACCTCCTCAGATGTTTTCAAGTTCCACTATACAGTAGGCAAGGCATTTCAGCAGGAGTAGAATCAGGTCCAGCTGAGAACTGATGTAATGTAGGTGGGTTTTTCATTTGGAATTGCCATTATTTCATATTTACTGAGATATATCTCCCTCTCAGCCATGTTTTCATCTCAGGGGACATTAGATCTAGGTAATAACTTTGAGGAGGAAGCTGCATAATGATGGAAAATTCAAGTCTATGCAGATTACTTCACTAAGACTCATCTGCAACAAAAGTGCTATCGGCCATGCTCCCTTAGTGTTGGATCAGCCGCTTCCCCAGACATGCAGCTCTGTGGAAGAAGACATGAAAAGAGCTAAAAAAAATCCCTTTTCCAGGTGTTTTAAAGTTGCCCTCAAGAACCTAGAAGAACAGACTGAATATTACAAGGTGTCCCTCAACTGACTGCAAAGATAAAACAGGAACACAACCCATAATAAAATGGTTTCTTTCTTCAGAGACAAACAATAGGCAGGCAGATTTTCCAACAGATGTTGAAATATTGATGGGAATAAATAGCAACTGTGGGCAAAAATGGAATTTGTAAACAGGCTTCAGCTTTATGACTAACGTGAAGTTTATTTATCAGGCATTTAACATCGTATAACGCAGTGAATGCTGTATTTTGCCCTATTTCCATCAGAATTTTTATGGGCATAAGTAAGAATAGGCATCATTGCCATCACTGGCCCCTTACCCTTTCTGCCTCTCCAGAGCTGCTGACCACATCTTTGAACGAATAGCAAAGATGTGGGGATTAAAGATAAGGATGAAATCATAACTACTGCAGATGCAGAACACAACAAATCGTTATGCATAATTATGTCAGGAAGAAGGCATGCTTGAAAAGAGTGAAAATTGCTTGCAGTGTTGATTTCATGTGATCACTGCACCTCTCCATTCACTGTAAACAAAATAAAATTAAATTTACTAAAGATGCAGAAGAATACAGCTGTTGGTGATGGGGTATTTTGTTTTGATCAATCCTTCCTTTCGTTTCAGTTAAAATTTTGAACATGGCTGTTTAAAAATGATTCTCTTATAATTTTGTGATTGTTCAAGCGCTTTAGGATTTGGGTTTCTTTTTTTCTCAAAGAACAGCTGTGTCGTTATCTTGACGACTAATGTGTTGTAATGATGGCTCTCGGGTCTTAAAAATTAGCTTCTGAAGTGTGTCGGAAAAGAGATCAATTAGCATGAAGTGATTTCTGACAAACACTTGTCAGTGGGCTTATGATTATGTCTTAACAGATGGTAGTTTGAAAGGTTGGAACTATCTGAAGTATGCTACTTCAGCTGATAGCCAGAACAGTAATAGGCAGCCAGTTCATTCTGGACATTATAAGCCAGAATAAAGTATGCACAGTCACACCGGACTTTTCTACTTGTTTTTCTGGTTTTGATTTGGTTTTCTGTAGTCTGCAATCTGCTTAGCAATTTGTGCGTAATTATAACAATTCTACTACATACCGCGTAAATGTGTCTGCTTATGTGTAATAACAGTGCAACGTATAACTGCATATATGCTCAAATAATAAAGTCAACACGTTCTCTAATGGAATTCTTAAAATATTTTGAAATTTTAAAAGTATATTTAAGACATGTCAGGAAAAAGCATTTCAGACAAAATACCAGTTTTCAGCTCAATACAGAAGATACTGGAGTATATTTTGTGGTGGGCTTCTGAAACAATAGAATATGTGGCTCAGTAATTCCTGACAACTGCAAACTATTAATCTAGATAAAATATGCACAAATCTTACTTCTTGTATGTAGGATGGCATACATATTTGGAGACATTTGGGTTCATGGGTGTACACATTTCCAGATTCTACCCCCCAAAATGTTAGTAACAAATGCCCTGGTTGAAAGTTATTGTTTTATGTGCTTATCATAGTTTGTTCAGGGGACTTGCTTTGGGGGGGCGGGGGGGGGGAGGTTGTTTTATTTTGGCTTTGGTTTTAAGTAGATGAAATATAATATGGGTCTTCTGGGAGACCAAAACCAACTATGAATTAGATCGGAATTCAATTAACAGAACACCCGGGATGGAAGGAGAAAAAGCTTTTTTCAAAATATCAAAAGCTATTCTGTTTATTTACTGAAATGTTTTAATTCAAACATGACAATGAAAAATACATTTCAACCTGTATATACTATCTTTAAATTATATCCAAATTAATAAACAAAGTAATGGTTACGCAGTCTAAAATTAAAATATATATATTTTTTCTTTCAAATGAACTCTTTAGTTACAAACATTTTTTTTCCTCTGGCATTTCTGTACATATCTGGAAATCTTACCCATCAAAAACAGGTCCTTACTTATTCAAAAAAAGAAAAATGCTACATTTAAATGCATTAGAAGCCACTACATTTCTTTCCTTTGTACACACTGCCACTCTGTAATAGCATCTATAATGCAGAACAGAATTGTACTGAAATGGAAAATATACCTTGTCCAGTTTAAAAAGAAAACAAGTTCTTGATGATGTTTGTATGCTCATTTGTAGATGTCTTTTTAAGATACATCTTTTTTGTTTGTAGCAAAGCAAAACACTGCATGCTGATGAGAATCTGTTGCTATGTCTGAACAATCAGGCTTCTTTGCAAAATAACTAAAGATTTTCCTTAAAATAAGTCAATTGATAAAGAATTGTAGCCCTTGGTAGCTTTCCTCCTAGCTAGCCAACATAGGAAAAATGCAGAGAAAAAAATCCATCCCTGCAAGCTGTCATGCATAAGTAAAAATCCCCAATATGAAAAACAATGCTAACTATTCCAAATGTCTTTGAAACTAATTTGATAGTCTTAACTATTTCAAGGCCAGTAATTTTGGAAGTTCCCTTCAAATGTAGCATTACGCAGGTAACACTGTGCTGGACAGTAGGATTTCCCCAGGCTCAATCCAGCTCACAGCTTTACTGTGATGTACAGATACCATCATTGTGCAACAGCACTTCGGTGATTTACACAAGTGCATCAAAACCATGGCAGATCAATCCTTACCACACCCTCATGGGGCCAAGAAAATCTTATTTTAAAGATGGAGAACCAAAGCCAGAGGACCTAATTTCTCAGATCCATGGCCTTGACCAGGAACAGTTACTCATGTAACCCCTGAGCAGCACTACAAGAAAACTAAATATTAGTTGGAGAACATTGAAGGTTTACTCTTCAAGTTCTGCATAGTTTATGGGACCATTTGCAACTAAAAAGGTGACAGAGGAAGTTTCTTATCTGCTGAATTCTTCAAACTGAAGGGATGCGTGCATTGAGTACATTGGATTATACCCAAGGAGAATGGACAGCAAAATGGCAGATTAAATACCCCAGCAACAAATGGGATGTAATGATGATGGAGAGAAAATTGAGACATTCATATCCCTCAATGCTTTTTCAATGAAATGCAGCCACTCAGCAAACCAGCCTCAAAGAGCTGCACGTCACACAAAAATAATGTGTGTTCAAGGAACAGAACAGAAGACAACAGGCAAGTTAGCATGTTCTTACACACATGGAGGAGGGGACACAAATATTTGTGGCTTGCTCACCAAATTTTTAAAAAATTAGAGGGAAGACAGAAAGAAGAGATCCTTTTAGTGAAACGTGTCTACGAAGAATGAAAGTCTAGAAAGCTTTTGTAGCAAAAGAGACTGAAATTGAGGCTGTTAATTCAAACATTAAATTGATCATTTACATTAAAATGAATGGCTTTTCACATGCATACCAGTGCACACTAGCCTGTGAGGAGCTGGTCCTCTCTTCTGAGAGAAGAGAGGTGACTGTGGTAGAAAATACACTGCAGAAGAATTCACAGCCATCTCCTGAGCTACAGAATATCATGTTACTGTTCTGGTAGGAAGAGTTATCATTCAGATTGTATTTAAGTTTGGCCTGTGTATTTCTTTTTCTAATGCTATTGCAGTTCCTTTTAGAAACAGAGACTAATCACTAAGAACTTGTTCTCCCTCTGCATTAGGTTAAAACATAATTGCTACCTTTCAGCATCAGCTATTTCTGCACAGTCCTGCACAAAATGCTGCACTGGGGGTTCCTTCACTGAGAAGACAGATACAGAGGCATACCCAGGGTCACAGCAATCTAATTCTCCAGCTGCTGTCTGGTGGTCTCCATGCACCAAGCACTATGTCCCAGCTGTGCTGCAGGGTCTGCGTCACGCCGCAGCACCCTACTAGTTCAAAAGCAACATTAATCAAGAATGGCAGCACAGCAGGGTTGGTGGAGGGACAGCAGAAAAGCAGCCAGTTTGGTTCAAATGCTTGTCATGCCACAAAATCATATGCTCCAAGACAATGTGACTCGTGCTTTGTATCAAATGTACAGCTCAGAGTGCCTATTTGTACAACTTTCTGTCTGTGGGAACTCACAGCCTGGAGACTGTCAGTGGAGTGAATCAGGCCCACTAATTAGCTAATCCTTAGAGTTTTCAAAGACACACATGTTGAATATTTCTGTGAAGTGACAGAGTTTGCAGCAGAATCAGCATGAGGGTCACCCAGAGCTCCACAGCTCTTACTAGGAATATGAAGGGTCAGAAGAATGCTCTCAAGGTTTTCTGATCTTTCAGAAGTTGAAGAGCAAAGCATGAGTGAGTGTTTTTCCCCTATTCAGTCCCACTTCTAAAGCCAAATCAATTTTCTTATCTCTGATTAAGGAACCCAATGACAGGACAAGAAGCAATGGACACAAACATACAGGAAATGCCATTTAAACATAAGAAAGCACCTTTCTACTCTGAGAGTGGTCAAACACTGCAGCAGGTTGCCCAGATTGGTTCTGGAGTCTCCGTCCTTTGAGATATCCAAGACCCCTCCAGAAACAGCTCTGAATAACTTGTCCTAACTCACTCTGCTTTAGTTAGGGGGGATTGGACTAGATGCTTTCTTGATGTCCGTTCAGCTTAAAATATTCTATGTGACTCTGTGTATCCCAGCCCAGTACCTAAACTAATGTTTGCTGCTCTTGCAGATGCCCTCTGTGCAGACACCAGAATCTAAATAGCAATATCCGTAGGCACTGAGGCTAGCATTTCCCGGCCCTACTTTTGTTCCATGCCATAAAATTCTGTACACTTTTTGCCATCTGGCAAATTTCCCATTTGGCAGCAAACTTACCTTGAAGGATTTGAAAGTGCCTGAAGCAATGTCACACACATATCGAGGCAGGGAAATGCACATCCCATTATGTGGTATAAACAAAAATTTTTCTCTTGCTGATACAAGGCAACTCCATTTATACTAATACCAATATAATAAAATAATTAAAAAAAAACCTGATATTGTCAAAGTGCTATGAAAATTAGCAATATTAATAATTATTATTGGATGGCTAAGGCTCTTAATTATTATGCTTTAGTTTTTTTCTTTGACTATCTCTTTTTAGTCCCCCCTCCTCTGATGTCAGTGTTCTTTGAACAGAATAGATGTCATGCTATTTAAAATAAAGGACAACTCAAAAGCAGAGATTGTTTCTTAGATTAAAAACCTCAGCCTCATATGAGGTAGGACAGTGGTCCCATCTGTTGCTTGAAACAAAGTATTGGGGAAGCAAACAATAGAGCAGAAATTAAAGCTGCATGAAAATACAAGCAGTAGCGGGTGGCCTAATTCCCCCGCCTCCCAAGCAGCATTACCGCGGTGTGCTCAGCACCTGTCCCCGGCAAGTGTGGGTGTGCTCAGCTGGGGTAGGAGGCAGCTGGCAGCATGGTGTTCTCAGCGGACATAAACTTCTTTGTGTTCATGATGAATAAAGGCTGACTGGCTAACAGCACACCCAGCTTACATCTCATCTTTAACATACTAAATATACAGCTTCCTGCTAGACTGGTAAAACTCCAGCAGTCCCAGCCTTGTCTATAAAGAACACCTTTTACTAACTTCCCTCTATTGCTGCTGAGCATTGTGCAACACCCATAACTGCACCACTAGCATGTATTTGTCACTGGAGTTTGTATCCCTTTATTATCAAACTTTATTCAGAGCAATACGGAGGCTTCCAGTAGCAATGGCACCATGGTGCCCTGCGTGGTATGCTATCTGCTGTTCTCCTGCTCAGGTCTGGAGGAGTGAACCTCTTTCAGCAGGCCTTACACCTGAAAAACCTTTACAGGTATATGATCAATGTACTTCCAATAAATGTGTTCAGTGAGAGATCACATTTCTATCAAACCTGGAAAAAGACTTCTCTCAAAGGCTTCCAAGAAAATGCACAGTCCTTGTTCCCCGTATGGGGCTTTGTGGGTGGTAGCTAGGGGTTAACACTGGTACCTATCCAGATCTTTCACCTCTGAGAGGATGAGACACAGAGAGGCAGAAACACCGGCTTTGTTCTGAGCTCTGTACTGAGGACCAGAAGAGGTTTTTGCTAACTGTACCTAACAAACCTGGTCCAAAGTGGAATATTGTGAGAAACAGTCGTGTTTTTGCAGTAGAGAACTAATTTTCTGTATTCAAAGGTAGTTGTGGAGTCATAATAAGGAGAAATGCTAAGTAGATAAGTGGATAGTGGAAGGCCTCACAGTTCCAAAATAAGGTAGAAGCTTGAGAAAAACAGGATGAGCAGTGTGAGAACAGTAAAACAAAGATCACAAGTTCTCAAAACATAAGAAAGGGGGGAAAGAAAAAGAAAAAGAAAAGAAAAGAAAAGAAAAGAAAAGAAAAGAAAAGAAAAGAAAAGAAAAGAAAAAAGAAAAGAAAAAAGAAAAAAGAAAAAAAAAAAAAAAAACAGAAAAAGGAGAATTTAAAGGGTTGAAGAAAAAAAAAATGTGCATATACGGTATAGAGGAGCATTGAGTAGCTTGTGAACCTGTAGTACTCAGCCAATGAGGAGACTGGGGAGGTGGCCAGGCATCAGGTAATAGGGAATAAAAGTTTAGGATTTGTTTACTAAAATGCACTTCTAATTGACAGAACACCTGCCATTGCAATTGCGAATAAAATAGCTTCATAGGAGATCCTGTCTGAAGAAAATTATTTGAGATTTCTCTCACGATATCCAGCATTTATATGCATTTGTTTTCTTTATGCCTCATCCGTCCTTATCTTTAGCTATTTTCTGGAATCTGTCCATCACACTGTATGGAAATCTGCATCATATGAAGACACAGACAGGCTTTTCAACGTATATAATAAGACAAAATGAAATGTCCTAAATACTCCACTGGTAAGACTGAAAAAAGATAGTGTATTCACCACTTGCCAATGAATGATCTTCCTGAAGAAATAATGAGCTTCAAGTTTAAATTGCTATTTCAAAGCAAACTAGGCATTGACTTTGTTAGTGATGTAGAGATACTTAGTGTTTAACAACCATATATGCTAATTTGGGATATGCTGGTACTCCGCGGTTATGGTGCTTACTCCAAGTAAAGCACTAGACCCAGGTACAGGTACAAGACAGATATGAAATTTAAAAAACAAAAACAACATCAACAACAATAAAAACTAGGAAAAGAGGACTGTTACATAGGGATCAACCAACTTGCTTTCAGCCTCAAAGAAAATAAGTGCCACTCACACATGAAATGGGTATTCAACAAGAAGTTCACACTATAGGCTGGTAACATTTGGAGAATCCAAGGAGGAAATTTATACTTCAAAAGAAAAAAAAGTGACCATGACTCATTCAGATTATTCATGATCAAATTTCATCAGTTTCAATATGCAGAACAGGGACCCTGGAAAGAGGCCGGTGAATAAGTTTGTCAGACCTTAAGGGAAAACTTAGCACCAACATCTGTATCTCATGCCAAAGTCAGCGGCTAAACAGTACAAGAGGAGGTTGTAGAAGGCCAGTCTGCAGCTAGAAATACTTGCACAGGGACAGTGGGGACCTTGAACCTCCAGAAAAATTAAAAAATGGCTCAGCCTGAAGAATCTATCAGATCATGTCTTCTGTTTGGCACTGGACACTGAGTATGCCTGGTTTGGGTTATGCAGTTGAATTTGTAATGAGGCACAGCTTAATGTGTGTAATCAGAACAAAATTTTCAAGATACAGCTAAAAGATATATTAAATTTCCATTTATCATGTGCTTTCCAAATTCAAGCATTCGTTTAGGGAACAACTGACCAAGAAGTTTCACAGAGTTTAAGTTCAACTGACACTTACAATGTTAATTAGTAGTATGTGAATTCTTCCTTTATATTTCTAAGTATTGCCAACTTTCTTACTCAGTTATGTAAGAAGGAGTACAAAAAAGCTCTCATTACTGCACTAGAGAAGACAGAAAGAAAAAAAAAAAAGGTCAAGACAAAACCGTACGCAGGAGTCCATGCAACAAAGACTAGAGTGATGACAAATACAGTAACTGTATTTGTTACTCAAATGAACTTGTCATTAAAATGTGCTATAACCCTTCTTAATTTTAAGATATAAATCTTCATTTTAAGATATAGATCTTCATTTTAAGATATAAATTGGTAGAAAAATGCAGTATGCTTTTAAATCCTGTTCTTTCTGATACAGAAATGTCTACTGCTGCTTTCCTGTTTTTTCTTCAGTTGATATTGCTTAAGTGTACACAGGTGGGCTACTGCTAAAAACATCTCTGGAAGTGCTGACTTGTGATTTACATGACAATGACTAACCAGCAAATAGTTGAGAGAGATTTTACACAGCAAGACAGTTATTTCAGCAGGAAAACAAGGCCATGCTGCACACTAAAGTCAAGCTGTATTCCCATCCAGGCACTGCAGAAATTCAGTTCTGCATCCAAACCCCTTAACATGCAAGTTCATTTATAGCAAAGCAGCATTCCAACACTGACACATATACATCAAATACATCTATTTGGGGACGTGACAAAGCTAAGCTGGCAGTAACTGTCACACACTAGCATGGAAGCACACAGGCAGGGGTACAGTTGCGCAGCTGGGCAGACTCCTAATTAGTCCCTTATTAGCAGCATGTCCGTGCCAGGGACAGGCCGAAGTAGCATCACTGCCAGTACCAAATGAGGAACATTCTTCTTCTGTCAGCGTTTCTTCCAAGTGACTTTGTAGCACTTTACAAGGAGGATTGTGCTAGATAGACACACCTCTCGTGGACAGTGCATATGGGCAGTGTTCTACAGAAGAGCATTAAGAGGTTGTGCACACTGTTCACCTGTGGCCTGTGCAGAAAGCAGCATGTCTGAATGCTGCACTTAATGCTTGCTGCATTTTTCCCTTGCTAGCCTTTCCTCAACCAATCCACTTGATTCAAAAAGTTCTGAAAAAACAAACAAACAAACAAACAAACAAAAAAACCACTGTATGGTTTCTTGTTTTATTTGTGTTGATAATCACTGTCCAGCTTATTTGAAAATGACTGTGATTGGGCATTAGGTGCCTGTCCATTAGGAGTTGTTGGCACCACCTAGCTGGCAGATGTCTTAATCTTTCTGACTTTGGCAATGCAACTTTGGGCTACAGTTTCTGGCCTGCAGTCTCCTTTGAACAAGTTAATGCTGGGAGATGGTGCAAAATATATCATGCAGTGATTCCAACTGAGCGCAGCAGTGTCACTGGTCCTGGAGTAAAGCAAATTAGAAGTGAGCCAAGAAAAGGGAACCTCCACAAAAATAAAATAAAATAAAATAAAATAAAATAAAATAAAATAAAATAAAATAAAATAAAATAAAATAAAATAAAATAAAATAAAATAAAATAAAATAAAATAAAATAAAATAAAATAAAATAAAATAAAATATAAAATAATATAATATAAAAATTCATGAAAATTGAGATGTGTTTTTCAAGTTTATAACTACAATACTAATGAAACTGTGCCCACGTATAAATAAATAACAGCAGGTTTGGTTCCCCAGTTAATGGGAAGTAAAGAGAGTAGCCAGGACAGAAGCTCACCAATGAGTCATACGCCATGTCACACACAGCTTGGCCTGGAGAAGAGAAGGCTCTGGGGAAACCTTACAGCAACCTTCCAGTACCTAAAGGGAGTCTACAGGAAAGCTGGGGAGAGACTCTTTGTCAGGGAGTATAGCGATAGGACAAAGCGTAATGTCTTTAAACTAAGGGAGGGGAGATTTAAATTAGATATTTGGAAGAAGTTCTTTACTCGGAGAGTGGTAAGGCACAGGCACAGGCTGCCCAGAGAAGCTGTGGATGCCCCATCCCTGGAGGTGTTCAAGGCCAGGCTGGATGGGGCTTTGAGCAACCTGGTCTGGTGGGGGGGGGGGGTTCCTGTCCATGGCAGAGGGTTGGAACTAGATGACCTTTAAGGTCCCTTCCAGCCCAACCATCCTGTGATTCCCCAGCTATGAGATGGAAGATATGTCCATACCGCACACAGCACTGCACTGCTGGGACACCCAACGCAGGAAGGTAGCTGGCTACTAGAAGCTGTGCAGAAAGGAAAGGATTCTTTATTATTTCCACAGCTACAGAAGCCCATTGCCATTCCTGGACTGCTTCCCACCTAATGGCCATGCAGGATAGGCATGCACACAGCCCCTTCTCTCTTTTTTTCCCCCCAGGTCAGACACTTTGCTCTTCAGTGCCCCACACAGGTTAGTAACAAGCAGCACAGGAGGCAACGCAGGTTTTCTAAGTTGGATCCTGATCTCACTGAATTGTCTGGGAATAGAATTAGATCCTTGCAAACATGATTGTTTTATTGGAACCAAACAGATGGGAGACACGGACTACTGAAGTAGCAGCTGGAAAAGGCAGCTGGTTCATTTAAAGCAGGCAGCAGCTCTGCTTATTTTTAAGGTGTCTTGTTAGCAAACTAGAACTGAAGTGGAACCTGGTCAGGATTTGGAGATGAATGTGCTATTCTGCTGTCTGTGCAGCTAAGAAGAACACGGGCTGCTCAGGGAGCAACTCTCCAGAGACTGTCTTAGGAGTAAAATTTGTATAAGGTTTTGAAGGAGAAAATGAGCAGTAGGCTGCTATCAACATATCAAATGTTAAGAGTTATAAGTAAATCCTATGGCCAAAGGGAAACAAACAACCAAAAACAACAACAAACATTATTTTTCTTAGTTTTCTTAGGAATACTTAAAAAATAGCATTTTCTAATAGACAACTGGGGAGACAGAAGGAGAACATTTAAAGTAAAGAGAGACTCATTTTACCCTTTTCAGTCTGAAATTTTCCCAAAAAATTGTTCACCCTGTCCATGAAATAAATAAGGCTATTTCTGTGTCAGACAAATAGTTCTGAAGGGATATCTGATGGAAGAAAACCCATTAATATCCATTATGGGATGACAAGTTCATCACACAGCCAGAAGTGAAGCACATACATTTCACTCCATTTCTATTTTATTCTTTGTACATATAGTAAAGGCTTAGCTCATCATCAAAGCAGTAGTCATACTTCTTCCATTTACCACAGGAGCTAAGTTTCTTATGTTACTATAAAATAAAAATACATAGCAGAGAAGATAAGGCTGATACCTATAAATAAATAAATAAATAAATAAATAAATAGGACAAAAGTTATCTTCAGTGTTAAACTATCCCTCCAAACCTAGGCTATATTTGAGTATAAATTCAGCACAGCAGTGTTTGGGTGCATAGTTGATTTTATGCTAACTCTGTTATCTCTGTGTAAATGAATTTATAGTTAAAGGTATTTTGCTAACAGGGCCTAAGCAATTTATTGAACTATGTCCTGAGAATTACTCCAGGAATTCCAGATTGGCTTTCATCCTAAATATTTCAATATGAAACTTAGATTTTACAGAGACATGAGACATAGAAGATGTCATTCTATTACTGAAGGGACATCTCTCAGCAAATAAAGAGGTGTGTAATGGCAGGAATCAATTCAGTTGTTTTATTTTAACAGAGGTGCATGAAAAGTGATCCTGAACATAGAGTATAACAAAATTTGAAAAGACTGGAAGAAGAATGCAGAGAAATAGGAGAAAAGGCTTGCTAAGTCTTTATCAGCATCATGAGTAACATCCAACCCTTTCTTCATCCAGCTAGATATACCCATTTCTAAATTAAATTCCTTCTCTTCCTCAGCCCGGTAGGCCGTACCCTGACCTGTCTGGGATGTTACCTTAGCTCTGTAAGTGCCATTGCCTAACTTCACTCCACAGCATCTTGGAAGAAAGTTAATGAACAGCCATGCCCCAGGGCTTGGCCCAGAAACACAGGGCTGCAAGGGGCTCGCACCATGGAGCGTGGAGCAGTCCCTCCACATTTCATAGGTAACTGTAATGCATGCTCCCCAGCCATGACCATGATAATAGTTTATGAAATTGGCTCTTTCAGCTACACACAAGCTGGCAGGAGAGCCAGCAACACTTTTAAAGTTGGGTTGCTAAATTCCTAGTTTTGAATAGCCATTTCTGGGTAATTTTTGTTGCCTGGATTGTACAACACTGAGGGGCAGCCTTAAGAAACATTGCATCCTGCTGTGCCTAATTAACCAGTCAGCACTTGAACTTTACTTGGCTCAGATGTGACTGAATAGGATGAAGTTTAATGGGATAGAAATCCAAACCATATGTCCATATCTTACTTTTATGGCTTTTATTTTCCTTAGAATGTGCCCAACTTTGAATTTTTCTTTCAACTTCAAAAGGTTGTTTCAACAGGCAAGATGGAAGCAGTGCTATTTCAGCCATGCAATTTTGTCTGTGGATATTAAAACAGATGTCCAGTAAGTTGGCATAATTATGTAAATTGCCCAGGAAACAGGAAATACAGGACTACATTGCCAAGGAGACAGAGATATATTGAATTTCCATTCATCCTTTTAATATCTGAGGCCTCATTCTGCAGAATTTGCTTAAGTACACAGAGCATATTAAAATAAATATATATCTTATTTTTAAAAGATAACTACTTACTAAATGTGCCATCAAGTAAATGATATCTGTATTCCATAGTGCATTCCAAAGAACTTACTGTGTTTTCCATGAGCATGCTGTTTCATTATATTACACTGAAGTTACATTATTGACCTACTACAGTCTAGTACGTAAAGATTTCACTGTTGTCAGGGAGCTGCTTCTTACACTAAGAGTTATTAAGAATTATTTGTATCCTGTCATAGAGAAATTGAGCTCCAAAACCTTACATAGCAGATTTCTGATCATCCTCCTTACAAGCAAGATTAAAAAAATAAATTTGATAAATCTACATTGTGTCAATAGTCCTATTAAATAGACGTGGGTGAATGAGCATACACAGTAACTTCAGGCATCTCACTGCAGTTCCCATGTTCAAAGCCTAGGTTACTGTATTGGCCTTTGGGAAGCAGAGACACCAAACTTCAGTGTCCTTACTAACCTTGGGAGGCACCTACTTCATAGTCTCACTCAGCAGCATCTGGTAATTTACAGCCATGATCCTGCAGCGCAACAGAACAAAAGACAGATGTAACTCAATTTCATTTTTGACTGGGACATGAAACTATGTGAAGAACACAGAAAAATCTCATTGATTTCAATAAATTCTAGATCACTTTGTTCTTCTCACTATCCCTTAAATATTCAACAGTCCGCGTCAGACAAATATTCCACTCAGATCTGGATTTTGACTCACAGACTGCATACACAGGTTGTTGTGATGATGATTAGAAGGCTATGAATATGTAGAGCAATGTCACAGCCCCCCACACCCATTACACAGTTAAATGTAATAACCGGGCATATACTGAAAGGTCAGTCTAATTTCTTGGCTGAAAGGTCAACATTTTTGTGAAAGGCTTACAAAATATATATATATATTTTATAAACAGGGTGAGGTCACTTGAACCCAAGTTCAGCTCTCTCCTCAGTCTTTTAGCATTTTCATATGCATGAAGAGATGGCTAAATGGTTCTGTGTCACATCAAAGGCAAGTAAAATGTAAAAAAACAGCTTGACACCCTTTGTAATAGGATGTAAGTTTCACCTACATAAAGGTGTAGGTGACAGCAATATAAACGAAGATCCCCCAGAAGTTTTCAGATATACTGAATAAAAACCCTGCTATTTTCTCAACTGGAAAGAAAGAAATCCCCTTTCAGAAAATATTCAATGTATATATTTCACAGAAAAGCCCCAGACTCCTCAAAGTTGGAAAAATATTTTTGGTAATCACTGAAAAGGTTTCATTTGTTCCCTGGTATTTCTACTCCCTTCTACACTGCCCCCCAACCCCCCAGATTATACCACATCAGCTGTAACATTCTTACAGTACAGGATACGAGTGCTTTTCTCTTCTTCCCTTCCTGACATTAACACAGTGAATGAACTGAGTATCCAAACACAGCTACAATTCAGCTAACATTAATTCAAAACCTGCCAGTTTTCTGAAGTCATCCTCACAGTTTTAGCTGTGAGCTTAGCTTCAAAGAAATCTTCATTGATCTGACACAGATACAGTCCCAAGTGAGAAAAGAGGCAGGGAGAGCTGTTGAGTATGCATGACTTGTCTGAGGTCAAAGTCTCATCAGCCTAGCAGGCTATGAAACATCTTCCTCAAACATTCAGACTTTTCAACTTGAAATGGCCGTTCTTAGCCAAGGCCTGACAGCAGTCCAGATCTATTCACTGCCTTTCAATACAGATGGCTAATTCTGATATTCCCTTTCAAATTTTACAAAATACTTCTGAAATCTCTTCCTCCATTATCTGTTCCCTACCTTATGAATGCATGTTTTCAGAACTGAAGTTGATTTATTATTTAGTCTCGCAGCAGTTGGCTGGTGGTAGGCTGCTACCAACAGGGAGCCCCTAATTATGTTTCCTTTTGATGCAAGTATTCATCACCCAGCTCTGGTTAAGATCAAGGCAGAGGTTTTGAAAAACAAGGGCTAACATGAGAACATCCAAACCAGGTCAGACCAGTCTCCTCTCTCACAGAAACCGTTGCTTAGAAAAAAGAAGGAAAATAAATCAATTGTGTAATGAAAATTGCCCAGAATGTCCCCCATCTCCAAGGATTCGCAGCATGGGTAATTGTTGACAATTAAGTTGCATCTTTCTGTTTAATAACTCTCAATGGATAAATTCATGAATGGAAAATCCAATTTCTTTTGGAACTTAAGCAAACTTTCAGCATCCACAGTTGTTATTTTGTGTGAGGAAATGTCAACTTGGAGTTTTCTTTGTTGTCCTTTGGTTCTTGAAGTGACTGTGAATACTGTCCCCTATGCCTAAGTGGCATTCTACTCATTTTACAAGCATTCATCATTTCCTTTTTCAATCACTTCTCTTCTAGACAGAATTGCTTGAATCAAGTTAATCCATTTAATCATTCCTGTGCGGAAACCATTCCATTTGATGCATATCTTCTCTGCAAGTTCCCCAGTTCTACTACAACCTTTTTAAGACAGAGGGTGCAGGACTATTTGATGGTAGACCATGTATCTACTTATTGCCATAATAACTGTCATTTATTATGGATGACACTCATTTGGAGTGTGCTTTGTAGCATGGCAAAAATGTAGGACATGATGGGCCAAGGACTCCTGTACAGCTTCCAGTGCAGAGATAATGCCTGGCATCACAAAAATCAGCTTTCCTTTGGCCACAGTGGAAGATCTGGTCTCTTACCATGTTTGGCCGGGATTGGGGCTTACAGACAATGAAGACAGCAGGGACTGGTGTACATGGCCCATAAGATGTGCGCAAAGACTGACAGGAGAGCCTCCCACACCTCAGGGAAGGGCATTAACAGGGTTAGTACCTAGCCCAAGGGACTAGTCTCTCTCTCATTCTTGCTTGCCTAACAGGTAGAATAAAACAATCAAAACAGTCACAACAGGCACAGTCTTGAAGAAAGAGTTCCTAAAAGCTTATTTTCAATTCTAAAATCAAAAACACACACATAAAACAAACAAACAAAACAGGCTATTTGAAGACCTAAGTTTACTGGACTAGAAAGGTCACTTACCATTCTTTTTTTTTTTTTTTTTTTTTTTTCCTCTTTCTTACCCACTGATGCTCTAACGCTGAATTAGGCAGACAGGGAAGAAATATCAAGAGACAAGGATAAATATTCATCTGCTACAGCAGAACCAGATTTCCAGAGAACCAATATCAAAACAGAAGACAAGAATTCACAAGTAGGCCTTGATGTAAACTCCCTAAGTGGAGACTTCAGTTGTCTAGGCAGAACTAGCTACAAAATAACCCTTTTCCCTAGGGCTCATTTTACCACAAGGCTCAACTCAATACCATCTCCCTTCAAGGTATCTCTTTGTGCCCATGTTACCTTGTAAAGGGGAAACAAAGCAGAGTGCACTGCTGACAAGACTTGGGCAGCCACAGAATACCTCACCACTCTCTTCCCTGTGCTCGCTTCAAGTGAGCTATTAGCCACTCTGGTAAGCAAAGGTGCTTCTCTTTTGAGTGGCTAAGAATGAGATTGTTTCCCAAAGCTGAAAACTACAAATGGAATGACTGATTATTATTCCATTGATATATCCATGCAAGCAGTGTGGGTGGACATTGGCAGCCCAATGCACCATACTAGTTCTCTCTTTGGATGTGCATAAGGAACAGTAGGGCGCTACAGAATGCCAGGTAGCTGCTTCTCTTTAACAGCAAACCAGTTATTGGATTTGATAATGGGAAAAACAAATAGCTCCTATAGCAAAAGCAGAAAAACAGTCTGAATCTGTGCTGTATGTTTCATCAGACAAATGAATTCCCTAGAAATTTCATTTCAAAGCAATACTAGATTATCCTCTCTAATAAGTATGAAATTGAATGAGTTCGAACTGGTGAGATGACATTCATTTTAATGAAGAAGTGCATTAGTACCTTCAAATCAATTCCTTGTAAGATGCAGGCTCTGAACAAACAGCTCCTTGGATGTTCACAGCAATCAGTGCACTGCTGAAAGCACCAGACCATGCACCTGAAGTCTGGCATGTAGTTTCCACTCTGTTCTGAATAAAATACAGTCACTTTTGAATGTAAGAACCAGTTCCCCATTTAAATGAGGGGATTATGAGAATACTTGTACACTTACTGCACTTTGCTATATTCCCATGGGATTATTTCAAAACATGTTTAGCAGAAGAAGAGTATAAAAGGATTTGGTTCACAACAAATTGAATGTTTTTTTTTTTCTTAGTTCCATGCTTGAGACAATAAACTATTCTATTCCCCCCCCTTTTTTTTCCCAGTACAATTTTGAGATTAAAACTGCCTTTCAAATTGAAATGTTTAAACATTTAATTAAAAAATAATGCTCCCTAAACATAACACTTCAACATAGAAAGCAACTCTCTACTTTTGTTTTGTTTTTTTGTTTCTTTGAGGGAAGGAGGGTCAAAATTCTATGCCAAATACAGAAGGCTCTAAATTTTTGATGATACATTTACCAAAATAAATTCATCCAATTGTGCTCAATGCACAGGTTTCATGGTTTGGAGAATCACTGAAAAATCAGACTCAGATTTGCTCATCTTTTACCTGTAATGCACAGAAGCAATGTTTTTAACATCCACTACACAAAGCTTTAGATAGGGCTGTGATATTTCACTAGCACGTAAATGAGTACAGACTTCAAGCGCATGAGGAGCGGCAGTGACTTAAAAAAGAAATGTGTTTGTTGGGTTTTAGGTTGCCTTTTTTTTTTTTTAAGGATGATTAAAGGCTATCATTTCCTCTTAATGTTTCATAATTGGTTATTTAACTCCCACTGACACTAATGGGAACAGCCTGCTTAATCACTGCATGCAAGGATGAATACATTTGAACATGCAGTGGGTGGGAGCTGCCTTGCCTATTGAGTTTAACTACAAACAGAAAAAGGATATGAAATCTAGTGCTCTGTTGACATTGTTTTACGAATCTCTCTAGCTGTGAATTTTTAAAGCTGTAGCTTCTAGAATATATTTTCAAAAGAAGACGTAAGTACCCTGTCCCATGCAAGAATAGTGAGACACACAAAACCTGAGTGATTTTCTATGAAGCCGAATTTACAAGTTTATGGCAGAGCCAAGAACAGAACATGGGTTTCTGCCTCCTACTTACGTGCCGTAATGTTCCCTCTGCAATTAGTTAAAACTGAGCCTTTTGTGCTTTCCAGCAAAATGTGCAATTAGGAGCTGACTCAAGTACACTGAAGTCAGTGAAGGAACTCGGTGGCTTTTGGATCACTTGCTATGTATTTTAAGTGATACGCCTCTTTCAGAAATTGATGATTTATAGCAACAAAGACTGCCTACATCCATGCCATTGCAAGATACAGCTGGGAGGGGGGATCTAACTGTGTGCATACTGCTGAGTTTTTTTTTTTCCTGGTAGCACTCCTGCTCAGGAGGCCACTGTACATGGAGGAGTTGGTGAACCACAACTTCAGCAGTTGTGCTGTGCTGCCACATGTGCTGTGCTGACAACCTGGCTTCAGCCTGTGCTGGGCAGTGCAAATCCCTTTGCTGTGGGATAACTTGTAAGTGTCCTTTGCGTGTGACAGTAGAAATGATGAATGACATTCTTTTCTTGTAAGAAAATCACATAAGAGTTTGAGTGGCCCAAAAGAAGTATCTCAGAAAAAGTATTCACAAATCACACTTCTAACAGAAGCATGTTCACAGCAACTCATTCTCCATGTGCTCACCCACTTCTTGCCTCTTTAAAAACCTCACTTTCTTTTCCTAACTTTAGTTCTTTTATTTAATTATTTTACCTTCTACCCAATTGACCTGTTCTTGGTTGTGATCTGTTGTATTTGAGATCTGCCTAACCTAGCAAGAAAATGTCTTTGAAGTGTCCTCTCTTGTTTTGTTGTTGTTGCTTTTATTTTTTTCAAGTTAATTTTTTAATTACCATGTAATGAATCAAGGTAATGATTTAGTTTCATTAAATGTGTTGTTTTTTTCTTACATGATCATACTTTTCATTTCACTTTTTCTTCTTATTAAGGGAAAATCTGAGGAGTAAATTAAATGAGGAAGCCTATTTGTAAGGACAGGGCCTTCAACAACATGATCTGACTCCAAAACTGACCCGGTTCTGTGGTCCAGAGACCAGATGACTTCCAGAGGACTCTTCCAATCTAAACCATTCTATTGTTTTGATATTGTTAGTCTTGAACTTCGAGTTTTTCAATGGGCTTTGGCATTTGGTTCCTTCAGCAATGTGTTAAACACGCCACTATTGGTTGTGTAAAGAAACATATAAACTTCACCAGTCCAGGAAAGGGCCTGGATCCCTTCACCATCTTTTAAAACTCGTGAAAACTGAAGCTCAGATAACCACTCCGTTGGCCTGTTAACTAGAATTGGCATGCTGCTGTATTCCTTCACGCCAATTGTGCTTACTAGTCTAGTGACCACCACCTACTTTGCTATGGGGATATATAAACGTTGCAGGATCACAGCTAACACAGAGAACAGCTGAACTCAAAACACTATTGCAGGCCCAATTCTCTATAGCCTATCTGAAGCTGGTGTATCAGTAAAAAATTTCCTCTCAGGTTTTCCTCATTCAACCTCTAACCACCAATATGTGCCTCTAAATGACAAGACACGGGACCACTGCAGACCTGCAGAATTACAGGAAATAAGGCTGGAGGCAGTCTGGGAGGTTAGATAACCCACTTCCCTCCCCACTGCAGGTTCAGTCATTTTTACATCCCTCTTAATAGGTGTCTGCTGAAATTCTTGGTGGTGATTCCCCAGTAGTTTCAGACAATTTGGTAGAGTGTTTTAGTGCCATTAAACTATTGTTTCCTTAATTTCCTCTGCTGACACTTAAGCCCACCGTTTCTGTCCAGATCCTTATGGTCCCAATGTCCATAGATTTAAGGACATGAAGAACAGCCATTTCTTCACAAGAATTGCTTTTTATTTAAAGACTACGCAGTATGTCTTTGGCCAATAAAGTTGGAGTAAAAATACAAAGCAAGAGAGTCATACAGACTTGTATTCTTTAATGAACTGGAAAAGGCTCTTACAAAATGCTGCAGTTTTCCAGTCCAAAATGAAATCTTGAAAACACAAAATTTCATTCCAAACTGATGTTCAAGTTCCTACTTATCCTGTCAAGCACAGTGTAAAAAAGATATAATCCTAAATAATATCTCCATGCAATTCCAAAACAGTGCATAGCAATGCCCTCAACCATCCAAATACAGAAGAGAACAACAATGTACAATTTTCATGGACAGTATGATAAGGGTGTTGCACTATAAAGTTCCAGTGTAACACTGACTATGGCACAACTAACATCTGGTATGTGGATAAAGAATCTGTGTAATTTTCAAAGGTCAGATGAAAACAATAGGTCTAGATACAGTACAGCAGGCATTCGTTGGGTTCCTGCATAAAGTGAGAAAATTTTTATGAGAGAGTACACAAAAGTGAAGTTTGAAATAAAGGAAAATAGAGTTCCTGTCATTTTCCTCTGATAGAATTTACACCCCACAGCTAACATGAGGAAACAAACATTATCTGTTAGTATCAGAATGGTCTGAATCTGACTTACAACAACGCCTACATGGCAGTAATTGGGTCGCTAATTAAGAGCAATGATAAACCATGCTGTCCGACACCACTAACTTCAGCTTCTGCTGGCAATGCGCTCACGCTAACTCCAAATTTCACACCCTGCCTTTCAAGCAAATAGACATTAACTTCCCAAAGAGTCACGGGCACTAAAGTCACAGTGTTGGGGGTTGCTATTGCAACTGAAAATGAAAAATGGACAGCCTCAAGGAAAAAATTAATCCTGAGTCATTCTCAAAGCTGTAAAACTACAATAGCTACGATGCAACTGCACCTACTGCTGGTACAAACAGAAAATCCAGAGACGCTCGGGGGAATATTATAAACCATGGGTCCGTTAGCAGCTTGCTATGGAAATGCCCTCCCAGCTTAGGTCTGAAGGAGATGCAGAAGGCTGGCAAGCTCCCAGCTCATTCCTGGGGATCGCCATCTACTGGTGGAAAAGGAGTTTCGCAAGCGCATCCTATGCCAGAAGCGCGGGGCTCCTGGACTTCGGTACCACGCTGGCTGAAGTCCTGCTGCACTTACATTATGTACCTGGACATTGCCAGTGCAAGGGAGAGAGGTGACTGACCAGAGGGAAATTGACTTTTATACAGATTAAGGAAGATTGAATTAAGAAAGAGAAATAAATGACAGTCTGGGTAGCTCTGATTTTTGCAGTGTCCTCAGCACCAATACACTGTTAAGAGAGTTTTTTGGAAGTCGGTCCAGATCCCACTGAGTGCAACTAAAAGGAAAAAAAATAATCAACCCTCTGTAGTGTTCTTGCAACCAAGAGACAAAATTATGATGATACCTTCTGATTCTGGCTGCATGAGTGAAACTGCCTAATTGAAACATTAATACATCAAATAGCCAGGATGGGAACGACACAAATGCCAAATATGTTGCATCACTCAATTGGGAATACAGGGTACAAGTAACAATAGGTGAAGCTGTTGAACATGTTCAGGAGCAAAAAGAAACAAAACTCCTCCTAGTGGCTATAATATATTTAGTGCTTCTCAATACTAACAGAATTTTGGTATGACTTTGAGAGAATTGCCTATGGGATAAATATTTCTGGTACCTTGTTGAAGTCTGATTTCCCAAGCGAGCTAGTTAAATTATATTTCAAATTTCTGATCCATATTCATCAAAATCGTGAGTGAGTACTTCTTTGCTTTAATGGCCATTGAAACACTGAAGCCAGACCTAGAGGTGACCTCATTTGGATGAATTCAGAGTGACATGGCAGTAATGACACCGTAAGTGCAGAACCAAGTCAGCCTGGCCTGGGCCCTATTACCTCCTTGAAACTGCTTTCTTGTTTACATGTAAACAACATGGGACTTCATGAAGCAGCAAATCACACTTGAAGTGGATGGAAAGCAGTTTATGAAGTCTGAACAGGTGACAAAGCTGCTCATAAAGACTGTGCAGGTAGCAGTATTATTCTCATTTGTGCTAGTAAAGAAGTAGCAATTTCAAAAATCAATTTGAAGCTCTAACCATGCCTTTACAAGTATCTTAAAACCAGATGGGGGTACCTACAGGCAACCACTAGTACTGATAACTACACCAAACCTTGATATCCCACAACCCTCATTATGCACAGGACTGAATCCTACTGACTGGTTCTTTAATAAAGAGAAGAAAACTCATAATCAGCAGATGGTAACACTGAGTACTCTGAACTGGATGTCTTTCCACTGGCACAGATCGAATGGGTGCTTTTTCTCCACATGTGCAAGAACAAGTTATTTTAAAGTATGAATTGCATCACATGGGTAGAGACACCTAGAGAACATTAAACAAAACAAAGTGAATCACTATGCAAGCAAAACCCTGACTGACAAAGTCTACAAAGTTAATAGGAAACGATCATTGCAGAATTTAGTTTTCCTGCTTAACTGGGATCAGATCTGTTTGACAGCAGAATTTGATTTAGTGGCTTCTTTAAGTCAGTCTAAAAATCTTTTCCTAGCCAAGGAGGCTTTTTTTCCTGTCAAATACCAAATAGTAGAGAACAGTTGATGTAACATATACATATTAAACAGAGCTATTACAAAGTAAATATTATTTCAGAAATTTGCAAAATTCTGTGAATATCTTCCTTTATGTGAGTGCAGGTTCCAGCTATGGTATGCTTTCATGTACTTCACTGAAATTTGCAACAATTGCTCTTCAGTTCTCTAGAAAGCAAAGCTTAAGTAAAGCATTGTACCAGCCAGCTTGTGGCTCCCCAAACCACACCACGAAATAGTTATCCCATAAGTGGAGTCCTGGGACTAAACTAAATATCTTTAAAAGGAACAAGCAGAGGAAGAACTGTTATGTACAATATGTTATTTGGTAAAAGACACAACAATTAAGCTTCCAATTAAAATTCTGGCAAACATCCAATGTAAACGTGGTTACTACTAATTGTGCTTCAAAGAAGGTATTAACAGAGAAGGTCTTCTGCATCTTTTGAACCTATAAGATACGTAGCCAGCTGGAATCTACCTCCTCTCCATGTAGTTGCCCAAGCCTATTTGGAAGCTGAATTTGGCCTGTTCTGGAAAAGTGTCATCTGTCTGGGGTATGGGAAAAACATTCTGTTTTTCTATCATTTTGGTAGATATGCTCACCCACGTATGCTAGAGTCATGGGAAACTGAATGATTCAGACAGCTCCCTTTTCAAAAATCACTGGAAGAAGTCTTCTGGAAATGAAAATAATCATCACTAAAGAAATCATGGCAAAAAAAGTTGAGAATTTCAGAACATGTGGGTATTGATATGCCCTGGAAAATGTATTTTTCATGATTTTGGGGGGCTATTATTATTCCTCTTTACCAATTCTAATAAATTATCTATTGCTCCAAGGATTAGATAAAGACCAGGAACAAAGTGTGCTTTCAGAAGTCTTCAATTCAGTCTTACACAAAGACATTTTACAAAGAGCCCTTCAGCTCTTCTTACTTCATCCCGCCAAGCTCCATTATCAGAGTACTCTCCCTCCAGGACAGGCTGCTCTGACAATGGAGCAGACGAGGTAAAGTGTAGCTCTCTTCTCTCATCCATGGGTGTTTTATGCTTTTTTCCCCACAATGTGCGTATATCTATACCACCACAACATATATTTTGAAGTGAAGCTTTTCTCCCAGTAACTGATGTTCTTAAAAGAAAATCAACGTAGCTCAGTAAAAAAGGCAGTAAGTCACTGGACCTGAAGATATCAATTTTAAGGGAAAAAAGAAAATACTTGAAACCTGAAATAGTAAAACCTGCTGTTTTGAGTGTGCTGGCCACCTAGCACAATTTGGATTTAGGATCTGCAAAGGTCTCTGGCCAGCACTAGCATGGTCTTCAACAGTAAGTTGCTGCAGTGCAGAGCTATGGAGTGATGGTTCATCCTTTTAAGAAGATAATTTTTTTTAAGAGTTGCAGTCATTGTGCCTTGTCAAACTAGCAGTAATAGAGGGGCATCAGAAAACAGTAATGCTGGTTATTACGGGGCTTACTGAGAATCTCAAAGTCTGCCAGGAGGTAATACACTACAAAAGCTACTTCAAATATAATACACAAGTGTGCATTCTGTGGACTCATTGAACCGTTAGAAAATTACCTTACATTGGAGAAGTTGAAGAATATAGTAATTATTCATGAAAGACTAAATGAATTTTCTCATGTTCTCCTGGTGATTGAGATATTTATTTTCTCTTCTTTGTGTCTCTTGGCTGCCTCTTTTATCTTTTATATTCCACAGCACAATCAGATAGCAGTAATTATCAACAAGTTTGATCCCGCCCAAACTGAAGTGATGGAAAAATGCCAGTTGAGCTCAAAGGGAAGTGATAATGAGTCCACAGATTAAGGAATAATCACTGTGGTAAACTAGGACTTCAGCATTCCTGTCACTTGTTTTGTGTAGCTTTTCTTATTTGCTTTAGGGAGATAATGATACAGTAACATGTAAGAAGAGTATTTTGTTCTCATACATCGGATATGCACTTGACATTTCTGTCTCTAGACTAACAAAAATAGAGAGGCCATATTATAACTACTGTAAATTGCAAAATCTCCTCTGATGAGATAGTGATTTACAGGAATTACCTGGCCTAGAATCTGTACTTCCAAAATTGACAAAGGCCTGATGCATCTCTCTGGGGAAAAGGCCAGTCCAGTTACTCAGAATACACACAGCCTCAGACAAATAACAGACAAGTTATTAAAGAGCTGTTCTTGCTTGCCTTACCTGATGTCCAAGTGAAGTCCTCTCGTCAGAAAGCTGTTGTGATTGCTTCTAAAATTTGTTATTTCGGACTGCAGATTTATACCAGTCTTTCACTGCTTGTATAAAAGTTTACCACATGTGAAATAGTGGTTGAATTGCGTGAAAGTTATGTGCATCCAGTGATTGTTTCTGAGCAAATTCTGGTTTTAAGTAGAAGGGGGCCATACTGAAAGGAGCAAGTCCCAAACTGCTTACAGTCACTAGGAAATTCTTGTGGAAAGAAAGGCAAAGGCTATCAATGGCCTCATGTTTTAAAGCAGATAATGATCCAATGGGCCAAATCAGGAGGGCAACAGAAGGTTAAATCTCCTCTCTTAGATTACCCTTCACTCATAACAGACCTCAGTGTGTCCCACTCCTCCTCAGGGCTGGGCCTGTCCTCTTGCCAGAAGCTGAAAACCTCCTAGCTCTTTCCCAGCTGCTCACGTGCTTTGATTTCAGGTACAGATCTGCCTCCGGAGAGAAAACTGGCAGCCTAACATCATTGTCATAACGCCCTTTGAAACATCGTCTACATTTCTTGCCAGTTTTGAAAACAGGAGTCTCAGAAACACCGCGTTCCTGTCAGTGTTTGTGAAAACAAGTAGCCGGGCAGAGCAGAGACCTTCCTGATCCCCCCCAGAAGGGAGGGCTGCGTGCTGCAGGACTGCCTGCGCCGGGCCAGCTGAGCGCGGGGAGCCTCCCGGACGCGGCCAAAAGCGCAGATTTTCAGGGCACGGCACGGGACGGGGGATCTGCAGTGTAGGGCAACTAAAAAGCCATAAAAACGAAGGAGGCAGGTGAGGCTGCAGAGCCAGCAGCAGCACGAAGAGGGCCATCAGCGAGTCGTCGGGGCAGCCCCTCGGGGAGCCGCCTCACACGAGGGGCTGCGGAGCGGCACCGGGCCCCTCCCGGCCCTCAGGGCGGCGGAGGCGGGCAGAGCCCCACGCCCCTCAGGGCTCCCCACAGCGCGCCCCGCCCGGTGCCGTCCCCCTCTTCTCCTGCCGGGGCGGTGCCAGGAGCGGCTCGGGGCGGGGAGCAGAGCCGGGCAGAGCCGGGCCGGGCAGCGGCGGAGCGCGGGGAGCCCCGCGGGAGCCATGGGCCCGGAGGCGCCGTGGCTCAACCACTCGGGCGGCCCGCGGGCGGGGGGCGACGGCTGCGCGGGGGGCGGGCAGCGCCCCGGGCCCTTCAATGCCGCTGCCGCGGCGCTGCTGGCGGCGCTGATGGGGCTGCTGGTGCTGGCCACGGTGCTGGGCAATGCCCTGGTCATCCTGGCCTTCGTGGTGGACCGGAGTCTCCGCAGCCACGGCAACTTCTTCTTCCTCAACCTGGCCATCGCCGACCTGCTGGTGGGTGAGTGCCGGGGCCGGCGGGAGGGGGGCAGGGGTGGCGCTGCGGGTGTCACCGCCCAGCTCTGTCCGCAGGCGGCTTCTGCATCCCCCTCTACATCCCCTACGTGCTGACGGGCGAGTGGAGGCTCGGCCGGGGCTTGTGCAAGCTGTGGCTGGTGGTGGACTACCTGGTGTGCACTGCCTCTGTCTTCAACATCGTCCTGATCAGCTTCGACAGATTCATCTCCGTCACCAAGGCGGTAAGGGCTGGGCAGGCTGTCCCGAGCTGCAGAGAGCTGGGGGGGGAGCGGGGAGCCCCCAGCACAGGGCTTGGAGCAGCTGCAGGGACTGGGGGGGGGCTGCAGGGTCTCCACGGCTGCCCTGTCAAGCAGGAGGGGGGGCTTGGGTCTGCCAGCTCCCCCCCAGCTGAGCCTCAGCCGCCACAGGAGAGGGGAGCTGTCCAGACACAACCCACTGCTTGTGGGAGAGAGCACCTGGGGCAGGACGGACAGGTGCTTCTCCCATTTACAAGAGTAAGAATTCCACCTCTGCCAGTTTCTAAAATAGTGTTATATGCTGCTGGTGAAGCTAGAAGGGCAGAGGGAGCACTGTTTACTTATTTCATCCTCAGCCCCACCTTGGTTAAAGTTAAAAAGGCAGTACCCAGCTGAAACAAAGCATTTCCTCAAAACACAGCAATACACCTATCGACAGCAAGGTAGCCAGCTGCAACTCTGCTACAGCATAGGGCAGAACTGTTTGCAACAGGTACCAGTGCAGACAGCGGTGCATGGCTTAAAAGTGGCAGAGTGTAAATTAACAGTAACGAAGTTCTTTTGAAGGCAGGAAATGCTATTTCGATGCAACAGCCACAGAAATAGCCTTGCCTCAACTCATGCAGCACATCAGTTACTGGAAAAGGAATAGACTAGACTTTCCAAATAACAAAACTATCTTAATTTTCACTTCATAATGCCACTAAATATTTTACAGATAGTGCTGAAATAACACATTTTGTCTGCCCGTAGGTTTCACTCTTCTACACACAGTTTGCAGCTATTCTTCAGCACTCTGTTCCACCCACATTTCCTTAAACATGAGTTTAGCTTCATTGCTCTTTATAAATCACAGTGAGGCAGTGATACCTTTTCAGTAAAAATAGCACAAAGAGAGGATACAAGAGCACTTAAACAGATTATATGCAACTTATTATTTATCAACTTTTTTTTTTCAAGAGGAGAAATGAACAGATTAATTCTCAAATAGTCAACACAACATTCCTTTATTTTCTAAGTTTTGTATTAGCCATGAATTTTACTTTCATAAGCCACACTCATGACTATACACACAGTATAAATATATAGACTGGATAGTTTCAGAAACAGAAGGGGAAACTGTAATAAGTGAAAGAATTCAGCCACCTGGAAATGCTTCAAATTAATCTTTCATATAAAAATCTCCCCCAAAGCAAAAGTACAGAAGCTGCCTGTTGGGTTAGGGCAGTTTAAGAACACATGAACAAGATTATATAAAGTTCTAAATTACTCTCTCAGTGAAAGTTTTAATCTTCCTACAAGGCTACTAATTATTTCAGTAGCAGTCTTGCCAAGCATTGCAAAATTAGACCCAATTCAGACAAACTCAGAATTCCTCAGCTGCATGGGTATTCTAACTAAAACAGCTTTGGAGATCAAGATCCACAGACTGGGGCAAGTAGGCATGAATCCTACACAGAATTCAAGCTCAAGGACTTCATATTCCAAAATATTTCTCACAAGTCCACAAGGCGGGCCACTGTAGAGATGTGAAGACTGAACTCCAATTCGTTACATGAACATTGTCCAATACACCAGGAAATTAGAATACGGCATGTTAGATGATCTTAAGATTCTACTCAATTTTATTGCTGACATGGCTTATTGACTTAATATTACTGGCATACTTACTACTTTTTTGCATCTTATATTCTCTCTTTTTCCTAAAGGGTAATTACTCTTCCTGTGAAGCACTTCACAGACCACAACACTGCATCTGTAAATCTTATTTGCACATAATAGTTCTGCAAGTAACTCAGAAAAGTAAGAAATTAGGGATATCAAAAAGAAAAGCTTACCCATTTATTTTTATAGGCAGTTTTCACAATGAGAAAGGCAATTAAAATAATATCCATGCATGCTATATTCTTTTAATAAAAGATGAAAATAATTTAATTTAAAATACATAAATGAATTCTAAAGGGCTACATCTTTAGATAAGCTATAAACCAGTGCCACAGCTAATGCCATAGAATACATAAGCAACTAGTGACAACCAATTCCAGAAACTGCAGTGGATATTTGCTCAGGAAAAGCCTTTGTTTTCTAGCTTGTGATCTGATGCACATTCTCAGAACACATCTGATAATCAGTCACCTTGATAATGTTTGTTAGAATGGATATTTCACACATACCTTTTCTGTGGTTCTCATAAGCTTGTTATAACTCCTATCTCCAAAACAATATATCATCATTGACCATCAAACTTGAGAGGGCCACATTCCAAGGTACCAATAGTACCTGTTGAGATACTACTAATGTATGTAACTTCTATGTTTCTCAGGTGAGTTACAGGGCACAGAAAGGGATGACCAGAAACGCAATATTGAAGATGATCATTGTATGGATTGCTGCTTTTCTTCTCTACGGTCCAGCCATTCTCAGCTGGGAGTACATTGCCCAAAAGAGCATCCTCCCTGAAGGAGAATGTCATGCAGAATTCTTCTACAACTGGTATTTCCTAATGATTGCCTCTACGATTGAATTCTTTACGCCCTTCATCACCGTTACATACTTTAACTTAAGTATTTACCTCAACATTAGGAAACGCACATCCCTCAGAAATGAAAACATATCACCTGGTCAAGAGGACTGTGAAATGAGTTTCCAAGGGAAAAAAAGGGAGCACACCATATTTTTTGTAAAACCTTCTAACAGACACAAACACGAGAAGAGAGCAAGTAGCCTTTCTCCCCCCATAAAGGCTCCAAGGCTCAGACTACATAAGTTTGACAATCAGTCATTAAATCTGAATGTCAATCAAGACCTTCCACCACTTCAGGTGGATGTCGAGACCAAGCCTCATAAGAACAATTTCTATAAAGCTGCAGAAAACATATGCAACATCACCACCAGAGTGGACATTGCTAACACTATGGCAAATAGATTTAGACTTTCCCGGGATAAAAGAGTAGCAAAGTCTTTAGCAATTATTGTCTGTGTGTTTGGTTTGTGCTGGGCACCATATACGCTTTTGATGATCATCAGAGCAGCTTGTCATGGGCACTGTGTGCTACATTCACTCTATGAGACTTCATTTTGGCTTTTGTGGGTAAATTCAGCCATTAACCCTATTCTATACCCACTGTGCCACATGAGCTTTAGGAAAGCCTTTATAAAACTCCTGTGCCCAGGAAAAGCCAAAATCCATCCTCATATTTTTATGTGAAAAGAAATGAATTTGACAGAAGTATATCTTGCTTTCAGTATGAACATAAACTGGCTAATACTCACCTGCAAATAGTAAGTACACTGGGAGTTTAAAGGAATACTGCTAAGTAGATACAAGCATAGATATTTAGGAATGTATAGAAATACAGTCATTCATGTAGCTGGAGAATACATTGCTTACACATAAGCAATGAAAACAAAGGCAATTTCTCAAAACTTTGGGAATTATGCCAACAGTGTAATTTCTGGTGATAGTGCACTAGCATTAGAGTGCCAAAAAGGGAATACTAAATTCATAGCCCATAACTGGGAGGGATCTCACTTTCAAAGTATTACTAGTAAGGAATTTCATTAAGTGTTAATTTGGGCCTGTTATATTTTATCCTCAGCCCCACCCTTTAAGGACCTCAGGGTGTCTTAGCTGTTAAGTGTACCATCTATTTTGGTGAGGGTATTTTGCAGTGCCTACAGTACTGCCCCCCAAAGTAGAACAGATAAGATTGTGACAAATGAAACAATTGAAGAGTAGTGTTTAGGAATAGCATGGGACAAGAGGTGCCAGAACAGCCAGGTTACTAGAGAAGCTGAGCAAGTATAGCAGTAAGGGAGCATTGATTTGGGTGGAAAAGGTAATTTGCTTCCACCAATACATGCATCTTCTACACTGTTTTACAAACATTTTCCTTTTCTGACAAGTCATAACTATTGAACAGCCACCGCTGTCCATTGCCACAGCCAAAATGCATGTTAGTACAGTTGACCTTAGAGTTCATGAACAGAATTTTGAAGTTTACTTCAAAACTTTTGAAGTTTACTTACAAAACTCCAGTAAAAGTAATTCAGAACTGTGGAAGTCATAACTTTGTAGCCTTATCAAATGGCACGTGGAAAAAAGCTCCAGTCTATAACATTTGGGTAACTGCAGCTGAAACCACAAAACTTTTTCAAAGGTAATTCCTGAGTTACAAGTACTGACCGTGAGAATGAAACAAACATGGTTCACAAATATTGTAAGCTAAGAGAGCATATTCTGACTATATGAGTGTATCTACATGAACATTATAATTGTGTTCTGCTATGGATGTTTTCTAACATAAAATCTGCTTTAACCTGTTCTTTTAAATGAGCGATGCTATGAACAGATACAGATCAACATAAAGATTTTTGAATAGCATTAGTTACACCACTAGCCAAGTGAGGTCGTTAAGTTCTCCCCATTCTTCCACCTCGCTCTCCAAACCAGCAGAGCAATGACCTAAGTGTCATCTATTCCATAATCCTTAGATTTCCTAGGATCATATTTGCCCACCAAAAATACATGGTGATAAAGTTATTAGACAACCCACCAAGGTCTCACTGCCTTATCCAATCGAGCCTGGACAGTTTTAGTAGCAGTAACCAAGACAGGGAGTGAGGAAGTCAGTCAGGTAGCTTTAGAACACTGTGTTCAGTTAAAGTAAAACAAAGACATTTCAACCTAGTTTTTAGCAACTGGCATTAAGTAACGGACTAAATCAATCTCCACAAGAGTTACAACTGGGAATGGTTCTACCACTCAAATTTCTACAGCTCTGTCATTTAATTGCCACCTGTCTGTTTAGCACAGACCTACAACCCACATGGATTCTGCACCAATCTCAAGTCAGAAAGTATTCTGAAATGTGAACATACATCCTCTCAGCATCATTCTTCTGTCTCTTCAAAGCAGAAGTTCCTTGGCTTTTATCAGAAGGTAGCACTAGGTTCAACAGGGCTCTGAACAGACATGAAACAACAGGTGTTAATAGCAACTTTATTGTTTCACTGGTGCAAAATCATGATACTGAATAAACTTGTGTAATGCATTTTCCCCTAAATTTACAGTAATGAAGGTTATACATATCTATATAGATTGCAATTTCTCTATTTTTATACTATTTGGAACAAAATTATCTTGATAAATATGCCCTGTGCACAGTATTGGCCCTCACTGAATGTCACAGAGCCTTAATATGCAAAATATAACTTCTGTTTTTTGAACATGGTATTTTAAAACTCTCCAAACATGCATTAATATATTCTAGGTTTTAGGGAAAAATATTACACTTAGTCTTAACTTGCATTAAAAGGAAAGCACAAGCAGAACCTTACATACAATAATCCCAAAAATCTGATGCTCTGTAAGGATCGCTCACAGTTTCAGATGACAGTCACTGCCAGTTTAGAACTCTAGTGCTACAGAAGCAACAGTGAACAGACAAGAGAAATCAGAAACAGAAGAGCCCTACCATGTCACAGATTCCAAAGAAAGTTTCAGCCATGCTAACTGATGAAACCTGTAGTTGCTGGTCCAACCTTTCAAATTTGTTAGAGTACTCAACACAAGTGTTTGAAGTGTCAGACTGAACACATGAATGTTAACTTAACTTGACATTTCTGAAAGGCACAATCTATAATCTATCTTAAAAAAACATAATGTACGTAAATGAAAAGAAAGTACAGTGCATATCTTCTTTAAAGAACAAGACCTTCATAAATTGGCCCCTCAGATTCTGGTGATTCCCTCCTCAGACGCAAGTGCTCCAGTGTGTTGTGAAAGTGTTTGTTGATTTGTTCTGTTTCTTCAGTAGATTCAAGATTCGGGAGATCTTCTCTTATTTTCTGTATGAGCTGATTCAAAACCTGAATTGTCACCTACAGGAGAAGATATACACAACCAAAGTAATTGACAATTATGTACGAGCATGTAAATATTAGTTTTAATAGACTTTGTATTTCTAAAAACTGTCCAAGTATCAATAGTATTATTAGTAAGAGTGTATGCAGACAAACTACTGAACTCTGCCTTCTCTTGCTCCTCATAGGAGGCCCAATACTTTCATTTTTGGATTTCTCTAAGTTCCCCCTGATCCCAGCAAATGTGAACAGCCTCTTAAGTCATTAGAGCCTACACTTTTTTTTTTTTTATTAAACTTTTAGCACAGTATTTCTCTCCAGTTAATTCAGTCCAAACACAAAAAGCTTTAAACACATAAAGCACATAATCAAGTTGTCTATGCAGTGTCTTGTAGAAGTTAGTCAGGATGGCAGTATCAGATTTAAAGTTATTAGTGACCTTGTCACTACCCAGGGAAGTACAGCTGACTATAGTACCAAGTTCAGCATTACACCAAACACTGTAGCACAAAATGAATTGCAGACCACCTCTTTATCAGAGACTATTCTTACACATCTGCTCAGTACTTTGTAATTCAGTGTTTCACCTTCATCTACAGATAAGAGCATTTCCTATTCTAGAACAGTACTACAGCAGGAAGTCAGTTCAGATGCTGGAAGCTGGCAAATCCTTAAAAATCCTGTAGTTCAGAGGCAATGTCTAGAGAGATATTTATTACCATTTGCTTCTGATTAAATGATGACTTAAGAGGGGACATGGATCTCTATTTGACCAAGCAGCTTTTCAAACTTAATAAATTTACTAGCTACGTAGTAACAAAAAAGGTATGCTGCAACTACTACCCCAGTTTTCAGATGCAGAATTTAGACTGGCATATGAGATGTTATACCAGTCTCTTGAGAATAAAGCTTGCACCAGTCTTTTGAGTATTCCTAGCAGTGACCCTGAACAACTGTGAGAATCATCTTTCCCTGAGTACTTCTTCAGTTAGATACCTCTGAAGTTAGAAGAGAAAATAGCAGGATCTCAAGACCTAGTCAGTTTTTGTCGAACACACATTTCAAGTATCCAAGTCTCACAAGTTCAGGGCTAGATTTCAGATGTTCAGTGTTTTCGTTCCTCGTGTAAGGAAGAATTAAGTTTTACCTATAATGTGGAGACTTCTGTTTTACTAGCATTTCAAAAATTGACTATTCTGTTAGTTACTAGAACCTGTGTTTCTTAAGAGATGGTACTGAGCACGCTGAATAGATATGATTTGGGGTATAAATGAATAAAGAGCTTAAATAAATGCTCTGTAAAAAAAATAAAGAATATTTCAACTCACTGCCTCATTTTCCTTTTCGTAAAAGTAGATGTATCTATTCAGAATTTCTATGAACAGTTGGACTTGCAGAGAAGGGTCCATGCACTGATTTGCTATCTTTAAAGCCTTCTTCAGACATTCCATCACTCTCTTTCCTCCATGCAGCTAGAAGGTAAAAACAAAATAGTTACAAGACATAGAACCATAGGGAACAATAACACTTGTTTCCCTTTGCACATAAATGGCATTTCCCAGTAGTTTACTACAAAAACAGACTGCACAGAACAAAACCAACTGTACAGAATAAGCTGTCATTAGAACTGTACCTTTCCTGACTTAATAGTCTGGGTAAGCATTCTGTTAAATCAAGCAGTAATATTAACAGCTGCTGAAAGCCTTCAAGTATCAAACCATAAACTCAATTTTGCCACACATATGGCAATGTGCACTAAAAGAAGATTTCAAACAGCTCTTCATCAATACAACAGATCATTTGAGAAAAGCAGCCTTTTATCTTCAATTTGCATCTCTGAAGTTCAGTAGTTTATGCACAAACACAGCTACTATACAGACAGGCAAAACACAGCAAACTACTTGAAGAGTCAGTCTTAAACTCCTTGACATTCACAGAAATTGCACAGTACTTCCACTTTTGAGTTTCTTTACTTTCGTATTTATGCACCTTATATTGCTGTAAGATTTATTAGCTTCATACACTGGAACACATTCCAACCATATCTGCACCACAAAGTGACATATCCACATCAGAAGTGAGTGCCTTCAGAAGGAAGGCACAGCTATGTAACCGAAGTTACATAGCTGTGTTATGTGTTATGTTGCTGTCACTTCACTTTTAATTTTATTTACTTATTTATTTTTACCTCCTCTCCATTCTTGTCAGTGTTTCGGCCAGACCAGAACAGATGGGCACAAGTGCTCACAGCCCGACACTGGTCTGGTTTCTTAAGGAGCTTAGAAGCTGCCAATGCACACTGAGTCCTCAAAGGCTCATGGTTCTCCTCACTGAAGCACTTCATCCTCTCAAATGTCCCAATTATCAAGGTGATTGCAGCCAGCTGTGCTTTTGAATCACTAATTTCATCTTCATATAGAGAGAAGGCCTAGTCAAAGGAGAAGGCAAGAGTCTTAATTATTGCTTTAGAACAGCATCAGGAAAAAAAATATACTTGCATGTCACATGACAATATCCGTTTTATATTTGTTAAAAACTTCACGCACAATTGAGATCTTCTGTTGAGACTGTCAAAATCAAGTTAAAGTGACAGACTGGAAATGAGTCTTGAAAGAAATACTTCTTTAAGTAGTAATAGTACAGGAATGTAATCCTCACGTAGTATTTGAAGACTGAGTTTCTCCTTATTTCAAGCATCTGTTCAAATAAGAAACTTCAGCAACAGAAATAGTCACTGAAGAAGATCTGGCTCTTTGAAATACACACTACAGTTCAGCAAAAATTTAAGTGGTAGGTCAGCGACTACAGAGTGGGTAAGAAGTGTCTGCACTGCTGCTGTGTAGGATAAGGCACCTTCAGAGAATGCACAACACTGAAAATCTCAAACCATTATCTCTAGTAGAAGGTACATAATTGTCATGTTGCTCTCATCTTCAGAATTTTATCAGTGGCCCTTGTGACACAGCACAACATAGTAAGGAAAGGCACAAGGTTGTCAGTGATTCATTTCAATGCATTAATGGTGGCATTAGTGGAAAGATTAGGACAAAGCCTGTAATTTAGATACCATCAACTAAGTCAGTTCTTAATCTGATATGGATGGGGGAGACCTTTGCAACAACAAAGGCTTAAGTTATTACCTATTCTGAAAATCTACTTTACCAATAATGTTTCAACAAAAGGATTTTTACTAGTAAAGCCCAACATGACAGCGATAAACAAATTTTACAGAACCTCTGAAGAATGCTTGTGATCATGACAATACTAGCTAGACAAGAGGAGCTGGGAAGAGATCTTTGAAGCAATGAAGGAGCATTCTACATTGAGAAAGCCGCACTCCTCCAGCAAACCAACTATGTGAGGAGGAAGCAGCAATGCAGCACACCCCACATTATCAGACTGAGTATTCAGACCAGTAGCAATGGAGCTTAATTCCAGGAAGCAAGAATGAAGGCCAGGAGTTTCTATCTAATAGTGCTAGCTGTCAATTTGGATGTTTTAATCACACTAGAACTTTCAGTGTTCAGGAAGCTCACCCAAACCAAATTCAAAGTACTGCAGGACAGTGACTAACAGGTGGACATTTACCTGGGACATGAATTCATAGGCCACAGTTTCATGATTCTCAAAGCCAATCTCTCCTGCAGCTAGCGCTCCTTGTAGGAAGAGACGGAGAGGCAGCTCTGCCAGTTCTGCTTTGATCAAAGCACTGATGGTCTGATGAGCAAATGAGAATATCTTCTGGCACTTCTTTTCCCATTTGTCATCCTAAAGAAATGAAATAAGTCAAAGCTGGAACAAGACCATTGTTACAAGAAAAAGAAACTGGATTGAAACAGAATCTGTTAAGTGCACCAATCTGTTGATTTCTGCATGCTGCTCCAGTCAGTTGCTTGCTGAAGCTAAGTGTGCTGGTATAGATGGCCCTAGCAGTAATGTGTTGACCTCAGTGGGTCTTCACAAGGCCTCTTTTCTACTTACAGAAAGCTCACATCTATTTTTCCTGTCAGCTCATGGAAACCTTCCTCAGAAGTCTACACTGAGTTGCAATTACCACAGCTGTGCTTAAAACATAACTGAGCAAAAGCCTAATTAGTGAAGTAGTGAAGTGTAAAAAAACTATTTAGTCATTCATTGGAACGTTAATCAGAAGTACAAGAGGATTTTAAAACATTCAACTTGAAGTGCTTTTAAACAAACAGCATTCATTTATTTCCTCACAATAAGGGAAAAATACACATTTAAGCTAACACTTCCAGTAAGAAAGCTGTAAGGAGACAAATGGAATAGTGATTGTTTTAGTGTGCACTTTCACAACTATTGTATAAAATAATCTCTAGAGAAACACTTGCTTTTAGTATTATAATAGCATAACTACATATTTAGAACCTCCTGAAGTTCAGTATCTAGATTTAAATCAGTTTCACACCATCACTTGCAGTATTCGTAGTTCTCTAGTCTACATGCAAAAACATGATCAGTCACCTTCAGACTAAACAGAACTACCCAGTTTGTTTCACCTCAAATACACAAGTATTCCTCAAATACTGAGGTAACTTGAGTTACTAAAAAAAGTTCTCCTTAAATTAAAAATCCTTCACATCTCCAGTAAAACCTTACCTTTGAGGGGGAAAAAAACACTAGTATTCTGTATCAAGTCTTAGTATACTATTAGCTGTAGCCAGAAAAAAAAAAAAAAGCCTCCCCTCCTCTTAAAGACACAGAAGCAAAAAGAAACAAGCATCCAAGAGGTATCTAGAGGTCAACTCACCACTTTGGAATTCTCCTTGTAGCGAAAAGCAAGCTGGTATGCTGCAAAAACCAATGGTGGCAGCGTAAAACGAATACGTTGATTCCCACCTGCACCAAAGTGTTTCCGAGCAGTGTTTAAGATCTAAAAACAGAAGCACTGGAAGCTTAGAGTTCTTGAAAGAGGTATGTTATTTGTACCTATAACAATTTACACTATTAGATGGGAACATCAGAAAGACATGGAGTAATCAAGTAAGTTGCAATGGCAATGTCTTCAGTGTGTGTGGGGAGAAAACTTACAAGCTGCTTTACAAGAATTACATCTGTGCAGCACATGCAGCTTTTTGTGAGCTCTGTGATGAAGCTTTTTCCTACAGCTGCTTAATAAGTGTTAGGCAACACTTGTACTATACTAACTACAGATACAGTCTGGACTGTATAGTGAGATGGAATTTGCCTGGGCTTGCACTTAAAAACTGCATCAGATATATTCTATTGTCAACCTAACTGCAGAAAGAGCTATCCTTTTGTACAGGCTGCTGTAAGAGACAAAAAAAGTTCATGAAATTAAACACCTAAGTGATCCAAATCTCACCTACTGCTTTTTAGAGAGATAGTTATATGAAGTAGAATGCTAATCAAGAGTTACCACAAACTAATATAGTTACATCCGAACTTCCACCTCATGGGACTAGAAATTTAAATCCACAATTGTTTTCAAGTCCTCACCCGCTACTTCTAAATAAACAGCATTTCACACTGTTATACATTTTGTATTGAGTTTGTAGTGCCAGAGCGGTGATACTCCAGCTTCCAGCCACACTAAATCTGTTACTGTAAGGTATGCAAAACTGACACTTCACAGAGCACAAACACACTCAGAAGCACTGATGCCATACCAGATACTGTTGGTCAGGGTCATCTGATCGTAAAAGATGAATAAATCTTCCCACAAGACTCTGCTCATCAGCAAAGTCCTCAGGGTCAGGATCTTCAGCAGGCTGATCTGGTTGATCCTGGATCAGCGTGGATACCAAATTCATGATAGCATCAACCTGTTAAATGTAACATAAGCTCTGTTTAAACCCAAGTAGTCTATGAACATAAGCTGATAGCAACTGGAAACATCTTTACAACTACTCATTGTGCCGACAAAGCACTAGGAACGTTTGGTAACTGGTGATGCTTTGCGATTCGTTAGCCTTATTCACTGAAGAAGAGTCCTTTCTCAGCAGAAGTGGAACTGCATAAATATAAATGTACAAACAAAATTTAGATTCCAGAAATACTATCCAACCCTCATTAGGTAATACCCTAGCTTTAAGGGGATTCAGGGTCTTTGTTCAAACTTAAGAAGTAGTCTCTAGGGTGAGGTTAGGGAAGATGTGTAAAGATAAGGTGTTTGAGAACTCAGGCAGCAGAATTATCAAGCAGAACAAAGCCTGTACTAGTAAGATAGGGGAGGAAGGGGTACAGAAACTAAGCATGCTCTGCACAAGGTCACTCAGCATGTTTTCAACTCTTCAAACAGTAGTTTAGATACCTAGAATTTCTATGTCAGTTGACCTATGTCATACCTGTTCTTGGGATACAATTTCTGTGTTATAATCCAATACATTGCTAAGCACATAGCAACTCATGCTCTTCCTGGACTCATAATCAAAGTATTCAAAGAGTGGGTGGAAATGTTTCAGTTTCAGAACTGTCAGGATATTGTTGTAAGTATCGACGGGGATTTTCAGAAGTCTAGTCAGCTCCTTTGAAACAGCACTACTTGTTGCAATACTAAAATAAAACAGATGTAAAAACACAGTTAATTATTAGTTCACAGAGAGACAGATTGATAGTCTGCCTCGATACCAATTCCGATGTATACCACAACATCTAAGCAACCAACCGCTAGGAAGATTTGAAATAAAATACCAGAATAAGTCATATCTTGCTCTTTGGGACATAAAATGGGAACTGCATGATTTAAGTTGCTGACAGCAGAAAGACTATGTCTGCAAATAAAGTATGAAAAAAACTCTAGAGTGCCACACAGGATGAATAGATAGCAACTACACGCATCTTGGCATACACATTGTGCATCTGTACAGCTATGCAGAATGATTTAAGCACAGATGAGTAAGTCTTGGGTGCTCATACTTTCCCCACTGTTGTTTATCATGAATTTCTATAGCTCGAACCAAGAGTAGTAATCTTCCACATCTAAAGTATGACTCTTTCCTATCTTACAAAAACATGATTAAAAGTAGAAGTCAAGAATTTAAAGTAATTACCACTCCATAGAGAATGCAACAGACATTTACTTACTGTTCCAGATTAAGTTTATTGAATATTTCCACAGTTGTCTCCAACACCTTGTCAACATAGTCAACACGGTCCGGGTAGCATTTCATAGCCAGGTTAATGAGAGAAACTTGCAAGGATACCACATCCTCTGAGGGCATGTCTTGGCGAGACTGAGATTTAAGACAGCACTGAGTTGATTAAAAGCATATAACTTTGCAAAAAAAAATAAAAAATAGACCGCATGCAAGAACACCCAGCATACCTGTATCACAGTAGCAACCTGCTGTGAAAAGATGTCAAACAGTTTGATATCTGCTGGGATACCAGGGCCATCTTCACGATGTGCAAATAAAGCTAACCTAAAAAAAAAAAAAAAAGCAGCTTGGTCAGGATAGTTTCTCCATTCCTCAAATACGGGTCTGACACTAACAGAAAAAAATTGCATCTTTTAGGGGTATACGCAATCTTCATTGCAGAGCTTTATTACAAAGCAAAAAGGACATTTGTGGAAGTTAGAGGCTGTAAGAACAATCGAGAGTGGTAAGTATCAGTCCTGGAAAAGAACGTTGACAGTGACAGCAGGATAAAGAAAGAGCAAGAAAGAAGTTTCATAATCTCTGCTCTTTACCTCACAGTAAAGTGTTCTGTCTCCCCAGCAGAGAAAGAACTACAGAGTGACCTAAAGGAAAAGCAAATGTTCTGCATCTACTCAGTGATGTTAGACATCCATTTCCTGCAAAATAGTCTCAAGGTGAGGGAAGGGTGGTGGTGAGAACCTTAGCTATGACTCAGATATTCCTTGTCTCCAAACTAACTGCAGACCAACATGTTTGGTACGTCCGCTGTTTGTAAAGAGCAAAATACAAAGTACATTTTAAGTGGAGAAGATTGCTTTGTGGGAATTTTTTCCTCAATAAAAACACAAAAGCAAAGCAAGAGAACTGCTATCCAGCAAGCACCCAGAAGATGTTGTAGATCTACCTCTATCCATTACAGGAGGAAGTCGCGTGAACCACCACCTCTGCAGAAATCAGAAAAAATAAGATAATGGCTATAGGAAGTTGGCACTTTACCAAAGCTGCGGCTTGAAGAAAATGTAGCATTATAATGCTTGCTTGCTAATTTTTAAGAGATTGTTTTCTTTGAATTACAGAAAGACATACAAAAATATTTAGGAAAAGCCACCTGATTAAAGTTTATTTCTTACAGGGTTTATAAATGTCAGTTCTGAATGAACTTTGGGCCTGAAACAAAAAAGTAGGTAAGAAAAGGCTAAGGTTCCAAAAATATCCACTGCCACAGAAAACAAAAATTCAACTCTTATATTTTGTTGGGGTGGTAACAAGCAGACTTTCTAAAACCAAGGAGAATCACAGCTTCTCCCAACAATAATTCAGAGGGTAAGACTGACAGGCTTCAAAATATCATCAAGTTGCAGGCAGGTGGCAGCATAATTACAAACTATGAACAGCATAGTAAATCAAGAAGGATCCCAAAGCAACATGAGTTCTAAAAAGATTCCTTTAATGGAAAAGTCCCGTGGAAATTGGTACAAAAGCTTCACAAGTTCCTCCACCTCACTAATGTCCAGTATCAATTATTCCATGCCAGAAATCAAGATAAGAAATGCAACAGGCACTATTGTATGGAGCACATCCAGGTCTTAAATACACAGAACTGAACTACACAGTAATTATTCCAAACTACAATCCAAACACAAGAACAGGATCTATCCCACATGGATTCTAAGAGCTGATACACACATATCATCCAACATTTGGCCTAAAATTGGTCAAAAGCAGAAGTTCCCAAACTACATAAGACAATCATCATGCTGTTCTGTTTTTATTCTTATCCTATCTCCAAATGAGAGGGCTCCAGAGGACACTAATAGTCGCCCAAACAATAAAACATGGCAGCGGTAAATCTAGGAGGACAGCAGGTTCACTGCCAGTCAGCTGTTTACTGTTGCTCATCTGTAACAGTAAAAACCGAACGCTTACTATGCAAGTAATACTGAAGCTCTTTGAGTCCTCTAAGTAGACATGACAGCAGAAGGCACATAAGGGAAAGTCCCTCTACAAGAATTACATTGCTACACGCTATTGTAAGAACCTAGCAAAGATCCTGTGATGTCTACTGAAGACAGTCTCACAAAATAGACAGGCTCAGAAATTAGATTCACATGCCATGTTTGTTCATTTTTAAATAAAACTACAAAAACTCTCAGCCCAAGCAGAAAACCATAGGAAACCAAATGATTTCCTATGAACATCCAATTGAAGGAAGGCAGATTTGCTTCCCCACCAAATGCACAACACAGAAGATACTCCAAGGTGGCGCCATCCCATGTTTGAATTTAGTGCAAGCAGTTCTAAGTGGTACTTCCACAGGAAAAAAAAAAAAAAAACACAAGAGAACGGGCATGAAGCTAGACATAAATTAAAAATTAAGAAGGTAGTTCCATCTCCTACTAGCTCTTTTCTGAATAAATAAATATAAGATTAGCTACGGGAATCTTCAAGTTTTCAAGAGGTACCTGCGATGGATATAGTTGTCAAAGCAGAATACTGCTGCCACTTTAGTTTAGAAACATGAAGTTGGTCAACTTTAAATAACTTGTTTCCCGGCTTGATTTGTTTACAAGTTTTAATCCGTCCTTAAAGTAGGATACATTGGAAGCTGTAAAAGAGTCCATTAAGCAGAAACTATAGGAACAATACTCTTAACAGCTTTAATTGCAGATGAAGACAGCACGGAAAGAAAGTTAGACATGAATAAAATATGATAAATTGAAAGCTTTCAAATGCTAGAAGAATTATTATCTGCTTACGTACAATACACATTTCATTTTGAGCCAATTTCCACCCCCCGGTCACTCACCTGTCAATTAAAGCAATTATTATATTTTTCACATTCACATTTTGGTGCAGCTCAGCACAGGCTCTGAGAAATGGATTCAGGGTTTGGAGATGAAATTCGTCTGGGAAAACCTGAAATTTGAGATCCATAGTCATCCAGTTATAAACTTAATCTGCTCATTATTACACAACAGCAAAATGCAGCAGAGTCACTGAAAATCAGATAGCCACATATTAAAACAGTCACCGGACAGACTGTATTTAGGGTTCCCAAAGCTGACCTTGTGTGAGTAAGCACATGAAGTAACAGATGCAAGACAAACTGGTGAGCTGATGTCCCAGCTTCCTACCACAATTCTTACTGCAGGCATGGCTACTCACATAGTTTACAAGTTTCTGCAATGGAGGGCACACAGAACACATACCTCTCCCCTCTGCCCACCCAATGAAGAGTAATATGCATCAAGCCACTGAGTAAGAGACCCAGCAAAGAAGTTTTCCAGTTCACAAGAAGAGGTGAAAGTAGTCTGAATCTGACTAAAAGCACAGGAATAAGTGTCCCCATGTTCAAAATCAATGATGCAACTGAATTTAAGCAGCTTACCTGTATTATACACTCCATGAGGTACTCCTGAGCTAAAGCATCTCTACAATTTACAACCTGCTCCAATATTCCAGGCAGAACAATCTGTAATAAGAAAAGTCTTGCAGTGTTTATAGAGCCATTGATCTTATATTCACATACGGATTTAATCCAAGTAGAGTGGTATTTCTAACACTTCTCAGCTTACTCTTCACACGAAAAACTTTCTGATAAAGACTCAGTGTTCAGCAGTTTCATCCTTCAGAGAAAAAAATTGTTGGTCCCAAACCTCTGTCCCTTTGGTACATTGTATTAAATCAAAACCTACGGTCGTGCTTGTTGTTTTGTTTAAACTCAGGAATGTGCGTTGCTGGCACCTATTACTACACGGGGGTCTCAGCAGCACTGCTATGGTAGAACTTACAAGGTACAGACTTTAGATAACACACATATTTGCTTGGCTATCTTTTCATGCAACAAACAGTTCACTTACCAAATGCTTTGGGAAACATAACTTCATTGAACTTTAGAAGTCTACCACAGAACACTGTGTACATCTCTCTAACTCATTCTCTAATTAAAATGGGAATCAGTAAAATGAAGTCATAAAAAGTCATGCCAACCCTACAGAAGAGCTTATGGAAAAAATGCATGAATCCTATCCTTAGCCTGTAAACACATTATATAGCTCCATTAGCTTTCAGAACTTCCAGTTAATAGCAGTTCAGAAGCATCAGGATTATCAAGTTTATAGCACAGCCATTATTCTCCCTAGGCCACTGATTTGAATTCATGTGGAAAAAGTAGCAGAAGCTGGAAAGCATGGACAGACATCCTACCTGCTTATATCGCTCCACATTAACACCTTCCAGCTGACTGAGGCGAACAAGGTTTGTTCCTACCAAGATTCGCAGTTCCTGCCTTTCCCGCTCCCTCTTCTCTCTATCACGACTATGGCCCTGGTGTTGCATTCGCACCCAAAGTTTATTCATCTCAGCAAAATTCAGGAGCACAAAGTCCATGGAATCACTGATGTCTCCAGTGGTTTCTTCACTGCAATTGAGGAACAGATTAGGAACAGCAAAAGCTTGTCAAAAGTATCCATCTTTCCATCCACTGGTAAATATCTTTTTTAAGATAGGAGATTGGGGAAGTATGTGGTGGGGTGTCCAGGTTCATAACAACTGTTCATGTCCTCACTTAAGTAAGGAAACCTTAACAATTCCCTTCCAAAACTACCAGAACTCAGTAGACTCGACAGGTGGTTTACATTTTAACATACCTACTTATTTCAAATCTCAAGAAAATCATACAGGAAATTTAAATATGCTGATTAGTGCCTGTCTTACTCTGTTTGCTCGCCTTCATCTGGTAAAATATTCCTGGTACACTGCAGGAGATAGTTCCGAAGAAAGAGGCCTCTAAGAGGATGCTGTACTCCACGGCACATCTCCACCAGGTCTTTTAAAATATCTTTCCTGGACTGCGGAAATGACTTGACATAGACAACACCTACTGTTATCAGGAGATACCTGCAACAAGCACAGAATACAACAATAGTTAAGTAAGAATACAATACCGCATTTCAGGCAATAGCCCACTTCTACTCCAACTGCATTATCAAAGCACAGAAAGCAATTAAATGACATACCATACCTTCAAGTACCATAACTTCAGATATTGTGTCACCTTTCAGCTCCCATTCTCCTCTGCTACAGAGCACAGGAAGTCTGAATAGCTAGGTGACCTCATTACAGGGCTTTATACCTCAAATGTATAAATGCTCAGCATGCACAGAGTTCTGAATGCTTTCAGACTGGCTTGTCTATACTTCCAACACCTTGCAAGACTGGAAAGCAACTCTGCCCATACAGATAAGGTATGTATTATGGTGAAGCACTTAAGCCTCTTTCACACTGTGGTCTACCAGGATGTGGACTACACTCCTCCGAGATCTCCAGGCCTGTACTCACTCCATCAGCATCTCTACGTTAAGCAACAGGCAGAAGGAACATGTGAGACACAAAGGACTACTGCACCAGTATACTTGATTCCCCTTCAGCTTAAGAGAAATAAAACTTACAATCCTCAGAACTTGCAAATAACGTGGTTTAAAAGCCCTGCACGTTTCTCTAATTCATGCATGTATACGCCTCCATGAATACAACATTAGTGTTCACTGGGGAGAAACAGAGCCTGCATCAAGCAGGTAGGAGGACAGCAAATGATTATGCAGAGCTAAACACATTGTGGCAACCAAACCCTGAAGTCTGAATGAGGGTGAAGCCTCTTTCTGGCACCACCATGTGGTCAGGAATTAAAAACTGCAATGCCTAGCAAAATCCAAGTCCTAACCCCGAATATTTAGTAGATCCACTCCAGTCCTACAGCTATATATTTAAACATAAGCCTTTCAGTATCATCTCTACATGTTAATCCATAGTCTAAGAACTACATACTCAGAAACACAAAGCTTTAAGAAGTTACAAAAGCTTTCAACTTCCTTCTCTCACATACTAAACATGTAGTTGATCTTACTGATCAGAATGAGGTACCTGGTTATTTCTAAACCAACCAGCTCTTTACCCAGAAGTCTGCTTTATTCCACATCCAAGCGCTTCCACCTTCCTGCCAATGTTTTTGTTTTTGCACACAATCAAGAACTGACCTTTTGCGGTTACACTTTTGGCTTAACTCTCAGAAGTCTCAAAGGAATCCGCTCTTAAGATATGCAGAGGTAATATTTACAGCTGCAAACAGGTCTTGTTGCCAAGCAAGAACGCAGAATCTATGATCAGAACCCAGAATCTATTATCTACTAGTCTTTAACAAATAGTAAAATATATATACTTACAGTCTTGGAATAATATTTCCAGCATACTGTACTAACTCATAAAGGTCTGCCACTTTTCTCCCTTTGGCAAATTCATCTGTCAGGTAGACTTCCAAGTAGTGTAGCTCATCAGAAATTGCCATGTCTTTTTCTCTTAGTTAAGGATTTTAGTTCAGAATGTCTGCAACAGATCTACAGAGATATTTGCTCATTCACACCAAGGAAGAAAGACACTGTTCCAAATACAATCACAAGGTTAAAAAAAAAAAAAATCAAGCCCAAGCGTGTAGTACTTTAGAAAAATTCATCACTACTGACATAAACGTGCAAAACTAACCCCAGGCCTTCAACTATTATTTTCAGCATATTAGAAAAGAGCAAGAAGCACAAGTGAAGTCAAAATAGCAAGCAAATGAATGCAATGGAACCGAGTAAGTAAAGGCATACTACATGTCACAGAAGAATCCCATCCTCATCAGCACACGTGGAGAAAACAGTATGCAAATATAATCACACTCAATTCCCAAATTTCATGAAAAGCCTCCCATTCTTCAGGTATGGCAGCACAGACAAGCAAATACATCATGGCACTTGACTTAGGGTTAGAATCTAAGAAAACAAAAGGCTAAAAGTAAGTAGTTTTACAGTTTGTTTTTTTTTGTGGCAGCATACTGCAAGCAGAACTTTCAATAGAGCTCATTTTTATAGAGCTAGACTGATGAAAACTCACAATGGAAAATACGAAAGACATTAAAGACCTACTTTATACCAAAGGAAAAACACTTGCACAATGATCAGACAATTGTACATTCTCTTACAATACATCCAGATAAGTAACAGAGGAGAAAAGTGCTACTACATATCCAAGATTAAGGAGATGTCCTTATATAACCAAAAAAAAAAAAATAAAAAAAGAAATCAAGTGAACGTATCACTCCAAATTCAATATTTCAACCATTTGGTCCTCTAATCTTCAAAGGATACAGAGCTCATAATAGCTCTTTGGAGATAGCATAGAAGTCCGCAGCTCACCAAGCTTGTTGGAAGCATGTTTCAAAGCATCCATGAGCTTGTTTTTGTCCTTTATGGGAGGTAAAAAGAACAGCCTGTCACAAATAATACTAGGCAACTGCAGTCTTTAAGAATGCTACACTTTTGGCTTTTATAAAAACCATACAAAGGTTAAGTATCTAAACATCACAAGAGCAATACTTCCAATTAAAGCAAATATCTACCTTGTACTACGCTGCCCATCTGAACTAAGTGGAACATGACACCTGAAGGCGGTAAGGAGGCCTATCTTATGATACAGTAAGAAAGAGTTTTGGAAAAAAGGTTTTGCTTATGTAGAAATCACACACACCATTCAAATTCTATTCAGCAAGCCGAACAGTAATTAACTTTTTAAAAATTATCTAGCCTGTTGTTTTGCTCAGATCTCATGAAGCAGCCTCTAGCCGTCAGAGGACACACACTGCCAGCAGAAGCCGCTGTTAGAATTAGATTTCTCTTTCCCTTCTGAAGGAGACAGTTTATTACTCCGCATATAACATGTGCTCATGATGCATACAATTCCCTGGCATCACAGGGTGCAAGACAAACTTCTAGTCTACCACCTGAACATACTTGTTGAACACATAAGAGACAGCCATAAGTTTTGGAGAATGGAAGGAATTGCTAGGGTCATCCACTCACACATAGGAGTAGAAAGTTCAGCTGCAACTACTTTAAAGATTTCAAAAGCATTCCACACAGCGTAAAACTGGAAAAGGCATTACATTTCTTGCTACTGTCATTTAACTACAAACTTAGCCTGGCTAGCCCAATGAATACAGGAATATTTAAGTTCTTTCATTGCTGATTTAAGCAGTTTCTCAAACCCAAGAAAGCTTCACAAGATACTGTGTTGCTGCATTGGCTAAAATGTCAAGACAAATACCTCAGTACTATCCTAGTCAATGTTTCTTTTCCAGTCACAGGAGAATTCACACATCAGTCTGCAGTTCATTACTACGTTTATCCTACTCAGCAGATAATGAATTATTAGCATCGCAGTCTGTGGCTCATGAAAAAAGACTACAGTGAATAAACACCGGTACGTTGAACACAGACAAGGATATATTTTATCATCACGTAGCTCCATGTAGAATGCATTTGAGCAGTAACCTTCTGATGACAAGTGGCAGGCATATTCTCCATTTAGCCTCACTCAAATGCAAGCACAAACCTAAGTAGATGCACCTTTATCATTTATCCTGAGAAACACTGTGCCAAACGCAGGTATAGGCATATACGGAATACTGAAGGCTCAGTCTCACTGAGTAGCTGCCTCATCCATTTGCAAGGCTCTGCCACAAAGATGCATAAAGAGTTAAGTTTCCTCACAGCACTAGAGATTAGTATTGATTTACTGTTTCACTCCTAGCAGATGAGAAGCTTCATTGCATTTTAATGTCACGTTCTTACCAAGCATCTCTTCATTTGGAAAGACTGCACCTTAACAGCCTGAATTGCTTCATCCAGGAGTTTTTCCTGTTCATCCTGAGGAGATTGCTGTGTTGTTGGCTGGAAGAAAAAAAAAAGACTATTTTTATCATCTGCTTATGACTTGATTCAAACGAGTTCCCCATGGTTTAGAACACAATGCAAGTGGCACTGCAGTATGACCAGTTGAGAGCTGTCAAATAGCTACGTGATATTTAAGGGAAATTTACCCTGCAAAAATTTGAGCACGGGGAAGAGATTAGTTACGGACAGCCTCTGAGCACCATTGTCTCTTAGAGTGCAAAGAACAAGGTCAGTGTTGCCCTTCTTTTCCAGCATTTGCAGGTCAAAAATCCAATCAGAGTATCTGGCAACAAAAAGCTTTGTGAGAACACAAAGACATCACTGCACTGAAGCATCCTTACTCCTCAAAGCAAGGCCTGGAGCACTCAGATCACAAGTCACAACCTATCAGCAACCTGCTATCTGAGCCACACAGCTCTGCTGAGGACAAGTTCCAGATAAGCAAAGCAAAGGATAAAGTACAGTTCGCTCCTGGAAGGCAGGAATGACTCGCCAAAGGCAACAGAAAACTGAAGAGAATCGTCATTTCTTAATGTCCCCTCCTTGTCCCAGTGACCCTCCTCCTCAAAGAGGAATATTCCAGGCCTTTGACATTCAGAACCTGCAAGCTCTTTTGCTTTTCCAAGGACCATACTGCATTTTCTTTACGCTCACAGACTTCGGTGTCCCCCCGGCCCAGCTGTTAACGGGCCCTTTCCACTGCACCCTACTCCCTGCCCTCTTCCAGACCGATGAGGTTAGTTTCTACAGGCTTCTTTCTTTCAAGTTACCCTCCAAGATGTCCAAGTGTACTTCCATCCAAACCCAACTCCGTACATACCTCCTTGTAAGTGACTCCAGTAACTGATGCTGCACTTAACAGAACAGAGCCTCCCTGCAGCCATCCACCTAGTGCTTTGGCCTGATCTTCAACATCTCCTTAGAGCCCACCAGCCTCTCCCAATCCTGGGGCTCCAGAGATGGAAGCATCATTCGTGTCCCAATTACATCTCCTCCAGTCTTGACAAATACCATTTACGTACCATGTCATGCCCACAGCTGGCTCTCCACGTCTGCAGCCTCAGTAATTTCTCAACTATTTTTGCTTGTTCCCCCCACCCACCGCGTACAGAAAGCTCCCGGTCTCCTCTTTCTAACCAGCTATCTTGATAACAAGCTAGCACACCATGAATTACATCATCCCAATGTTCTTAAAAACAGGATCTTCAGTACTCATTTCTGTTGCACAACTCGTGTCTGGAGTCCCTGTAAACACCTTTTAAGAACCAATATTATAATTTCATAAAAAAAAAAAAAGAGATGCTTTCACTTAACACCAATTTAACAGTGATCAGGCATTGCAGCCTTGACACACCCATGTTTTCTCCTTTCTCCCATATCCACCACTGTACTCGATTCTTTTTTGTAACTGCAATTCCCTGAGTCCCACAGAGCATCTCTTACACGTTCCCCTTACTTCCCCTTTCTATTTACAGAAAGCAGACAGTGCCAAGCAATATTGTTCTTGCCTCGATCTCATCTGACCAGGTGGGGAATCTCTGCCCTTGTAGATTTTCAGTCCCTCAGCTAGACAAGAGTCCAGGCTGATCTAACACCGTTGGCAATCCCGCTTCAAGCAGGAAGCCATACAAGACAGAAGTTCTTCCAGCCAACACTTCTGTGACTCTCTGGGTCTCAGTTATGGCCAAACCATGCACAGTAACTAATTAACACCTCTATTTTGTCAACAGAAAAAGTTGCCTCTGCTAATTAGCGTGACTGCACCCATTATTACAAAGCTCTCTTTATAATTAACCACAAAGTGCATGCCTTCCAAAAATGGATTTAAGCATAAGGCAAAAGCAGTAGGGGCAGGCAGCCTTATCGCCTGGGCTGTTCAGCAGCTACAAACCAGGCAGCCCCTGACTGAAAGCGCCTTCTCCCCAAAGAACCTTCTGTTCAGCACTGAACTTTACTCCATGACAAATCCAACTTTTAAGGAACAGAAACTGACAGTGCTGGCACGAGTGTGCAACGACCAAATCCGAACACCACGCAACTGGCTTGCTGAATTACATCCTTGCCAAAAAGCTTGTCATGCCCTGCAGCCCCCTGAACTCACACGAGTGCTTTAGACACGTCGCTGCTGACCCAGACACCACATAACCCAGCCACATCACGAGCCGCTGTGCTGAAGGACGAGTCAGAGGAGCGGAGTGATGTTAACACCAGGCACAACCTCCCAAGCCCCGTCCCGCAGCCTGCAGGGCTCCAGGCCACGGAGTGCTGGGAGAGCTGCCCAGCCACTGGTGCCATTTTCACTCCTGTTCTACATTTGAGCAACAAGGTCCCACGGGATGCTTAGCATTGGGACTGCAGTAAGGACACTTCTGAGTTCTTCCATTAAAGCACTTCCCTGTTATCACCAGCCTGGAAGGTGGTGGTTCACAGCAAGACTGCCTTCACTACATGGTGCTGGGCAATGGCAGCATTTCACCATCACACAGGTGGTGAGATAACCTACCCGTGATCACAACCAGCATGCCACTGCACTGAGGTGTTGGGTTTGCAGCAGCTTGGCTTCTACAGGAGATAAACACCTGAACAGCAGTCCCTGCTCTTCCTTAAACATTCAGACTTTGAAACCTGAAAAACATCAGCTAACCCTTTTTATTTACTGTAATAAGCTTCAAAACTATACAGTGTTTCCACATGTGACCTGGTTATTATCAGGTGCCAGACACACAAGCCTGAAGTTTGTGGAGGAAGCAGCAGAAGGCAAACAAAGTGAAGGTAACACAAAGCAAGGACTACCAGGGACAGATGGCGTGGCTCCTGTCACGCTAGGAACCAGTTCTGTCAGACACAATGCTGAATAACACAGCTCATGCCCTTTATCATCCACTTCAAGCTGGGAACCTAGTAACCGAAGAAGGTATTTTCCAGTGTTATTTAACCAAAAACACAACTGCGCTGTGCAGTCCTATTCCAATCTGCAAACACCAATCTTCAGGAGGAAGCAGAGGATGCGTGGCCATGGGAGGAAGAGCAGCAGCACCCTCATCCAGGCAAAAGAGGTCCTGTCCTGCCTTCTCAGCACCAGGTACAGGGAGGTCTGAACTACCACAGGCACACAAGATAATGGAAATCAATTCTGCAGCCACTCAGACTTACATGCTTGGGCCTTAGCCCCTCTTAGATACACTACAAGCCTCGAAGAAAAAAATTGAGGTGAACAAAGTTTTCTACTGTACTTATTCCAACCTTTCTCCTTGGAAGCCACAAGGAAAAGCAGCAATGGGAAGCAGACACAGAACTGCATCTCAGCTGCATCTTCAGCTGCTGTACAAGAAACTGTAGCTTTCTCCTATATCCAAAGATCGCACTGCTGCACCTTACCACAGCCACAGTAAGGAAGTCACAACACAGCAGCTTAATTCACACAGATTTGGCATGGTTTGTGTTGGAGCTTTTTGTCTGGTTGTTTTTTTAATGGTGTGCTTTTTTTTTGTGAGAAGTCTTAAAGCTGCTTTCTGCCAGTTTGAAGCTAGCAAACAGTAAGTTGCCTTGGGGAAAAAAAAAATAAATCATGTTTAAGCCCCAAACTAGCTTGGAAGAATTTAACTGGTATTACCCCCACGCACACACCTTTATCAGCCAGGCAGCAATCTTGTGGATAATTAGTGAAGCATACTGCAAGCGTTCTTCTCGACCATGCTCAACCTCATAATAACTCTTGAACACACACAGTTAACATTACACCTACTGTGTAGGATTTACTTGGTTTCTAACACCCATCTCCCCAAGAAGGCATCCATTCATAGTTTGTTTTATACTTCAGACTTGCAGCACTCGTGATGACTATTGTTTTGGGTCACTGTGTTGACAAGACGCTCATTTCACTTCTGTCAGTAAATCACTGCATTTAACAGAATTATCTACAATTAAAATACATGGGATTCAAGGCAAGCTTGTGGATCGTCACAAGCAGTCTGTATTCTGGCAAAGCCGGTATCTTAAGCTGAACAGAGAGTATACGTAATAGAGCAGATTTCACTTCTGTTCTGAAGTGCACTTTCATTGACTCTCCAAGTGATATAAAGCACTTGGATTTAGACATACTTCCACTTTGATTTAGATGTACTTCCAGCCTATTCCATATACGACTTTTCCTTTTGTTCACTCATGTGCTTGTGTTTAGTACCTCAGTGAACAAGACTTACCCATGTTTCTCTGCCTCCTCCCAGTTACGACTGCCACCCCGGCACTATCAAGACATTTAACATGAATGTTACCCACGACAGAGGACAGAAAATCATGACAATCACCATCCTACTGATGGAGCCAGAGTGCACACAACACGTTACTGCAAACATCACGGGGTGCCTCGATATTAACAAAAAAACATTTTGTACCATATTGGAAGCACAACCCTGCAATAAAGAAGGCAACCCCAGAACTTCTGTTAAGTCACACAACAGAGCATGAAGGTGAGCCAAAGAGAACATTTTTCATGTTTAAGCTGGCATTTGCTGCCACAGGAAGCCAGGAGACATTAACAAGAATCCAGGGGCTGTGGGCTTTTTATTTAGGGAACGATCAATAAACATTTACGAAATCCAAGTCTAGTTTAGGGTACTTGCACGCTGCTTCAAGGCTTAAATGAAGCCTGGCCACTGGAAATGGCCATGGAGCCCGGGCTGGTAGAGGGGATTAACCCACATTTAACAGCTGGAAGCTTGGGCTTTCTTTTCCTGAGTCACCTGCTCTCAGCTCTTATCAGAAAGAGGACCCCAGAGCAGGCACGTCTGAGGCCATTTCCCACGGAAGGGCCGAGCAGCAGGAAGCCGCCTCTGAGCCGCCACGGGCACTGACCCGGGGGCACAGGGCCCGCAGTGCGGGTGGACGCAGCGCTCCCCTGCCCGCTCAGCCGGCCCCATTCATTTCCGCAGCCACAGGCCGGGGGGCAGCGCCGCACACACGCCCCCGCAGGCCCGGCGCCGACCCGTCCCGGCAGCCCCCACCCCCAAACGCGAACCGGCCCCAGAGGCGCAGGCCCTGGGCAAGCCCTGCCCGCAAGGGGCTCGGTGCGCGGCCCAGCCGCAGTGCCCGGAGCGCCGCGGGAACCCCGAGCCCCGACGGCCCGCGGGAGCTCCCCGCGCCGGGCCGGGGCTGAGGCGTTGCTCGCCCCGAGGCCCCCCCGGAGCTGCCTCCCCCGGCACCGGGGCGGCCGTTACCGGGGCCTCCCCTCCCCCTCCCCTCAGCCCCCCCGCACCGGGCGGCGGCCGCCGGGCCCCCCCCACCCACCGGGGGCGCTCCCGAGCCGCAGCCCCAGCCCCAGCCCCGGCCCTGCCCCCGGGCCGCCCCCTCCCGCCTCGCCTCCCCCCGGCCGGGCCCGGCCGCCGCCGCCGCCCCTCACCATGGCCGCGCCGCCACGAGCCGCCCCCGCCAGCCCCGCCCCGCAGCGCCGCGCGCCGTCACGTGAGCGCCGCCCCGCCCCGCCGCTCGGCCATTGGCTCGCCCCGCGGAAGCGCTCCGCTCCGAGCCCATTGGCTCGCGGGGAGGTGATTGGCGTGGGGAGCGGCCAATGAGGCGCGGCTGCGGCTGAGGCGCGGGGAGAGCGGGGCATGGAGCGCGGGGCCGTGAGGCGGCTGGCGGCCAGGGCGGGCCTGGGGGAGCCCCGCGTCGTCAGGTGAGGGCACGGGCGGGGGCTGCGGCAGGGCCGGGCCCGGCCCGTTCCGTTCCGTTCCGTTCCGTTCCGTTCCGTTCCGTTGCGGAGCGCTCCCCGTGTGTTGCAGGAAGGCCGAGGAGTTCCTGCGGCTGTCCCAGGTGCGGTGCCCGGGGCTGCTGGCGCAGACGACGGCCACGGGCAGCGCCGTGATGTGCCTGGAGCTGGCGGCCCGCGCCGCCGGGAGGCCGCTGGACAAGGTACGGGCTGGGGGGGGGGCAGCGGGAGGGCACCGGGCACCGCCCCGAGCCCGGCGGCCTTTGGTTTGGGCTGGGGTTTGTGTGTGTGAAAGAAGGGCCGCGGCGGCGTGCATAAAACAAGGCAAACTCCGGGTGTAAAAGTCTGAAAATAACGCGGCCTTCACGGGTGTGGCCTTCTCGTTGGGTGTCTGCCTGTGTGCAGTGAGCGCTCACAGCTCTCCTCGCACAGGGATGTTCAATGCAGCGATTGAACCTCACCTCAGGGCAGCGCGCAGTTACTCACCCGTGTCAGGTGCCTGGGGGAGATGCCAGCCTGCCGCTAATCCTCGGGGCTTGTCTCTGTCTCTGAAAGAGCTACTTTATTAAACTCTCCGGCTTGACCAAGACGACCTACCAGAACTCCATCAAGTCTTTGGAGTGTTTGCTGGAGGTGAACCCGAGACTGGGAATACGAGACCTGGCAGTGCAGTTCTGCTGCACGGAGGCAGTAAATACCGCTTCAAAAATACTGCAGAGGTGAGGAAGCTCTCAAGATCGCACCAGTAATCACTAGTAAGAGTCTTTGTTTGTTAAATGTGTAGAGAGCTTGTTGTTTGCAAGGGTCAGGTATCTCCCACCGACTGGACTCCAGTGTGTAAGTTCTTAGCACTGACAATCCAGCCAATTATCTAGGCCACTTTTAAAAACGTGTTAGCTTGTGAATCTTAGTAAGTCATTGTCTGAGTCCCAGTTCTTTAACTCAGAGTAATATAAAAAAGATAGGACATTTAGTCATTGTAATTATCCACAGAATCATGCTTCTACATGATCATGTCAGAGTTCAGACGTAATGATCAGTAGAAACAAATCCTCCTTTCTGGAGAAGCAAATCTCTTAAAAACGCACATTATTCTACATGTAAAAACATCAGGTAGAACGCTTCAACAGTGATTCAACAGATTTAACTAAAGCTTTGCTCTCTGTAGCATCTACTTTAACAAGAGCAATCACTGAAGAGCTCTGGAGTGCTGTTACCCTGCTAGCGTGTTTAAAAACTGCCAGGGATTCAAAGTATACTGAGTTGCAGGACAGAGAACAAAGACCTGTGTATGCTTCTGGGTGCTAACTACAAACTAAAACAAATAGCCTGGGGACAGGTGGACAGTAAAAAATTAAATTCTTCACAGTGCTGAACAGCTAGAAGTCATCTGCCAGATGAAGGCTTAAATATGTATTATAGGAATCAAACTATAATTCTACCCCATATAATAGAATGGATTTATGTAAAGTATCTTAATGCAGTTTTTACATGTAATGTAGAGAGAAAAGCAGGTGTAGGTGGGGAACACCAGATTTCACTGTCATTCAGACCCCTAATTCAAAATACCTTCAATTCAAATAGAGGAGGTGATCCCCACTCCCTTCTTTTCCCTGTTTTGCTCTGCTCAGCCAGTAACAGCTGTTTGTGCTTGACTAAGTTACAAAGGACCAAGTGATCCAATGTGAGACCTGTTCAACTGCTGAGTGCCATGTGACAAATTAGTCTCAAGAGCTTCATTTGTGGAGAACGCATTATACAATTATTGTTGCTTTTTAGGTACGAATCCAGCCTTCCCGAAGCACAACAAATGGACCTTGATTTCTCAAAACCACTGTTTACAACGGCTGCGTTATTCACTGCATGCAAGTAAGTACAGCTTGAGGGAACTTCTATGGGCTTAAATACCTAGGGAGACATCAACAGAGATAATGCCTACAGTGTAAGTAGTTGATTTTTTTTTTTTTTTTTGGCATGCCTGAACAGCCAGAAGGCTCTTTCCTAGCATGCCCTACTTTCTTTACTCCTGGAACTGGAGACAGGCCTAGCAAACAAGGCTACACTGCATTTGCCTTCAGGAGGAAGCAAAAGTATTCATATCAAATACACAGAAAAGAATCTTGAGATTTGTGTCCTAGAACAAATGAAATATGTCTTCCCTGGTGTCTGGTGGATGCTGTGGATAATTCCATTAGGACATATTATCCATAGCAGTAGTTGAAGAACTCCTGTTAGTGTTTTGCACTTTGCCATTTTGCACTTTGCCCTCCTTTTCAGCGTAAGCCGTGTAACAATAGTCACATTTTTAGATTTCACAAGAACTTTTTTCCTTTGTCAGACTAGATTTGAGCTAGGCATAAAGCAAAAAGTTGTACGTGGCTTTTGGTGGAAGACTGCTTAGAGTTGCAAGAATGGCTTACTAGCTTACATTTGAGCACCAAGAAGCAGCTGTTCAGAACGAGAAGCTTTGAGCCCTACACCACTGCATCCCGTGGCTCTAGGAGATGGATCTGTCTTAGCTGTAGGCCTGTATCAGCTTGGAAGGCGGGTATCAGGAGAGCTTGACTCAAACAATGCTTTGTAAGAATTTGCTTGCACACATATCCTCCCTTTTTAACAATCTTCGGAAGCAATTCAGGTGCCACATAGTTTTACAGCTCTTGACAAATGTTCTCTGAGTGGTCCCATTCAGCTCTTGACAGTAATAGGATTTTGCCCTTGTTCCCTTAAAACGTGCATAGTGTCTTATTCTAGTAGTTTCCCCTTGTAATTTGAACTAACCATGGGCTTCACTTCCTGACATGTCTTGATCAGGTAGTGTAGGGGTCTTTTTTTTTCCTTTTTTTTTTTTTTTTTTAAGCTATTTTTTTTCTAAGTGAGGAAAGGGTTAGAAAGGACCAAAACCTCTGGCACACTTTTCTTCATTCTCACAGTGTTGGTACAGTAAACGTCACCTCACCTGAGTGATAGTTGCTGAAGTCTTGTTTCCTACAAGGTTAAATCAATTTTCTGTTGTAGGTGCTTAAAGCTGAAAGTGGACAAAACTAAAATCTTGGCTACATCTGGGGTGAAAAAAGCAATATTTGATCGGCTGTGCAATCAGATGGAGAAGATAAGCCAGCAGCTCAGCAGTAAGTTTTTGGCCTTACCGTTGTAATACAGCATACCCATCACCTGGCCTCACAATGCCTCTCTCCTTTTCCACTGGTTATTTCATTCTGATCACTTTCAGCTGTTCCATTCTAGTAAAACCTGCCCACTGTTCCAGTATGTTGCCTGCAGTCCAGTTCCCAGTCACAGTCTGGGACTGACTTGCTTCTGGGGAAGTCACAACAGCTTACAATGTGACAAGGCAAAAATACCTGTTTTCCTCTCTACTCAAATGCTTGCTGCTCCGTAAAGTCTGTGCTGCAGTAATTTACTCTCTGCTTCTCCCGTATCTTGGATTCTCCTTGCCTGCTTTCTGCATCTTGTTAACATAGCAACAAAACATGGAAATTACCATAAACATTTTGCTACCTCTGTTGCTTTGACTGACACTTCTGTGTTTTCCCTTCCTCCACTGCAGTGTTAACACACATCTAAGCCTTGATCTTCTGGTGGTAATTCAGCCATTACCTGACACCAGGCCTCCACATGCCGCAGGCAGGCATGAGGAGAGTCTTTCTTACCTGTTGTTGAACTTAAAGCTCTCTTCCCTCCTTTTTGTGGAGGAAGATTGAAACACGATACGTGACTTCCCATCCTTGTATTTCTGTTCCTTCCTACTTATCTCCTTTTTTCCTTTCCCAGACTTTCATCCCCACACTACTACTGCCAGTACTCCTACGTCACTTGTCTTCATATTTCATACATGATGTTTTCTGGAGTGTAACTGCCTGAAGCCAGGCCAAAAGCTACTACTCTCTACCTAGGCATGGAGCTGCCCATGGTGAAGTTATCCCCTTCCCCCAGACAAGCAGCTAAGGGCAGCTGGTAGTTCCTGTACCAGATTAGGGAAGAATGTGCATCTGTATACAGTCTCCAGCATGTTGTTGGCATCTGTAATACAAAGCAGAGGTAATGACACTATTTTTTTCCATTTTTTTTAGAAGATGATGTCCCCGTGGTTGCAGAGACATCCGAAAGCCTGCAGACCGACCCAGAACACTGCGAGAAGGAAGACGGTAAGTTGCGTTTAGCTGTGAACTAAAACCAGAGCAGTTCTGGGCTTTGTTACTGCATACTGATACTTGAGTTATAATATCCTATAAGAATCAGTTGACAGCAGCTTATACAGTTCTGCAAGCCAGTGCCTAACAAATGAACTAAGTGAACACAGCAGGATGATGGCATTTATACTGTGGAGTTAAGTACAACTCTTACATTCAGCCACAGGAGTAGTGACTGTTGTGGGAGGCAGGCAGAGGAGCAAACCCCAGGATGATAATGCAGTGATAGTCCTTGTACATCGATAGATTTATCTCTGTATGCTTGCTGGTTATTCCCAGCACCATATTGCCCCGATGGCCCATCATGGACTTGCTCTTTTTATCATAGGATCTGAAGATGATGATGATGATGAGGTGCCATGTAAACAGCCAAAGACTGAAACAAAGCAAGACTATGAAGAATGGAAAAAGAGAATTCTGGAAAATGCTGCTAAGGCACAACAGGCCAATCGGGGTACTGATTCTGTGCCACCTTGTAATATCACTGCTGCTTGCTCATAGTTTTAATTCCCCCTCTGTTCTAACAAGTATTCCAGTAGCATATGAGTGACAGCTGGCTGGTAGTCAGCTAATATTATTTTTAATATTTTTAATACTTTTTAAATATTTAGGATTTTTTTATTAAATGATGTTGGTATTCAGATGATTTTTGTAAAAAGCATGTTTGATGACTTGCCAGGCTGGCATTTAAGCAGTTGTGACATTAGGTAGTAAGATAGCTTTGTTTTCCTTGCTGCAAGAAGCAGGTAACATTTCAATCCCATATTAAATGTGAATAAATTGTAAGTTACATGACCTTGTGCCTCAGGATGGAAGTAGTCAGTGAAAAGAGAGGGAGGGGACTAATGGTGCCTTGTTAAACAGTCAAATTGAAGTCGGATAAATTGTTTTCACTGCCAAATAAATATTTTTATCACTGAATTGAACTTAGTTTTTATGACCTGTGTGGGACTAAAGTCTCTTGTGCATGTAAGGGGGTGCCCAGCTGTTCCAAGAAACAATAAAGATACCAGAGAGAAAAGCTTTTTACTATATTGTAAGGTTTTTGGCAATCGCTTTTCACATGTAAAACCCTTAGAGGGTGGGCAAAATAAAAGACAGAGGACAGTGCTGTGGAAGATATCCGGGGAACAAGGATTTCAAAGCCAGGGCAGTGGGTAATTTGCATCTCAGGGCCATGAGCTTCAACTGAAGAGGAGAGGACTCTGCCCAATAGTTCTTGGAGACAACTTCTGCAGTCCTACACTTTTATCCCAGCTATTATACTATAGTGAAGGAAAATCACAACTTCTAGCAGTGCAGGGCTAGTATAACTTTAATGAAAGTCAAACCAAGCCTGCTGCCTCTCTCTTGTGTTTTCTATGTGAGTTGTGCATACAGACATCAACTTCCATAAACCTTAATTTCAAAACCCATAGGAAAGTAACTTCTGTCTGAACATAAAGATTTGAAACACTGTCCTTACATGAACTTCTCAACAGTATTTTAATGGCTTGCCAAAACCTCACCACAGTGCATGTTCCCTGCTTACCTGCGTGACAATGTTGGCAGCAGGGTTACAGATAGTTAATTCCTGCTTTAGCTTTCAGTTTATTGAGACTTTTTTTTTTTTGTAATTACTGTTCCAGTGTCCTATAGACCACGTGTCCTTTTAGCTTTTTGTAAACCCCAAAGCAAAATGCACAATTTCACATTGCAGCATTATGGGATGTTTCACATAGATGGTCTTCCTCGACTCTGCAACTACGTCATTCTGCAGTACAAAAGGGATTTCTTTCTGTTAAGAACTCAGTAGCAGTTCCACAGGCCAGGTACAGCCTCTCTTTGTAGAAAATGGAGAGGAAATAGAAGACAGCAGAGAACATCTATATTTATCACCCTCTTACAAAAATAGAAGAAGAAGCACACTAAGTAGAAAATCAAAACTTACTAAACATTTACCTTTCATTTCTTTGCCTCTTAATGCAATTGAAGCATTAAAGAAAGGAAATAACTTCTGGTCAACTCTAATTAGCAAGAGCCAAATTCATTCCTGACGAGAGTCCCAAAGTGAACCAGTAACTTTTTCAGGGAATGGACTCCAAACAAATGCCTGATGGGCAGAGAAAAATCTTAAGTTAATCAACCCCCCTGAGTAGGAGCTGTAAGAAAACATCTATTAAGTCTCATCTAATATGTGGCAGAGGGTCTTCAGGATGGGAGAGAACCCAAGCTAGTGGATGAGCATTCTGTAGTTAAGACCTATTCAAAGATGCTATCAGGTCTGACTTTTTATTTTTCAAAACAAAGAAGAGGATTAGGCCTGTTCCATTATAATGTAATTTATTAGTATTAGTTCAGAAATATACAGACCAATGAATGTAATCACATCTAGCATGCAGAACCACTGTGGAAGAAAAACATAAACAAAAGTGGGCCTTCACAGAAGGTGATACATTGTCAAGATTGCCTCATTTGATTTTAATCATTTTTCCCTGTGTTGATTCTGGAAGTGCTGCAGAGGCCCAGAATACAGGAGTAAAAAGTGAGAAGCACTAGAGTGGAAAAGATGACAAGGGTAAGCCATTCTTGAAATCCTCTTTTTTTCTTAGCAACCAACCCTGTTGCTCATTCAAGAGATATAAAAGTCCATAAAGTTAATGGAAGCTTGATGCCTTTGCTGGAAAGCTAATTTTAAGAAAAACCAGAAGCTAATAGTAGTAAGAGCTCGTCCAGCTCACACTGAGTTTGGCAGAAACCAGGATAGGAATAAAGGAAACCATAGGTCTAATTAAAAAAAAAGTTATACTTCTAGCTGCAAGACCTAAGTGGCTCCAGCTCTTTATACGTCAGGAAGTTTTAACATTGCAAATAAGTACAGTGAAGAAAGTTTAATGTTTGAGAGCGGAGTGGAGAAAAAGGGCTTCAACCTCCCAGCTGGGCCAAAGGCAAAGTCAGGCAATATGCTATTTCTCTGCCACTGAACAGCATTAAGATGTGTTTTGCATATCACAGCATATCCATTTTCCATATAAACTTGATTAGAATTGTCACAAAGGAGAAAAAATCCTCAAACTAAAACTTAAGTCACAGCCAATGAAAAGCACTCACAAATTTTAAATGTGTAATCAAGGGTCTGGAAATCTCTGGACAACATGAGGTCTTTTTGCACAAAACCAACAGTCATTAGGTAACTTTTATTTGTGGCAGTTTCCCTTATCTCCCTCACAAAGTAAAAGTTCAATCAATTGACCTCAACTCAATTGACTATAAGAAAAAACAGTAAGGGACAAATAGACTTAAATTGCTTCAAACCAGATACGTCTTCTTTGCTAACCAGGTAGTACCTTCTTTTTAAAGGAAAATAGGAAACAAAAAGAATCAAAAAAATTCTCGAGTAGTTGTACTGAATCATCACCCTTATGTTTTAGAAAAAAATAATCTTTTTGGAAAACTTATAAAAGAAAAGGGTGTCCAATATCTTTTTTTTTTTTTTTCCCTAAGTAATAGACACCTGAGCAAAAAAAAATAAAAGTGTCTGGCAGTGCTCTGAAATTGATGAGGTACAGCAGTTGTGAAGAAAGCCTTTAGAGACCCCATGCTTAGTGTGGGAAACCAAAAAATTGCTCAGGTGTTTTCTGGTATAAACAGACCAACAATATTCTGCAGAATCAAAGCCTTCAGCAAGAAGTCAGCCCTACTAACTGCCATATTCTTCCATCACTATGTACAACTAAAAACTTGTAAAAACAAACCAAGGCATTTTCTGGTTTCAGAAGTCATTTCAGTGCCTCTGCCTCAAGGCACTTCAGGAACCTAAGCACTAACACGCAATATTCGAGAAAGACCGATGCAAAACTTCACGTTATAAAAGAAAAGGGTAGAAACTACTGAAGATACGGAGTCCTTCTCCCATGGCTTCATGTCCGTCTTCATGAGTGCTAGATGCTTCTTACAAGCTTATGGAAGCTTGACAGCCATACTCTGAAACCTCTTCAGTCTGTTAGCAGCAGCCACCACATAAAAATGTTTCTGTGAACAAAACAGAATAGTCCAAGTGTGAGTGTAACTGAAGTAAAGGACTTTCTATGGCCGACACGGAGTTTCTTTCAGCGCAGAAAAAAAATCCATTTACCTCTAGCCACCCACACCTTGTGTGCATCACTGTGCATTACAGCTGTGTATTCTGTATTTTAAGGACTGGTTATACAGTGACCAGCTGAAGCAAAGTCCTACTTGAAAGTGCTGAAACATGCTACTCTTGGTGAAAATCTGAGGTGGATAAAAAACTGGCCAAACAGGCAGGCCCAATGTTCTCATCACTGGAACAAAGTTAGTTGGAGGCCCGTTACTAGTGGTCAATACTGGGTCCAATCCTGCTTAATATCTTCATTAATGATCTGGATGATGGGGCAGAGCATTCCTGCAGCAACCTTGCAGGTGACAGAAACCTGGGAGGAGTGGCTGATTCAGCAGGGGGTCATTCTGCCACCCAGAAGGACCTCAGCAGGCTGGAGGAACGGGCTGACAGGAACCACATCGAGTTCAGTGAGGGGAAATGTGGAGTCCTGCACCTGGACAGGAACAAGCCCATGCCCCAGTACATGCTAAGGGCTGACTGGCTGAAAAGCACCTTTGCAGAAAAGGACCTGAGGGTTCTTGTGTCTTTAGATGATGTACTTTTTAAAACACAAATGCAAAAGTGTGAGATAAAACAGCTGGAGTGCAAGAATGGAGAAAGCAGAAGGCTCAAGTTTAACTCCTTGACAAGAAATTACAGCTCTCCAGTGACAGGAGAGAAGGAAATGGACCTGAGTTGTCCTCACATTTCCTCCATTCCTTATTCTTAAAAGATTACAACATTCACCTTTCAGGAGCAATTATTTACTATCCAATAAAGATTCCAGTAGAAAGTCTCATCTATCATTTCTTTAACCAAAATTTACTTCTGAAAGAGTATGGGCTTATCAGAAAGGTCCTGACAAGTTCTCTGGATGTGTTTAAACCTATTTTTTTCTCTCTTTTTTCTCTTCCACTCTCTACAGTGGGAGGCACAAAACTGCCTTATATTGTACCCCTACCCTATAGTGACAACACAACAAAGCAGCTGTTGTCAATGCACAAATATCTCCATTATGAGAAAAAAAAATCAGAGTAAGCTAAACAGCATTTGAAGCCTCTGCACTTGTAAAGAAATAAGATGTAAAACTTTAAATACTAATTAGAAGGAGACTTCCCAAACTCATGTTAACAAGAAAAAACCCTACAAGTAAAAGTAAGTCATGGTCCAAAGAAGCAGATAACGTCCCTGCCTGTGTTGAGCTGTTTTTCCTCTGGATGTAAATTTTCCAGGCTAATCTAGTTACCTTCCATTTTCTCTGAGCCATGTAACTCTGCAGCAACAACTGGGACTTCAGGCGAAGCTTGGACTTCTTGGCTTTGGCAGGCAGATTGTTTAACCACTCGTGTTTCAAACACTGCGTTGCACTCATCCGGCAGCTTCAGGAAAGGAAATCTAACATGTAAACATAGCCACCCTCTTGCCATTCTCAGAGCCTTGTACTCCTCAATATTACTGATCAATGAATTTTGCCTTAAATAAACCAATGCATGTTCTTGAAATGCTGTTCAACCCAGATCATAGGGTCTTAACGACATCCTGCACTCCAACATAAGGAGTGAGTGGTGTGAAAAGCTGCTAGGGGGTCTGCAGTGGGTTGATTGTCCTGTCCTTAAATATTCAGCTGTGCTTTTCTTTTTTTTTTTTTCTTTCCTTTTTTTTTTTTTTTTTGGAGGGGGGGGCAAGGGGCATGTTTCGAAGCAGCAGCTGTACAGGTTCATCAGTCTATGTACCATTTTGTTATATGCATCAAGAACCGCTGAAAGAATAACTTCATACAAAAAAAATATTTTTTCTGTTACCTATGTACCCCTATAATGCAGGCTTATTATGTGCCTCATATTTAAAAAGCACAAATGTCTATTCACCCTAAACTAGGATCAAGCTAAGCACAGATTATACCCAGACATTCATCAGCAGGCCCAAACATGAAAACCTATAAAAAAGCTTTGATAAATACAGTCATAGAGAAACGTGTGTTATTTGGGAAGGTTTGGGGAGGGAAAGCAGCATGGGGAAGAGAGACAGAAAAGGTTGAGAAAAAAATTGTTCAGAATGTAATTAGTAATCTAACGGATTTGTCTGATTTAGGTAATGACCTCGAAGATACTAATATTCTAAGCACTTCTTTGAATTCCCCTCATACACACAATCTACTTTATTGTGTGCATCGTTTCCTGTTTTGATTAGTTTTGTATCGCTACTCAGCAAGACAAAAAAACTTTCTACCCACTAACCCCATCCATCTCCGTACTCATAGTCTGACATCAACATCACCCTCACTCCCTTGGCATTTCATACATACAATTATTTTTTATTTCACTGGAGCCCAGAATAAGAAGCCACATGCAGAGTTAAGTCCCAAATGCTCCCTAATATCTACCAAATGCATTTAGACCACTTTTGAAGAGAACTACGCACATTTTCACAGCTGAAGCTTCCATTTATCCTCTGTGGCATTGAATTTTTTTTTTATTTTTTTTTTTTAAAAAGAAGAAGAAATAGCTTTTCCTCAGAGAAGGAATATTAAAGACAGATTCCTACAGAGCAAATCCTTCCAGATTTCCTTTGTTCTGCCTCTATTGATGCTGCTGTGAAAGGCAACATTCCTCAGCTATGGTACATAGACATCTTCCTTTTAAACAGGGGCTTCTGAATCACTGAGAAACTGCCCAGTAAGCACAGGTAAAGCAAACAAAATCGTCACATAATAAGTTCTCATTGTTGACTAACTCAAACAGTCAGCTAGGAAGAACTTCATGTTACTAGGCGATCAGAGAAGGAAAAGTACCTTTTCTCTTTCACAAGTAGTCTGGAAATAAAGTCTTTTGCTTCCTCTGATAGCTGTTCAAATGCTTCTGCATCAAAGTCCCAGCTGCAATTGACTACATAATTCATCGTCTCTGCATCAGTTTCTCCCAGGAATGGGGATAGGCCACTAAGCCTTAAAAAAAAGGAAAAGAAAAAAGTGGAATAGGAGGTAAGTATCTATATGCAAGATGAGTTTCTCCTCTCCCGAATCCTCTGCTTTATAATTGTAGCTAGCTTATCAAGAGGAAGGGCTCTCAGTTATGGGGGGGGGGGGTGTTCAAGTTCTCAGTCCCTATTAAAGATGAGCCAATAGTTCGGAGCAATAAAGCATCACCATATTAGTGTTACTGTCTAGCAGCTAAGTCAGGGAGCACTGTTAACGGATCCCCCTAGAAAAATAATTCAGCAGGGATTCAAGTACATACTTCAGTGCATTCTCAGCTAGGAAAGCTAGGAGGGCTCAAGAGCTTTCCTAAACCAAGGTGCATATCCCAGTTCGGCCTGAATTAAACTGAATTCTGAACAATAGCATCCTGTTTTCAATTAGTTTCTAAGCCCTGATTTATTGTTTCAATAATTTATTCCTTCATTCAGCTGCTTTTTGGCTAACAAATTAAACCAGAAATTTATCTCATTCACAGAAAGCATCTGTGCAAAATTCTGAGAAATTTTCAAGCAGAATTGGCTTGTCAGAAACCACAGATTTTGGTCAGACAAACCCTCTGCAGCCATAATGCAGATATCAGAGATGTCTTACCTTCATTTGTGATGCAACCTGTGGCCTAACATCTGACATTAACCCCTCTGTGCAGATGCACATCAAATCCCAGCTAATAAAATAATCAGACTGCAAACGTGAAAATTAATCAATATCCTCAAGAATGCAATCAAAATGGAAATTTAGACATGCTTTGGTCCACTCCTCTGAGTAATCATGACCTGACCCACTTGAACTTGCTAAATAAGTTGGTAAACACATTTATGTATTTATCAAAAGGGTTACTTGTTTAGAGACTTAGTATCCACCTTATATCTTCATATTAAAAGGCTGTAGCTTGGGGTTATTTGTTTTTAACAATGAATTCGGAGTCACATCCAAATGGATTAAATGGCTGTTGTATTCCTGCTTTGCAGATACACTCCACTGGTGTGTTCTTGCAGAGCCTTTGGTGCCACTGCCACAATTCCTCACATGCTTACTTACAACATGTATGTGATGACTCCTACACTCCACATGTCTGTTGGGAAGGAAACAAAGTCATAGTTCACTACTTCAGGAGCCAAGAACTCTGGAGTTCCAAAATTAACCTTCAGTTTTTCACGAGGCTTGTACCTTTATCAGAAAGAGATATGTGTCAGTGCTGAGAGCAGGCTGGGGAAACAAACCTCTCATTTGTAAACATCAAGGCACGCCTAAAAGGACAGAGCATCCAGACTCACTTAGACAACTAGGACAGCATTAAGGTCTTAAAAGGATAAATTGGTGAATTTTGCTGTGACCACAGGTGTAATAAACCATCAGCTATCCCCTTGCCAGAGCAAAACAAAAAGGAAGACCAAGGGCAATACAACCTGCAGAGGCGTCTCCCAGAAAGTGATAGAAGACTCTCTGCCAGGCTCCGCAGGATGCTTTCCAGCAGATACTGTCCAGCACAACACAAATAGACCAGCTTCCATTGAAATGGGTTAGAAGAGCATTAGTTTTGTGGGATGTGCCCAGCTGTACTTCAGGTCTATATAACAGATATGAGCACAGTATAGCTGCTGAGGTGGGACTCTGAAGAAGATGATTTCCACAACCAGAACCTGCACACCTGCACAACAAAACTCAGCAGTCATGAAGTCTCTAGCGCCTTCATGATGTCCCTAGAGTAAAAGCTCTACATGGGGAATCATTTTGAGATAATAAGAACAGCAGCATAGGTTTATCCAACAGAAACATTATTTGAAAATGTAATTAGATAATTAATGCACACAGCAGAAAACTCATGACTGCAGCAGCATACTAGAGAACTCATTCACATATCAGAATCACTTCAGGGCCCCAAAACACAAAAATATAACAAGAACTACCAGAAGCATGTTTATTGAAAAAAAAAAAAAAAAAAAAAAGAAAAGAAAAGTAACTTAACTCTTACCTCCTTGCTAATCCAAAATCAATAATTTTAATCTGGTTTCCTGTGCGATTTACACATAATATGTTTTCAGGCTACAAAAAGATAAGAGTATTTTTAGTCACATTTATGTCTGACATACAAATCCAGCAAAAGAGTAAAAAAAAAAAAAACTCAGAGACAGTCATAATTTTTAGGATGATTCTTTTCCTTCTATTCCCATTACAGAAGAGATTTGACTGGCATACTGAGTTAACGAACGGTTTGGTTTTTGATCTATAAAGAAGTTTAGCTTTTGTTCCTGTGAACTTTTGTGTTCCTCTGTGAAAACAGAGTAGAAGTTTTGCCTTCAAAAGCAAGCTACCAAATAAACATTGAAAAAATATTAATTTCTAAAGCTTCATTCACTGTGACTACTCAATTAAGGAAGTTTTTTTGTTTGTTTGTTTTTTTGGTTTTTTTTTAATGAAATAAGTCAATTAAATAATTCTCTTCTTGCAATTAGAGACTGTAGTGGTCCAAACTTCAGCAACACTAAAGAGTAAAGAGTATGAACTACTGACCTTCAGATCTAAATGGAGAATATAATGCTGGTGCAAGTAGTGGACTCCTTCACAGATTTGTTTGGTAAATAAGATTGCATCCAACTCTGTTAGATGGTAGTTTTCATCTATGATCCGGTCAAACAATTCACCACCATCAAGACTAAAATTTTGACATAGAGAAGTGTTAAAAAAGCTAAAATTTCTCATTAGCTCATCTTATTTCTAAATTGGAAACTTAAGTCCTAGTTTAGCACAGAACCTAACATTACCATCCAGTAAAAGTGTATCAGTACTCTCAGTGACTTCAGGAAAATTATTTTTGAGTGTGAGATAAAGTATTAATCTACAGCACCTTCCAAATTAGAATAATATTTGGTGGGTGCAGGGAGAATCAAACAAACTCAAGACCACACAACCTGGAGACCAGATGGGGAACTGGAGAAAGCCTAGAGAAAGAAACTCGTCAACCTATGCAGTGTAATGAATGAAACTTCTAAAACTGAAAGCTGCTTTACAGGAGCTGACAATTAAGTCTGCACAAAAATTAAGAGAACATTACATTTAAACATAGCTCCAACAAGGTTCTGCAACATAACAATTTTAATTTTCTATTTTAAAAATTGTAAATACACATTTTAAATGTACTATGTTTATATTTGCTATTTCATTTTGTTTCCTTTTTTTCTTCACACCATTAACAATTAGTTCTGTAGTAATTCAGTTTGTTTATAAATGAAAAGCAATATGCAACTACACAGAAAAGCCAGGAGGCATATATTATTAGACCTCCCTTTTGTGAATTCCATATTTGATTTAGATTTATTTTTTTTTAAGCTGCAAATGGGAAGGCATGCTTATTAAGCTTCATATTATTCAAATAGCAGCAGACCATGAATGTAAGGAATTACTTTCTCCATGTCTACTCTATTTCTACTTGAAACACTTCACTTCTCCTCTTGTCTGGGTCTCTCACATTTACTTTTTCTCTGAGGTTTTACTTACCCTCAACACTTCTTTAGAATTTCGTAGCTAGGTACAATGTTAAGGGGCCTGTAAGTTAAACTAAAATGAAAAATGAACCACAGTGAAGTTCTGTTCATTAACTATCTTGTAATTTGGTTCATGCACTTGGATAGCTACCTTTCTTGGCACTTGCTTAAACTACAAGGTTGCCAAATATATTTATATATTTTTACCTGAAGAAATTACCTTGAAAATAAGTATTTTCTACTCTCACAGGCTGTGAAGCTACTCTAGACTTTTTCACACCTCGGAATTATCGTTCTCAGTTTCTTCTAGTGACCAAAGCAATCTCCAAAAACTGACACTTTCAGAGATAATTTAAACTTACTATTCCATGACCAAAGTGATATTATTTTTGGCTTCAAAGGCATCATAAAGCTGGATCAGATTCACGTGATTTAATTGGTTCATTATGTTAATTTCATTTTTCACTTCCTCCTGAAAAAAAGAACAAATGAACAAAAAATGAGCAAATATGCTCCTTAATTTCTAACATATTCAAATGCAATTATTTCAAACCCTACAGAAGCTATACCACAGGCCTCATGTGAACAAACAGCTTAATCACAAGCACTGGAGATGACAAGCAGTCAAACAAAGCCCAAGCTACTACTTACTAAGACAGATTTTACAATATTTGACACTATGCAATGAGAAGTTGACTTCTGTGGTCTGATTCAGTAAGGTAGTGGTAAGGTGTTTGCAATACGTTCATGTAAAACAAGCAACGGTATGCTCACTTAGGTTCACAGGATCATGGTTACCTTTTCTTTTGCTCCTTTCACTTTTATGATTTTGGCTGCCAGATTGAGACCAGTTGCTATTTCCGTGCACTTGTGGACTTGCCCAAAACGCCCCCTGTTGATACGAAACAAAAGTTGGAATACAGCTTAACACAGCTCACTGCAAAAAAAACTTTTAAAACTATTCTTATCATTGATTTAAAAATAGCACAGTACAAAGTGAACAGAATCAGGTGGCCAGCAGCATGAATCTCCTCTTTCTCTCAGCTTATGAAGGATTAGTTTTATCTTTCCAGCCAGTTGTTCAATGCTTACATTAAAATATTATGCCCCCTTCGTATTACTACGTTTCATAGCGGTATGGTGACCTGATGATATTCTTTTTCGGTTCTGTAACTGTACCCACTTGCTGTCCTTCAGTGATGTGTTAGTGGGTATATTAACAAGGATATTTCTGTCTTGATCTCATAACTTTTAAAATGACTAACACCCGTAACCGTAGCCACTCCACAGCCTGCATTTCTTGCATGTTGTAAATTCTCCCCTGTGTCACCCAGATACATTAATGTCCCTTGGGATGATTTCTAAACATCATCTTCACTGCTATTGCATCATCAGGCTTATACTTGAGCCATATTCATACTTGGATTAGCTTGTTAATCAAAGCTTCTTGTCAGATAAGTAAGTATACAGCCGCACAAAGGCTGAAACAGCTGCAGATTTCCCATGAGTGAAGACTAAATGCAAGGTCAACATAATTGTAATTTTTCCCCTTCGTTTTCTTTCACAAAATATTCAGCATGGGAAAAAAAAAAAAAAAAAAAAAAAAAGATCTTTAGAAGCTGCCTGACTTAATGGGCTTTAGTGACTTGAAATGCCTTGCATCTGTCTGCCTGAGAGTTACAAGTTTTTCTCACATCTCCAGCTGTGGCCAGGATCATTACAACAAATGCAAAAGAGAGTCATCCAAGATCACAGTCAGGAGCCTGAAAATTGAACTGGGGCAGAACCAGTAACCTAAAGACCTTGGAAGTGCCCTTAGATTATATACCAACCCACAGGCAGGTTGATACAAGGGAAACTATCATAGCCCAAAAAAAGCCATGAGGATGAACAGAGGCACAGAAAGATCTGACATCCCCTTTGCATTCTTTTTCTTTGCTTTACTATCCTAGATAAAATCTACTCTTTTCTTGCTGTACTTTCAGTTCCAACCAACTTCTTCTACAAGGCTTAAGGCACTGAGAATGTTACAGAACGTGACTATATCAAAATAGAAGAGAAGGTATTCATAAGACATACCAAAAAACAGCTAGACAGCTTTTGCTCAACTCAAACCCACGGAGTAAAGAAGTGAGCTGGTATCTGCCACTCCCACGCTGCTGCACATTGGAGCCACCTGCAAATGATCTCTCTAGTCCGTGATCTAACTGCATTTCCTTGTGACTTCGCCACCACCTGCAGTACAGCTTTAGGGACACAGAGACTTACCCCCCAAGTACTTCATGACGACACACTGAGTAGCACGTTGTCACTTCTGTTTGCTTGACACTCACTACGCGATGTTCAAAAGGAGCCGGGGGAGAAGGGCTGTCATCTAAAGAGGAGGAAACCAGGTTATCGAGACATTTTGCCACATAAGACTGCAACTTCAGCTTCTTTGTACCAGTGTTTTCAGTCCACAAGACATGCATGCCACCGTGTTGTGTTGGTCAGTAAAAGGAGAAGTCTCAATTGTCTTTTGTGGTCCTGGTAGCTACAGCTCCACAAATCATACATCCCCTCGCTTTCAGCATCACTATTCCTGAAGGGGTAAGTCCAGTTTCTCAGAGATGAATTGCTGAGGCAGAGCTGGGAATGCAAAACACAAATGCATCTCTTCCCCTGCTGCAGCACTCAGCTTTTCTGTGGCAGTAGGGCTCTAAGGGAAAAATACCAAGGGCCTAGACAAGCCAACCACAGACTGCTGCTGGTAAGCTGCTCATGAAAATGCTCAAAACAGAACTTTAGTATAAAGCACTTCAGTACAGGACTACCCTCTCTCATCTTTTCTCTTTGCTCTTGTTCATCTACCATGTCATCACTTTTTCTTCTGCTGGAATTTGAATAAGCACTGCAGTTTCTGGATAACATTAAACATGACATTATTTTACTATTTTTAGAGTGGAATGCAAGTAAAATATCCAGAAACAACGGAATTATTTCTTCATTTTAAATGAGAATCAGTTGAGTATGCAAACTCAAGTACTTGGCTTTTTATCAAAAAAGTAAATAAAATAGGATTACAAAAATATATACATTTGCGTTTGTAGAGAGCCACAAGGGAGGTACTGAAAACATCCAAAACCTCTCTATTGCTTCAAGTAAAGAGCTTTTACTGCTAACAGTCTTTTACAGATGAGAAATAAAGGCCTGTAACTGAGGATGGGATTCCACCTCCTGACTCTCAACCCTGCTTTTTTAACACAGTAAAATCACAGGACACTTTGAGTATTAACATTTTACTTTATGCATTAACAAAAGATGTCACCTTACAAAATTATCTGGAAGTTTTAAAAAAAATTATATTTGATCTTCTTTTCATCATCAAAGGTATCTATAGTGTTTTGGTAAGTGCTCTTGAACTGTAAGACACAGGTGGTAGAGCAAGTACCACTCCAGCTATTATTTTATCTATAATACACGAGTAACCGTATAAAAGTATAAAAGTTTCCGAAAGTAAGTACAAGCAACCTACCAATGACCACTTCATCCTGTGTGGAAGGCTCTTTGCTAGCTTCCAATGACGTAGTGTTCTGCGGTACCATTCCTGCACATTGGCCTACATCATTTTCACTTCCTCCTGAAGATGCAGACTCAGATTCTCTCTTCTCAGAGGCAGTAACTGTCAAGGAATCTTCTGCTTTTGTTGTTTCTTGATGTATTTTCACTTCTACCCCCAGATCTTTCTTTGGCTCTGTTGCAGAGGTATTTTGTGAGGTTTTAGGCTTACATTTTAGTTCTGACTTGTCTTCAGTGTTTTTACCTGGTTTGGACTTGTTCAGTAACAGCTGTTGGTTGCCTGTTTTTGATGCATGTTCATTTTGCTTACTGTCCCCTTTCACTTCTTGATTTGGTTCAGTGCTGATGTTCTTAGGACTCTGTTTAAGTTTTAATTTACCAGGCAGCTGTTCTTGTACTTCTGCTGATGTGGAGGATGGGGATTTTACTTTGGGACATCTGTGTCTGCGATCATTTGAGATTTCTTCCTTGGTCTCGATCTTTTCTTTCATTTCAGCCACATGGACATTGATGGATATCCTGCAGAGCAAACAGTTGACATTTCATGCAGATGACTAGCTTTGCTGTTGTAAATTTGTGTGGGAAGAAAATTAAAATGCAGATTTCTACAGTATTAAAGAAACCTAACCATATCGATCCTCTTAAAAAATACAACACTAGAAAGCACCAAAAACTGTGCTGATGCTTCTTCTGCATCCTTGTCTGTGTATATGTCTGCCTTCTCTGAACACAAGATGTCGCACAGACTGGAAAGTATTATCTCCACCGTTTGAAAGCTCTTCCACTTTTTGCAGCTATTACAGTCGGTCTAATAAACTACTGCTTGTGGGCAGAAAGGTGGTAGTGACTGTCTTCACCAACTACAGGCCAAGTACTTCAGTGTCTGACTGTTCATACAGCTTTACATATCTGAATGTTCACATCCATTCTAGTCATCTTGCAGCTTGCTGACTTGCAAACTCAAATGTGTGTTTGTCTTATGGAATAGCATTCTTCCCACAGCCAAGTGTTAAAAACACAACTTTCATAACTCTCACTCCATTAATGCTATCCTCCTTGGTGTTTCAGCTACAAGAAAAGTTTAAACATTTTCCCCCTCTCTCTTGTTGCCTAAAAAGAATATGTTTTAAAATCAAACCTCTATACACCTACAGTCCAAATACACTTGTATTGTAATTTGAGTCGGCTGTTACTGGTTCAGCTGTCAGTAACAGTCTGATTTCAGCGAGGCTGAACTGAAGCCTGTGAAGTCTTCAAGTAGATTTCATATAACTGAAATGAAAGAAAATTTCTGAAGTCTAGGGGAAAATGCATCCCATTTCCCAGAAGTTACTGCCTGTTCCCGTGAAGCTACCTTATCACAAAATATGTAAAATAAAATTGTTTCCACTTTTGCTTAATAAGAGTCCGAAGTCTCTCATGTTTAGCACCTTTAACACCCTATGCATTGTGCTATGGATCTAAACTGCACCAGGAGTGAGCTACTGGAGCAGCTGAACACTGCTCTGAGCAAACACTTCCACTGCTATCTAGACAAGCCTGAACTTGACAGGACTCTTGGGCATTTCTCCAAACAGGAGAACACAATGTTCTTTTGACACTTCTGTGTGGGCTTACAGACTTCATTAAAAGTAGCATTCATTTTTAGAGACTCATTTACTGAACTCACAAGCATAATAGCTACCTTGTTCAGGAGGGCTGCCTTCCTCTGGGATTTACTCTAGGTTCTGCCTTCTCGTTAACTGTTGGCCTCCAAACCCCCCAAACCAAACTTCTAAGGGGCTGCACAACTGTTCGTCAGCTGCTTCACAAACACCTTGAGCCAACCTCAAGGTGGGAGCCTCTGAGGCAGCACAGACCCACGCCAGCTTGCTAGAAGCAAGGTGCCTGCAACTCACAAGCCAAAGACTATAACCCACAGGCAAAATACAGGAAGGTCCCTCGATTCATAGTGCTATTACACCGACCAATTTGGAGATAACAGTGTCTATAACCTGTACACAAATTTGCTCCTGAATGTTAGCATGAGGCAGTGGTGCTGAAAGCTTCTACTGCTTTCTTCTACCATGTCCTTATGCTTAGCTTAGGAGAAATAAACCCAATGAGCCAGTCTTTGCAACATCTTTTTTCTTGTGAAGCCTTAGGTGCTGAGATAGGACAACTCTCTCTTTCTTTTCTCTCTCCCTCTCTCTCTTCTTTTTTTTTTTTTTTTTTTTTAAAAGGAGTCCTGTAAGCCCAGTAGACACCTACCCAGTGCACAGGAAAATTTAGATGAAATTTAGACGTCTGCCCCATATTTCCAAGTACTGATAAAATTCAAAGTTTCCAAATTCAAGTATGCACATACAAAAGTAATATCACATTCTTGTCTGGGCTTCAGGTATCAATTTGTATACAGAAGGAACAGAGTAATTGCACACACACAGTAATGTACATTTATACTTAGGTGTGACTGTATATACCAGCCATCCATACACATATTTGCGAACCCCAACAGGGAAGGCATGGCACCTAAAGGTTGTCATAGAATTGGCATCTATTGGAGTTTGGTTGGTAGGGTTTTGTTTGTTTTTAATGGACTTAAATCCTGATTAAATAATTTTAAAGGAAAAGGATTATAAAAGTCATATTGCAAAGCACTTATATGAGGAAAAGATTGGGCAATAAAGAATAAAAAGAAAAAAAAATGAACAATCTGGTCATACCTTTAAGTAATCAAGGCATGAAAAAAATCCTTGAAAACACCAAGGATGTGAAATGGAACAAATTCTTCAGTTTTGTTATATACAAGTAAATATCTTATATTTCTTTCATCCTCACGTTTAGAGAAAAAAAAAAGGATTTTGAGAGGAATGATTTATGAAAGTCCATCTATGTGAGCTATAGAAAGGCAGTCTCATTTCTATCTCTAATACACGGTAGCCACTATCATATCAAAGGTCTCCTATAGGTCTAGCCCTCTGACTTCTTGGCTTCATGAAAATTTACAGGGGGTTCTTGGTGCTTTGAGTTTTTTTGTTTTAACCATTTGTAAGGTTTCACTGCACCTTTCTTCAGCATGGCTGTTTTATCCCTCGATCATGCCTAAGCAGAAACTACCTCCTTTAATAACTTTTTTTTTTCCTTCTAACACGTGAAATGGTTTCAGATCATACAGAAAATTACCAAGAGGCCATTACCTGGTACTTGTCACTTCACACCCTGTGTCAGATATAGCCTGGGATGGTGAGGGCACAGCTTCCCGGGATGCCGCACTTGGCAATGGAGGTTTGTTTTCATTCTCTCCAAGTTTCTGATGAACAGGCTGCCTGGAGCACTCATCTAGGCGTGGGGCTCCATCCATATCGTGTGCTTTAACAGGAACATTTTGGTTGCCTACGTGATCTTGATTTACAAAGGGAAGACCATTGTGTTGATTCAAGGCTTTGACACCAACGTCTTTTTGCTGTTGACAGCTCTTAGAGCTCTGTTTCTTGCCAGCACCTTCTACTGCTTGCTGCTGTGCTGTCCTCTCTTTAGCTTGGGGTTTCGAGTCAGATTTGTTGGCTACAACACTGGAAGCATTCACCTTCTCACATGCTTCTTTGTTTAGATTTAGCTTTTTCACGCTTTTAGTCTCTGAATAAAAACATGCCATTAATAAGCTATCCTTGACAAAAGTGACAGCAAAAAGAAAAGGAGCAAAGTAAACCAACCATTCAAAACAACCTATGAACACCTGAACAAGTAGCAAGAAAGCACCCACTGAAAGGTTTAAAAATCCTTACACCAACAGGCTGGAAACAGCCATTATTAAATCTCATGGCTTAATCAGCATCTTAACTGCTTTTCCACAAAAGGGAAAGAAGGTTCTTCCATGCTTTCCCATGACAATGATTGTGCATATTAATAATGGAAATTTCTCCGGTAACTTCTTTCATGGCTCAGCATGCACAGGTCACTGGCTATCAAGATCAGTTCACAAACTTGTGTAGCCTTGGACTCAAAATTGTGATCAGCTGTCTGCTTTATTTTTGTTACTTCCTAAATGCTGAAGCTAAAAAGGGACTGTCCATTATTTAAAGGATTCACTGACATTTTGTGAAGACAACAGCAATGACAGGGTCTGCTCAACATCACGTTCACCCTGTTGCAACTCACAGGCAATGGATGCAACACGGCAACACCCAGACAGCTACATCCTATTTAGGAGTCTAGCCCTGACATGGCAATGAAACTTGCTGATTAAAAAAGATACTCCCAATGTCAACATGTCCCTGTTTCAGAGAGGGAGAGGGTTGGGCCAGTTGTATGGTTTAGGTTTGCTGTGCGATATTGCCACCACCTTCATGGTATCTCACAAGTACTGCTCTCTTAAATCAGATCACTGTTACATGAAAACAAAGAAACTGTAGCCAAGCAAAGATGCTGCTTTTTGTTTTAGGTTTTTGTGGGGTTCGATCTGGGGGACAGATGTTCTTACATAAAATGTAATCCCAATACTGGTGGATGAAGTTACTCAGTCACATTTGAGTAATTCAGGTAGTGGGAAACAGCAGGCTATTAGTTTTCAGTTTGTCTGCTGCACATTCTAGAGTCAAAGACAGTAGCATGCCCAGAGTGCCACATACCTTCCAAAGGCTTTTTGCTTTCAGTTTGGGTTCCTCTGTTACTAAGCCCATGCTTAGGTTTTGCACCACTCTCTTCAGGCTTATCTTTGGCCTAAAAACAGCGGAACACAAAAATAACAGTTATAGTCAAGAGTGCTTATTTCCCACTAGGTTCCTCTAACTCTGTAGGTACTGAGACCCTGTAAAATGGACACTGACACCTCTGACCTTCTGAATGTTTAGGTACTATTGTATTTCCTTTCCACTTTATTGAGTCTCTCCCTGCTTTTGCAAAAAGGCAATACTTCTAAAACATGATGACACAGAATAATACATTAGATCTCTGCTTTCCAAAATTTTAACTGTAAGAGATTTTACCTCATGTAATCTGTATTCACACTGATTAAAAAAAAAAAAACAGAATATATAAAGCATAAGAAGTATCAGAAGTGGAAATTGCATTGTATTTGTGTCACTTGTTGACTGGTGACTGAAACACAAGCAGTATCTTTATAGATACAGTAATATATTTGTCTCAAAACATCTAAAGATTCATGATTTGAACTACAATAGAGGTGATATAGAATATAGACAAAGAACCCTTGGCTTTATTGCAACTCTTGTATACGTACTTGACATTATATGTCACCTCTGTTATGATTAAAAGCAATCTTATTTTATTTTAGCAGCACAGATTTATTTTAAGCAAATTTAATCCTATAATTAACACAGCACAGAGGAGAGTTATTTTATTTTAACAGCATCACTAAACACTTCAAACAGCAATACATTCATAATATAATTAAAAATAAATAACAAATATTTAGCAAAAAAAATTACAAAAATAAGAAAAGGCGTATTTCTAAAAAGGCTAATTCTAAGAAGGCTATTTCTAAAAAGGCTATTAATAAAAGGCACATTTCTATTTCTTGGCTGACATATAATTAAAATCTAGTAGTGAGCAGCCTCTTATCTTCATTTATATAAGGAAATAAACAATGCCTCATTTTTTTCTGCAGATAATTGATTAGAAGTCTACTGCAAATCGGACCCTTCACTTGTTAGTAAAAACAGTTAAGGATTAAGCTTTTCATGCTCCAACCTTATAGATTCCACAACAGAACACTCTTCCATCCCTTCCCCCCCCCCAACAAAAAAAATAAAATTAAATTAAAAAAAACACAACAAAATACCCCAAAATAGTAAAATACCATTACCATTTTTATTACAGCTCTAAGCAAACCTGCAACAATGACCAGGGGTAACATTATTCTTGCAAAATCCTATGTGCAAAGAAAGCCTTGGATAAGCAACAATATAATGACGTTTTGTTGTTGCTGCTGGTTTTCCCTTTTTTTTCCCCCCTATCCTTTTTCTTTTTTTTTTTTTTTTAATTAAAAAAGTGGCTTGGATCCTACAAAGCTCAGTTCACAGTCTTTTATTAATTTGACTCCAACCCAGAAAATGTCTTCCATAAACACTCCTATGGCATCCCTGGAATGCTGTCATACTATCAGCAAACAGCTTCACCCAAAAATGAAAACATAACCTCTCCACTCCCATCCCCATACTTAGTAACCTTGTGCAAAGCCAGCTCTGCGATAAGCTGCATGCTGCTACAAAACAGCAAAGGTTGGAGAACAGCAACAAGCAAATAAACTATTTTTGAGTGCAACCCCAGTGCAACTGAACGTTTTGGACACGCCACAAAACAGGCTGAAAAAACGGGACCACCAAAGTTAGCACCTAACTCAGCACAAGCTCATGTATTTCCAAATTCACCCACGCCTTGCTCCACATTACCCCCGCTAGGTCACGTATGTACGCTACCTCTCTAATTGAAACCTAGGTCAAATATCATAGACTACTCAGCAGCCTGTGATCAAAGTACAAATATATCTTAAGGTCTTATAACTAATCTTATGCTCCAATTTCAAAAAGTGTTCAGAAGAAAAAAAAAAAAAAAAAAAAAAAAAAAACAGAAGCAAAGAAGGAGAATAACGATGGTCATTTAGCAAAGGAGGAGTTAGCCCTGCAAGTCTGCTTGCCCAATCCACAGCCTGTTCTACAAGCGAGGCAGTGGTTAGAGCCTGGGACAGAGGCCGCCACCCCCTCCTGGTCCATCAGGTCACTGAGAGCGAAGGCCATTTCACCTCTCAGTCTCAGTCCCCCTACCCACGAAGCTTGGATCAAGTTCTGACCTCCTCAGGCCTCCTCTTCTGCAAACACTACTGAAGCAGCACATAGTGGATAGCTGACACCTAATCCTGACAGCACGCAAGAAGGCCACCTGAAATTCTCCACCAGCATCCCTCTCCCTACCTTTATCTATATCCCTCCTTAATGTTTTTTTCAGTTGGAAAATAACAATTTGGTAACAAAATCATCTCTACATTCAGCATCACCTGCCCATTAACACACTGCACTGTCAGCTCAGTTCAAGGTATAAGCCCCACACAGCACCCTGTCCGTCTCTAGGCCTTACACAGTGACTGCAGGCAGTAACTTGTAACAGCAGCTTTACCCAACATAAAGCAAACTTAAGTATTTTTTTTTCCAAAAATTTGTAGAACTGAAAGAGTTCAAGTACAAGTATCATCTCTATCTGGTCTTGGCATTAATGAAAACTCCTTATAAAATTCTTCTGTCTCTGTGCAGTCCAGCTTACTTGTCAGCCTCTGACACTTAGTGAGACCAGAAGAGCTCTCAGGAAGCCCCACAAGGTACGCTAGCATCTAACATTGTCCTTTTTTTATAGGAGTTTAGGTGTAACATCTACCAAAACACTTCACAGATCTGGCAGAAACATTCTGATCAAGATAGGAATGGACATTTGCATTTATGCTAGAAATGTCTTTACTGTAATTAACACCTCTGTGCAGGTATGCAGAAGATTTCTTGGAATGAACAAACATATTCCAACTCATGGAGTCCCTCTCCACAGTATTTTTTTTATTTTTATTTTTGCCTAGGATACAAGCCACTGGGAAGGCTCAAAACTCTCATTGGCCAAAACTAATTCCAAGCATTTGTAACTTTTAAAAAGCAAGGTTAATCCATTCCAAAATACCATATCAACTATACCAGTCTTGACTGTTGCTTCCTCACTGTATTAAAAAATGTGTTGGAGTTGATAAGTACAAACTGATGCAAGCTGCTCTTGTGAAACCCAAGAACTATTTGATTTAAGGAGTGCACAATGTCAGTAGAGTTCATGAAGCCACAGGCCCATCATAAAGACAGAGTTATAAGACAACTTAGATGCCCAGGCTGCTCAGTCATGTGAACAGAAGTCAGCGTAAGTTTTACTAACTGGTGTTGTTTTTGGAATTCATGGTCAATGAAGAAAATAGAAGCTTCTTCCTTCAGCAAACGCTTTCCAGTATATTAGTCATACTTTCACAGGAACCTCAGTTAAGTCGCTTATTTGAATGACATTGCTGATCTTCAAGCACCGTTAGAAGCTGAATCTTCTTTTACAGTAGCAGTCTGCTCCTCATACTTGTTACAGGATTGCCTGGCACACTTGGGGCACTTCAGACATAAGCCTGCAAGACACATTTTAAGCCTAGGTCTCTGTCTCAAGAGGCTTGCAATTCAAAGGTCATGGCAGTAACCTGTAATAGCAACACTACAGGGAAAATGGGAATTATACGTGTTATACAAGAAATCACCAGGAGAGCCCTGCTACAGCACAAAGAAAGGTATTAAGAACAGTAAAACAAAACCAACCTCGACAAGGATTTCCAGCGGACTTCCCTTCTTCCAGGGCACAATGCCCTTGAGAATAAAATCCACTACTTTAGAATTTCTCAATACTTCTCCCACAAAATTAATCACTTTATCCAGTGTATCAAACCTCTTCTCTATCTTTGCCAGCCTCTCCTTATGCTTCAAGGCATCTAGCTGGGCCGTTTTCATCAATTTCAACACTTCTGAGCATATGCTCTGGATATCAGCCTGGTGAGGACTGTCCAATAGCTTTAGTCCTTTTTTCATTTCATCTGGCTCATCAGGAGCTGCTCGTGATACCGTTAGCTTGTTAATGCCTTTTTCTACATCATCAATGCCTTTGTTAACTCGCTGCAGTTTGCCTGTCAGGTCTTCTTGGAAATGCAACAGTTTGTCCATCTTTTCGTTCAAGAGACTCAATTTTTTATCCATCGTACTTAAGCTGTTCACTTTTGTAGGCTGTAACTTGGTCAGGGCATTTCCCTCTGCAACATCCAAGCAACCCGCAGACATTCTGTCCAGACAGCAGGATGTCAGATAGATTAGGCTGGCTTTTCATTAATCATAAATTAGAAAATGAGGGTCTGAAAGTTCATCTTCTTTTGCTATTCCTATTCCAGACAACCTCACTTACTGGAGTCAGCAGAGCGTATCATTAGATAGCTATTGCACAAAAGATTTATTTCTGTGTTATCTATTTCTTACTGCATGCTTTCAATGACGGAGGTAATTTGGCACCAGACTAAATTTTCTTGGGCCTCCTTGACGTCACAAGACCATTTAAAATTCTTTCTCAAGTGGCTGTTGATAGGCGAGCATCTTAGCAATCACCAATGCCTGAGCAGACCTCTGTAGGGAGAAACACTTTTCATGACCAGTTTTAGTTCTGTGAAAAGAACTTGCTAGAGCATTTCTCCTCATTAAACAGAGCAAATAGAAAAGTAAGTTTGGTGGCCTCGTGCTAAGGCTTGGAAGAGTTCAGCTTTCCAACACAGAGGCAGAATATGCAACATAGACACAAGCTGTACTCACTAGGTTGGCTGTCACTTGAATTTAAAAATAGAGTACAATGACAAGGATCTGAAATGCGTATCTAGCACCAGCATGTCTTTGTCAACTGAAACTTCTAAAATTAAATCTTTCTCCCAGGCTCTGAAAGTGAACCAAGTGAAAAATCAGAGCAAGCGTCCAACTGTTTGCAACAAAATTATGAAATCATAGGTCTGATTTCACAGATTTGTTTCTGACTTGCTTTCACTTCTGAATTACATTAGCGTGTCTCCAACAAAAATTACGATCGTGATTTTTGAAAATTACTAAAAAGTCAAAAAAGTGAGAAGTGCCTTTTCACTGTTGCACGTGTGTAGAGCAAGGAGGAAAAGCACCACGGAAAAATCAGAGCAGCAAGAGACCTGGTGTGAACCACATCAAAGCCACAGGTTTTGTAATACGAAGCATCCCTTTGCCTCCAAGCTCTTCCTCACTTTTCAGAAAGGGTGTATGGGAAGAAGTTGTAATTCTTACAGTGACTTTTCTGTATAAGACATTCTAGAATTTAAAATCCTTCTGCACACTGCGGAGTCAGTAGTATCAGCATTAAAATTACCCTCTCAAGGTGTTAAGTCCTTGCCATTTCTGTGAGAGAACGTGTTTATCTGCACAAGAAAAACATTGCGGTAGGACTACTTAAAGCCAGCACGCGATTAGAGGCAATCTGGCACTTCTGCAATGTTTAGAGGCCACTAACCAGTTTTGCAAATGACACAAAGAGCTCTAAGACTTCGATTGTTTATTACTGTCAATATATATTGGTCTGAATACCAAGAAATTACTTCAGAAGAAAACGTGGCCTGTGAAAATTGACGGGAGTTGGCCATTTCATGCCACGTCACTTTTAATCCAAAAGATATTGTCAGTGGTACTTTCACAGTGGTCTGGGATAGTATGGCACAAGTTTTATGATACCCCATCAGCAGATTGTGGAGATTCTCCCCTTCCTGATACTACTGTACATCTAAAGCTTTATCACAAGATATTTAGGAGCAGAAGAGAACTAATTGCTGGGCTGCACGAACTCACAACGTAACATTTGTCAGCATTATATCAGGTCCCAGCTAATAAGTGAAATTGCATTTTTACTATGTTGAAAGAAACTGAGAGGAGGGAAACAAGTGTTACGGGGCAGTAGCAGATATGGAAGTTTTCAGAACAAAATAGAACTCTACTGTGTAAGCTACAGGAATTGTTTTTTCTTCCTCTCTTTTTCTCTCCTACAAATAAACTAGATTCTAGAGCCACCTGCTTTCCATTCAGGACCATGCTTAAAATACATGTTCAGTTTTACATGATTACGAGGTGATACTTTTTTCTGCAGTCGAAATCCAAGGAAGGTTACTAAGTTTAAGAAATGATTAATGCTGAAGAGAGACACTCTCAAGTCTTTCAATACTAAAAGAAAAAGCCTGTTGCAGATCACTGTGTACCCACCCTTACACTGCACAGAAAAGTGCGGTTACTGTAAGAAATGCATTAGCCTATTAAACTCACTTTTTCTTTGTGAGGACCTATTGCTTATAATGAAATTTTGCACTTAGTACATATGCTGCTTCATCTCCAATACCTCCCAAATTACATCCGAGGAGCATGAATTGTTAGGTGAGTAATGAATACCAGGGACTCCCACAGGACCTTGGTGCACGGCAGAGCTCTGCTCAGTCACCCCATGCTGTCATTGGCTAAACAAACTGGTGAGCCACATGAGTCCATCACAGTCTGGATCTAAATTTAGAATAAAGTTTTCTTATTATAATTGGTCTCCTGTTGATTTCTGCTTGTTTCTTTCCAGATAACAAAAAAAATGAGCAGTGTGATCTGGAGTGTGTAGGCAACTGACTCCATTCCATGAAGAGTTGAACTGAAATGAACCTGTAGGATACCTTTAAAATATCTCCAAGCTATCAACTATCTCGGGAGTGCCAGAAAAAAGAAACACAGATGCTGGAGAACCAGAACTGCAAGCGACCTTCAACTGATGGTGCCAAAGAGTCTTCTATTCTCAAGAGGGAAATGAGAGTTTATTCCACTTTGGCTTCAGCCCCACACACACTCCCAGTTGTGAAAGACTGATGCCAAACAAGAGAAACATTAACATTCAACACAAAGGATGGTTTAAGAATCCAGGACACGGCAGCTCAGTTCTGATCGCTCCTTGCTAGCTCTCACCCAAAGGAATGAAAAAAAAAAGATAAGCCGTAGGAAAAAAGATGAAGCAAAGGGGGAAAACAAAAATCTACAGCATGTACTAAAGTGATACCAGAGGCTTATGTCCCAAACAAGAAATGTCACAGAGGTTAAAACCAGCTGCTCCAACAGATCATCTCATTAGATTATTGCACTGCTTCCAGCAACACAGTAAAACTGGAAGTGACTGAAAATACACAGGTAAAAAGGAAAAAGAAAAGCTTTTTAAGGTCTAAACAAAGCCAAAGCTTTATAGAGAACGTGGACTTTGGGAGAAGTTTGCAATGGTTGCAATGCAACAGAATTCTAAGGAGACAAAGAACTAAAGGTGGTAAACGCTAGGACTTTACAAAAAGCAAAAGACAGAAGACAACCTCAAAATCTGGCTACATTTGCTAAATGCTACTCAGGCAAAAAAAATACTAATAAATATCCTTTACATATTCAGCAACCAGCTGGCAACTTTTTCAAGTTATGCTGAAAATCTACTTAATTTACATGTAGTTGCTGCAGCTTACAAACATGCAATTTTCCACCCAGCAAATGAAGAGCTAAGCTTCAGGGTACTTAAACTTTTGAAAAATTAAGCCCTACACCAGTGAGTAATTTCTCACAAGCAGCGTGCTTCCAAGACACATAAATATAATAAAGCACATCCACAGAGAAATGGTACAGCAAGATACCAATTCTCATGACATATGGCAAGCCCTGAAGTAGGCTTCAGCTTTAATTTAGAGGAATAACTTCCAAAATCAAAATATGCCATACAGTCTGGCTAAGTCTGCCTGGTCCAATAGTTGGGTTTCCTGCTGAGATCAGACAAAAGATCTCCATCTGCCATGTTTGGTGGTGAACTCGGAACTGGCCCACACCTGCTTTAGAAGGCCAAGAACCTGACATTTAACACATTACTCACGTCAGCTGTTGGTTGAAATCCACTTGCACAGTAAAAGTGTCTATAAAACACTATCAGTCTCCCCAAGTGACCCTGGCATAATAAATTTAAATATTGCTCAGTGTACAAGAGTTCAACTTTATGGTGGTATCACATCAACTAAGCTATAATATTAATTATATAAATGTCTTTTTCCTTTTTCTGTACATTTAATGACAAAACTGTTAACACAGTAAATTCGGAAACACTCTTGCCAATCCTGCCTTCTTCCTTTTTTATTCCTTTTTAAAAGGAAAATAAAAGGAGTCTAAGTAGAACACTCATAGGCAGTGGCACAGCTATGGACAGGTTAATGAAACCGAGATCATGTTTATTATTTTAATGCATCTCTGTCAAGCAGCTGACAGCAGATAGCTGAACAGATCAATTATGACATTTCACTAACATCAAAGTGACAAGATTTCTAGATAATACTGTTTACCATTTGCCCACATGGCTTAACAAGAGCCTTTAAGTTCTTCCTCCAGGTTACTTTCCTCTCAGGAGACCAAGAGAGCACCTGTTGCCTGCTCACATTTATTCAGTTGACCCCAAGCTCATTCTCACCACCAGAACTGTTACCCACAGAAACAGCATTAAGAAGCTGTCTCATTTTCTTGCCAACTATTTTTTTTCTTATCCAAACAGGTAATAAAATATTTTATCAGCCTGGATAGAAGGCTGGTCATTGGCAATGTTTCCCTGGTATTGTGGTAATGATTCTCACTCCTCCTTCTTCAACAAAGAGCTCTCTGTAAACCAGAGAAGTCCTGCTGTGGTTCTGCTCTCCCTGAATTTCAGTAATATTACACAAAATGCTGACAGTTCCTTGCAAAGCCTGCTGATTCAAATGATCTGCCATCAAAGCTACCCTTGGATTTGAGAAGCAAACTGGCTCTCATTTACAACACGCTTTCTCACTATTAATGTGAGCTCAACAGAGAGCCCTAAGGCACCTTTTATATCTACCAAAAGCTACTGTGTCTACAGTAGTTTGCTCAGGTACAAGTAATTTTAAGTCAGTAGGAATGCACTGAAACACAGAAGGGTAGCCTCGGTTGTGCAATAAGGCCCACAGAAATAAAACCAGCAAAAGCAAATTCTTCCCGCTAAAGTAGGAAGATAGGCCCCTCTCTCTCTCATCTCTGTTGCCTAAGGGTTACTTCTAGGCAGTCAACTTTTCATAGGAAGGCCTTGCATTATCCAGAGTTTGTTCTAAAGCACACTGAAACTGGTACAATTATTCTTACTGACTTCAAATTTCACTGCCTTTCAATCAGATCCCTCAAAAGTCTCTGCCAGCAACATGTGATTTCGTTAGAGAAGATGGAAATCACTGAACTGCACTGTTTGATGTTGTTTTTTGTTCCCTTCCTACTTTGGAAGATTTTTTTCAAATATTTTTTTTACAAGTTTGAAAAATTGCCACAAAAATGCACTCAGAGCTATACTAACTTACTAATTTATAATAATTGTTTTCAACTTCATCAATGTAACAACTAACAACTGCTGCAAGAATATATCTGAGTTTTTCCCTTCACTCCTCCACTCATTTTTCCAAGTTAAGAGGCAATAATACCGATCCCACAGCTACTTGTCTGCCCTTCACAGTTGACTTAAGTATGATCACCTCGAGCACAATTTTACATCGCACTGGATTAAGTGTTTGAAAAGCAAAACCCATGAGCACAACGTTATGTCAGGCTGCACTGGAAGCAGGTGAATGAAGTGTTTGTGGCCAGCTACACAAGGGGCAGCTTTACCCAGAACAGCCCCCAAGCCCCTCACAAACCATTTGGCCGGACTTGAGGGTGCTTTGGCTGCTGATGTACTTTCAGAAAGTTCTCCCAAAGGCAGCTTGCACAACTGTTTCAGGCCTTGTGCAATCCAGAGCCCCAGTTATTCTTTCTATCACATTTCCATCTGACCATTGTGGTACAGCAAACATCAGGTACTACGCTCGGTGGTCCTAGCTAATAACGTTCTTTATAGGAACCTAAGAGAGGGATTTTTATTTTTAAATAAGGGCACTCCTTGACATTGTTATTATCCTCTAGTAGCCAGAACACCATGTAAAGAAAATTAAAGATCCAGTAAACAGTCATCTCTCCTATACTGAAGTCCATTATGTGCACCTGCTGATCTAGATATCTCTGACATTTTGGTTTGACGTCATTCCCAAACACAGCATTATCTGTTCAACATGATGAACAGTTCATTAGTACATTCAATTAAATCAATAGACTAATGTTTTTTTTATGTGATGTTGCCATAAATAGACAAGAACATCATGCAGCTCCTTCCATATGATGTATTCTGAGCAGCCTTCTGAGCTGCTCTGTTTTTAATCTTATAAATTATATCAAAAAATAATATTCTAGTGTTGGGCATATTAGATCCACTATGTAACAGTAAATTAATCTGTGGCTTTGCAACAAAATTGTACCTGTTGAGATTTGTAGAAATTTTGTCATTTTCTCTAGCTGTACCAGAACTTTGTTTATTAGTATTTATTTAGTTCATTTACTTCATTGGCTCTTTAAGGAACTAATATGATAACAAATACAAACTCTTTAAGAAAGTCCATTAGAGCTATCATTAAGCAAGGCATGAGACAATCCCTTCTTCAAATTTTTGAAAGTAGTCTTTACAAAGAAAAAAAAATCTGATAGTTTCCCATGCAAAACAACCCTTGAAATTTAATTATTTTTTTAATTTATTTTAAACATTACTTGAAAATTATTATATATACATGGCATACTTTTTAAGGTTGAATAAGTTCATTTTTTGCTTCTATCTGGATGGTAATGGTAATTCTCAGCCAGTAAAAAAAAAAAGAAGATAAATATGCAGGCAAACTGAAGAAAACAAATAGTGTTTTCCCCAGACTCCCTGCCACTATAGCAACTGAAACCTAACTCCACAGATAGCCTTAAAACACTGATGGATAGGTTACAATAGTGGAAAACTAGATCCCTATATCCTGTTCCACCAGAATGTCATCTCTCTTCTTGTTTTGTAGTCTGTTGGTCAGTAGTAACTTTCTGGACACAGATGCACTTTTACTTAATTTCCTCAGATCCTTGCCCAGTAGGGTTCTGATATCAAAACTTTTACATAGTAGCACAGAATACGCATTACTGAGTTATTGAGCACATGGTGTTCAAGCTGCCTGCACTGCTTTTACCACAGGTTAAGTGGCTTGATGCAGAATTTGGCTCCTCATGAAACTGTCTCAGCATGAGCCTGCCTGACAGATTCATTGTCTTGCAACTCCAAGACATACGATAACTACAGCAAAAAGCTGTAACAACTGACCTTCACGTAATTTGAATGGCAGTCTGGCACCCTACTCTACAAATATACCACTTGGAACACAAGTTTAATGTGTCAAGACTCTCACAAAAATAAATTTATTTACTAAGGCAAAGCCTACACTCGGCATTTCAGAGGTACCTCCTTGACATCAGCAGGTGGTTTGCAAGCAGACAGACTGTACAATTTGGCCACGCATATCAAACAGACCCAGCACTTTACAAACAGCACAGAAACCAATACTGTCCCATCCAGTAAATTTTCACTTTCAAACCGAGGTCACAACAAAACACTTACCGTAAATCTCTTTACATAATCAGAAACACAAAATCCTCCCATGCTTAAACGAAGGGATCTGTGCAGAGAAGATTCTTGATACAAAGTTCCCATCTTTTTTGGCTTGTGTGGTGGTCTCCCATGTACCCTAAAGCCTTTTAGGCTTGAATAAAGCTGCACAGCCTCCCTAGATCTTGCTAGAATTCTGCTTCTGTGATAAACTAGGCATTTCATCTTATCTAACACTACACCAGGCATTTCAATCATTTCACTTCCTTATCAGCAGCACTAAGTTCTATCTGCATCCCAGCAGCTCACTTCCTGAATTACTGATAAGAGCTACTGTAAGGCACGGAAACAACATAACAGCAGATGACAGCCAAATCTCCTGAAGTCACTGAAGAGTCCCCTCTTTGCATTTGTCTGTTCCTTAAGTCAATTTTGCCCAGTCTAACTTAGCTATAGCGGTAACTTACAGAAAGAATGTTTCAGCTAGGCAGCGACGGGAGTTATCTGACTGCTTTCCATTTGTTCAGTAATACATCATTTGCTTTAATAACATGATTATACATATGAGTATTTTTTTCATTTCACATTTCTTAAGCTATACCATAGGAACAAAAGGAACAAACAAATGGACAAAAGAGGACGCATATTCATCCTCCATTAGAATTCAGATAGCTGTTTATGATTTCAGGCAGCATTTCTACAGTCTGACACTACATGCAGAGCCATTCACTTCAGTTTGTAAAATACCTTATGGCCAAACAATGTGCTGTCACACAAGTGTACATTGCCTTGAAGTCCATGTAGGCACGACGTCTGTGATCCCGTAAATTTAGAATATCCTTTTAAAATTTTTCTACCCAACGTTACATTAATAAGCAGCCATAACGCACCCGAACATTGCTCCTCATGCATTTGGTCCTTACCTAATTGCTTTTTATTTTGCCTAGGGTAAAATATACTTTTTTTTTTCTTTTAATACTGGTCTCAGCTATAAAATTATGTCAGTGGAGTACAAATGTACAAAGACAATAGATACCAAGATACTGAATGATCTAAGAAGGAAAGTAAGTTCTAGAGATGTCAGAGTAAGCCTGCTTACAGTTTTCATCTGTGCTGTGCCTGCATTTCCCACTGTCAACAAGCTGCAGTAAAATTAGCTCTATTTTATTACTACTTCCAAGTGATCTCCCATTAACCTAATTCACATCAGGCACTGGTACACAAGTACAGCTACTCACAAAGGACCAGTGATTTTTGCACCGATGGACAAGCAAGCCCAGAAATATCCGAGCTTAGCATGGGCCAAGCCTTCCCTTACTAAATCATAATAAAATTTTGTTTTACCACAGGGTGAGTGCACATCAGTTCTCCTCTAAAATAAACAGGCAAGCAATGGAGAGAAGATACTGTACCTTTATCATTACGATCTAAGAGATGTCAGGTCCAGAAGGGTGGGTATAGATCTGGCTACCCTTCTCACAGCAAAAACAAGTGCTTCGTTTCCACTTGGGGTTGTATAGCAAGCTGACCAATATCCTGTTAAAAAAATAAATAAATACAGAAAAAAAAAAAAGTGAATTAGGATGATTGAGTAACTCACAGGGCAACAGCCAGAGATGAGATGGCCATGCTTAGTGTGCTGAAACTTTTTTTTTTTTTTAAACTGCTGGACAAGGCAGTTTAAATTTAAAATTTAAACTTAAAATTTATTAGGCCATTCAACAACAAGTGAAAAGGCCAGGGGTTGCCTGGGGTACAGGATAATTTGACTGCAGCCCACAGAGGTGAGGTAGTTCTACCAAAAAGTTAGTAGCCTGACATGCTGGTATGTGACACAGGCAACCTGAGGCTGCCTGAGACACCAGCCTTAAACCTCCAGAAATCTGAGGCCCATTTCCACTGCCAGACTCCTGAATAAATTTTAACTTGAGCTCTGTGCTTTGCCTTTTTCACCTGTAAGACTGAGCTGAACCCTTCCTAGCTTCCAGAACGTTTTTAGAGCTTTAGAATCTATTATTACTGTTCCCCACTTTTACAAGGCAGAACCAACCCAAGAATTCTAGGTCAAAACTGCCCCAAAATGTTAGGACACACCAGCTGGCTCCATATAGTGGTACAGGAAAAAGTTAGGACTTCCATGCAGTAATGAGTAATGCTGCTGAGATATTGTGCCTGGATATGGCGAGACTGTTACAGGGTTTATGGAAGCACTTAGAGCAGTATTCCTAGGATATGGAACTACAGCTATTCAAAAGGTGTAGAGCTTTAATACATGAGTCCAGAGATGTCTATGTCCAGGGGAAAAACAAAAGTGTTTTTATAACTTTTTCCAATGGCACAAATAATCATGTCGTTACTCCAGATTTTATCAAGAGGTGATATTACTTAACATGGCAGCAGAGGCATGTACAGCATGTAAGTGGCACGCCATGGAGGAAAGCTTGCATGACAAAGAGAATCCTTTAGGAAATTTGGCAAGTAGTCCGGAACAAGCAATGCTCAGCCTGCAACCTTCCATTAGCAGATCTAAATACGGAACTGTAGTATAAAACAACACCTTCCTGCAGTATTTTTATTAATTATAACTAAGAATATAATTATTATGATAAGCTTTACTAGCTTTGCTTTTTCTCTATTTCATCTTTTGAAAAAAAAAATGATCTTTTTTCATCTCCATTGTCGTTTCATATCTTATGACTGTGCTTTCAGAAAGGTATCAAAAGCAACAAAACAGCAGCAGCTACAAAATATTCCATCCACAATAAGCAAACAGTCCCATTTTCACAAAACTAAGTGTACTGACATGGCCAGAAAACAGGCAATGGACACAGGGCTACATAATCTGTGATTTTCTTTGATACTACAGAAAAGGCTAGTGGATTTTACACACAAGGAAAAACAGTTTGGTCTCTCACCCTATAAAACACTAAGAGCTAGAGACAAGGAGTGTACTCAGTTCAAATATAGGTATTCTAGTATAGGCTTTGTAGACACCATGAGATGTCATTTACTTATAGAATAAATGCAGAAGTTTTACAAAAATCATGCAAGTAACCGCCACCAAATGAAATAAAGATCAAGGTTAGTTCTTTAACTTTCAGAGCAACTCTTTGAATCTGCTACACTCACACTCCAAAAATCCTTCTTTCCAGCAAATAGAAGTGCTTGACAACTAGATCAGTGCAACTCAGAGCAAAGAACAAGAAAGGAAGAAAAGGTAACATTAAGAGACTTAAGTATTAATAACTTCCCTTCCCTAGCCAGATGCTGACACAATTCCTGCACTAAATACAGTGCAAAATGAAAGGGATCAGCATTTTTAAAGTGACCTCTCTCATCTCCCAGCTTCAGGCTCTGTGAATTATGAGGACGCTCGTTGCTCCACAAACACATCCTACATTCGTGGAATTTATAATCTAAACAACACTCCTTAGCTGAAATTTTCAGTTAACGTGGCAGTTAATACACAGTATCTTTCTTCCTGAAAAAAAATAAAATATAGAAGTTATAGTCCCTAGGGAATTTGCTTTGTACTGTTAAGAGTTACTGTACCACCTCAGTATTTTAAAGCTTTTTTTATCAATATTATTAATCAGGAGCAGGGAACTAGTGACACTGATGCTGCCCAGTTAAACTCACCATGACTATGCCCAAAACATCTACCCAAAGGTTCACAGTCCCCTTCCAAAATAGATTTCCAAACTCTACCCACAACTTACCCTTTCATTACTCTTCCATCCATGCAACGAGCTAGAATTGAATGCCAGCACACAGGACCATTCGCAGGAAAATGCAAACAAAATCAGCAGGGTATTGATATCAGAAATATTCTTTGTGTATCTGATCAGGACACACATTCAGAAGTTTGTGACCGTTTTGTCTGATGATGCATCTTCTAAGAGCAGTCAACTCCTGGTTGTGTCTGTGCCAGCATCAGTGCATTTCTAGAGCTGCTCAGCTTGCAATGGATTAGTAGTAAAGGCCAGGTCTGAAAGCCTCCCCACCTCATTAATATTAATTTTATATTTTAAATCCTAGGTACACACGGACTCATCTCCAAGACTAGAAGGCTCATAAATTATATTCCATTTTTAAACAGGCAGTATTCACTCTTATTGTTTCAGAAGGAAAACACCAGCAGAGACAGCCTTAGGCAGGCAGCTTTCATTTAAAAGAATAGGATCTTCTGGGCTTTATCTTCAGCTCTGCTTTAACCTCATTAGCCCACAGATTTGCACTAGAGTGAATCCAGCCTGCAAAGCACTAGCACAAGTACAACTGCTAGAAGATTTTCATTCTTTCATTACTCTGCTTTTGTTCCATTTACCAAAGCAGGTGGGCATAATGTCTATGGCTGTATAAACTCATGAAAGCCAACTTACATAGTAAATGCTTGAAAAGTAGCTACAACCACCACAAAATCAAACTAAGGAGGCAAAGTGACTCACTATCTTTCTCTCCTGGCAACATGGAAAGGTAATAGTGCAAAGCACACCATATTGCATAGCAAACCTAGCTTTAATCATCTCAAAGAAGGTCCAGAGGAGAACAGATTCAAGCCTTCTCTGTAAGGATGGGGGACATTTGGGGAAAGTGTCTTTTACTTCTGTATAGCACAAACCCTTGTTACACAGGTCAGCCCTACAGGCAGTAACAACTAAGTTCAAGATGCTGAGGCAGAGAGTCTCTGCAGCCTTCTAGTGTCCACTAGTGAAGGAATGCACAGTAAAAACAAGAAGTAGGAATAATTGTTCTATTTTTACCTTATTCTCCTTTGTAAAGCATTTGTCATAACAGATTTACTGCCCAGCAGCTTGTTTTTAACAGGAAATACTACAAAGCGTGGAGAGGTAGCCTTTTGCAAAAACCTGAAACAGAAGAATTCCTCCACTTGCCCTCAAAAAAAAAAAAGCCTAAAATAGTGAGAAGTGCAGATCAAGAAACTCCTGGAAGAAATAAAATGTGATATGCAGGCTGCCACTTGTATTGCATGACAAATTTTATCAAGCTCCCACTTAGCACATGCACTATTGAATGAAGAATTCATTCAATTGACACAACCCTCTCCTACCCTCTTGACCTCTCTGAGGCAGCCACACAGCATAGGTGGCAACTGCAACCTCTAAGTTTAATGTTCTATTAACTAAAGAACACAATTTCTCTGAATAAGGCCCATTAAGTACACATGCACCAAGACTGTGCGTGTAAGGAACATATATACAGAAAACAGATTTTCAGGATTCTTTACATTTGAGTTTGAAATTCAGAAATAAGTATTTTAGATGTATTTTAACTTCGGTGATATGAATTGTTGGACACTCATCTGAAGAACAGTGTCATTAATTAAGTTCAAGATTGTTCTTGAAAAGCTTCTTTTCAGAGTCAATTCAAAATGAAGAAACATACTGCAAAACAGGGATGAACGCTCCCAACACCACTCCCACTGGTGGGGGATCTAGTGCACCTTTCGCATCATGTCTGAATCAGTTCCCCAGTAGCTAATAACCACGAGAAAAGCCCAATAAATGCGCAACCAGGGATATAGATGAGAAAACCCAAACAACATAGAAAAAAAAGATACGCTTTGGAGCATTCATTGGTCATGCTACCTAATTTTTGGGTAAAAAAAAATGAACTGCTCAATTCAGAAAAATTTGAGCAGCACCAATTTTACTCTCTTCTATTATTACAGCACCTCTCCATTCATTTCTCCCTCCTCCCCCAAACTTCTCTTCTTCTTCTCACATCTCTGGAGACCTGAAACCCATGCACCACCTTCTCCCCCATGATACCCCACAGATCTCCATGTATCTGCCATAGTAGCCTTAACACAAAGATGCTTAGTTCTTGTCATTCTACCCTTCTCCAGCTCTGTCTAGCTTAACCTCCATCTCATGCAATTTCCAGTCAAATCCTCTCCATCACCCACACCTTCCTTTCTTTTTCTGCCCTGCCTTTTCCTGACTTGTGTTGTTTCCCCAACCCATTATGTGTCCTGCTCTTTTCCAGGCCCAGCTTTCCTGCCCAGTCACTCTGATCCCTGCCTCCTCCTCATGTAAGGCATGAGCCGCAATTACTTTCCTTCCTTTGGCTATATAAGGAAGCTCCGCTGAAGCTCTTACACTGGCGAATAATGAGAACTGCATGCCTGAGATCCCAGAAATTGGCATTAATGTAATTATTTACACTAACAGCCTCCCAGGGGCCTTTTATGTCACAGGGCTTTTTAGGATTACTGCAGGCAGAAAGAGTACAAGCTGTCAAAAAACCTTTAAGATACTACAGCTTGATCAACAAAAAAGTATTAAATTGACAAGCAGCAAACAACGACTGAATCTGAAATCAATTATCTAATATAAGCACGACACATGTGTCTAAAATACCTGCCATTTTTCTGACTTGCTTAGATTTCCAATGTTCAAATAATACTTTTGTTTCCCAGAAATGCATTTATAATGCAGACATTCAAAGAAGGATGTATTCCCTGCTGTTTGCCATGGTTTTGACATTTACGTAGATGGTAGATGTAGGTTTCTGTTCATTTTTTTCCCTGAAGTCTTTGCAATGTATAACCAATCTAATAAAGATTTTAAGACAAAGCATTTCACAAGATTTATTTTCCTATGCACAAGTGCCACCAGTCTCAAAGTCAAAACTGCTGAACAATACGAATTGTTAAAGTATGTTTCCTCTTGCAAATTCTGAACTCTTCTAACCCTTCTTCCTTCCCCTCCCCAAACTACATGTAGGTGCACCAAAGGAGCTGTATGTAAACGTGAGCTTCACAGTTGCTAAGTAACTCCATGCCAGTAGACAGCATTGTGAATGTTGTCAGCAACACCACAGAAGTTGCCAAATTCATAATCTGGTCAGCGCCAAGAAATGTAAGCCATATACTTTGGATGAGACACTCAGAGCTTCATAAAATGGGCACGAGCAACAATGAAAGAAAATACATTGACAAGCAACTAGATTCATGATTAATCATAAGACACTTCTCTATCAGGACAGTTACTGACTATCCTTGAGAATGCAGCTATTAGTATTTATCTAAATTAGGCTTCTCCATTTCCATTCAGTGACATAAAATGAAACATTTCTCTGCTGTTATCCAGATTCAGTCTGGGTCCCAGCTCCTATCTCCACAGAGTCCAGCCATGCAGCTAATCACTACTAGTGCTCCCATGTGCATGTACACACAAACATACATTCTGTTCCACAAATTCTCCAAATAAAGCAACTCAGATCTCAGTCTGAAGACTTTTCTTTATTAGCAGGACATATTCAGTAAAACATTCAAAAGCTCTTCATTCCAAAACAGAATAAAACCCTCTGAGACTTGGAAGATTGCTGGCCTATGTTTGTACTCCCAGTATCTGGAACAATCACTGTTCTTAACAACATATTATGGCCTTCAGTGCTGTCCAGCACTAAAAATAGTATCCTGATGACAGAATTAAAGACTAAGTCACAATAGAAATCACAGTAGAAGACTGAAGGCAGTAAACTAACTTTCTTAAGATGGAGCTCAAGTTCTATTTGCAAAGCTAAGAACCACCACAAGCAGCTTGCAGGGGCAGAAGGAAAAGAGGAAAGGGTACCTGACTCTTTCCTGGAGAATGCTGCATGATGATACCAAGCGATTCTTGAGAATCGTGTTTTGAACTTGAAATTAGACAACTTCAGTGAAAGCAGCTTTTTTGTTTGTTTTTCGTTTGTTTTTTTTTTTTCTTCTTCCCTGGAGAAATAAATACACACATTTATCCATTTCCACTGCCTTTTAGCTAATGACTTTCATGTTTTTTACTTAGATTGCAAATCTAATTCAACAGCTAGCAGCTGTGAACAACCCTATCTAAAGAGCAGAAAAAACACATTCTTTAGTACGTTAATCTACAGACTCTTTCTATTCATTATGAATTCACAATATCTACTAAAAATACATAGTATGTTATTGCAGTGTTAGATCAATTTGAACATCTTCCTCCTAATGGAAAGGATATTTAATCAGACATAGCTTTGGTGCAGTCAGACTTAGAATCTTGTAAGTATTAGTGAGTTCTGAAAGTGACAGCCTAAAGAAGGGGAAAAAAATATAATGTTATTACTGCTTATTAGAGCTGTATTACCACCACTGCTACTTAAGTAGAAACCTCCAGAAGGGGGATGAGGCAAACAGCTAGGGAAAGCAACATCTTAAAACGCTAGTTAGAATTGCTAGAGGATATCTACCAGGATCCATACTGAAATAAAGTAGGAAACCTCCTACATACTACTGATGGTATTGTACATACTTCGAAGGATCAACTGCTTTTAGACGCATCTGAAAGTACTGGTTAAACTCATTAACATTTGTTTTGCTATATTTTCATAATAAGCAAAAAGTATGGCACAACAGGAAATCTACATAGTTAAACAGTTGGCACTGAGTGCCCAACATCTGCTAGAGGCAGACCAGGTCCTGAAGATCAAGCACCTGAACAGCTGAAGGACATCTTCAAGGTCAGTTTCTCCTGAAAGCAATCTAGTTCCTGCTCCCCATGACCATTCCACGATACCAACAAAAGTACCAGAAATAGAGACTATCAATAAATTTGCTTTAAAAACACTAATTCAAACAAGACACTTGCATAGAAGTGCTTAGAGATACAAAATACAGTATGAGCAATACCTGAATGTGTACATGCATGTAAGGGAATTATATGCTCGAGATCAACAATTCAGAGAGGTTTAAATTAAACTGTGGTTTAAGACAGCTTTCTGGTTATACTGTTTATTCAAAGATTATCAATATCTTGAAGGACAAAAGGCAAGCACTGTGTTCTGCTAGGCAGTAAGACACTAAGCACACAAAAAAAGGACACAGGACTGCTAGTAGCTTCCATGCACATTTCACATTATAAAAAAGAAAAAGAAAAAAGAAAAAAAAGATAACCCCCCCAACAAAAAGACTTCAAAAGCACTAAGCAAAACCACCCCAAAGACCTCATTTGTGACCTGAGCATCATTTGAAGCAAGTTTCTCAGAACTCCAATCTCGCCTTGTGAATCCTTCTGTCCTGTCAGAGGACAACTCTAATCTGCAAAGTACTCTCCTTCCCGTCATATTTTCTATTCTTTTAATAAATTATAACACTAATAGAGTAAAACCAACATATTAGACATGTCTGTAAAATTTGACCAAATAAAATATTATCTATAGCTATATCTATTTATAGATAGATAGATACGACTTCAGGAGAGCTGAAGAGTTTCCTTAAACCATTTTTTATTAAGTTGCCACCTGAAAGTTCAGAGTTATTCTGTGCTCCTGACAAATTACTTCTCTCTACCAATTTTCACAGTTCAAGAGCTAACATCCCAAAACAATTGAAGATACCTATTGTCACTGCAGATGGTCAGAAGCACCTATTAGCAAGATTTTAAACTCAAGTTACAGACAAGCAAGTGACATTCTAAAGAAAAATGATTACATTTCATTGTGCTTCCACTGAGAACTGAATACTTTGCTCTTTCAATAGTACTAATGCCTGAACATACAGTAACTGTCCTTAGAATAAGGCTGCCATCTAGTAGCAGAATAGAGTAAATGCAGAAACCTCAAGCCACAATTTGAGCTGTGAACTCACTTGATGGTCTGACATGCTATTACAAGCTTATATAAACACAGGAAGTATCGTTCTTCAGAAAAGGAAAAGTGGCCGAAAAATAGAGCTGGTTAGATGGTGGTTTCTAAGCTGGCAGTTCTCCTGTGAAATCCTAAACCATTCAGTTCACAACATAAATTTTATCTAGACAGATAAGTCAACATAGAGGTGGTATAGTGGTGAACCAATATTTTTGTAGTTGTTATATCTTCTTTCAAGTTAATGGAAAAAATGCAGCCTAATTGACTCTTTCTCAAATAAGCCTATTCTGTGCAAAGCCTCATGCTATAAAACGTAGTGAAGTCAGATTGCAGATTGGAGAAATGGAGATTAAGTCAGACTGAACCAAAAAAAATTCAAAGGCAGGGCAGGCCATATAATCTCACTGAAACTAGAGTCACAAAATGCATCTGTTAGTTCCTGAAGTGTTATTTATTCATGCTTCTTGAAAAATATGCAGTTTCCAAGTCAGAGCTACTGTGAAAACAGGCACAAACAGTCTGCAATACACAGGATTTTACTCTCATCATTAAGCTGTCATTGGCTTTATTTTAATTTTGTAGACTGAGATGCGATACACTTTACAATTACAAATTACAGTGACTTACCACAGTATTTTTATCCCTTGATCAGCTCTAACACACAAAGAAAGAGCTCTTGAGATTCCATCTTGTTGATGGAATACAAGACACTTTCCAGTTCAGTCACTGAATATATTCCAAGAAACCTATGTCTTACAGCTACAAAATTACCAGGGCTTTTGGAAGATGCCACAAGTGTCCTGTCTAACTATGGAACACTGGTTTGTTTTTCATTGGTGGGAAAATAAAGTTAGGACTCTTGCTTTGCAAAATCCATCGTGGTCCACTAACAGAGAACCACCCCACCCCTGGGATATTCTCAAGACTACCTGCTTACATCACAGCTTCCTTTAAGAAAGTGGAAGCCAGAAAGGGGAAAAAAATAGCATGACCACAACTGTGAAAGAACTGACGGCAGAGACATGGGAGAGACAAAGGAAAGAGGTACAGAAATAGAATTTAACTACTGTTTCAAGATTCTCCACCAGTGAAGAGGAAAACTAGGCCTTGCACTTTTGAGAGGCATGAATGAATTTTCAGTACTTAACAGCAAAGTAAAGGTACCAATCTAAATGTAATAATCTTAGCATCACATCTAACAACACTAGCTTCAGTCCTCTGAAAATAACATCTATTAGTAGAACTTTAATTCCATGTATAGGAGCAGAAAGAACCTGTAGCAATTCAGGTTAAAGCACCAAAGAGACAGTTTGACATTAGTATTTCTCTTTATCCCTTCTTAACACAGTAAAACTCATTCTGACAACAGAAGCAACACAAATCTGATTGTATCTTAAGATTTAAAAATGAGAACTTCCCTTTTGTCATTCTGACTTTAAAAACTTACCATGCAAATAGGCATTATGATGCATATTCTCTATTATTAAGAGTTACTCATCTGTCCTTACTACTTTTATCTGTGACAGGGTACAATTCTGGAAAGCAGAAGTTTATATGATGTAGGGAAGTAGGTCTTGTGTTCACATTTTCTCATTTACTCAAATAAAGGCAAATGTAGATTAGTGGTTTAATTGCATTTCTACACCCATCCCCCTCCTCCATTGTTAAAAAGGACCCCAATTACTCATTAAGAATTAAAAATCACTTTGTGTTTTAAGCTTCTGCTTACAAACTTTGCATCTAAGATGTCCCTTGTGGCTTAACTAACTCAAAACGTAGCTCCTTCCTTTAAACAATAACTAAAGCTGTCAAACGTTGACAGTCTAGCTTTGTTAATAAAATTCTCTGCTTCCAGAGATCATCTCTGTAGCAGAATCTCTCAAGATAATTCTCACTATTAATGTGGTAATGAAAAGCATGAGTAATACTACAGAAAAACTGCGACATTTAAATGCATAACCCTTCTTAGAAGAGGGTAAATGAAAGGTGATAAAAAGCAAATACGTCAGATTTTATGTATGCGATTGCCTCCCACAACTCCTCCCTCATGACTGTACAGTGTTTGAGGTGTTGTTTTTTTTGTTTGTTTTTGTTTGTTTTTTAAAAAGAAAGTAAGAAATACATGTTAATGTAGGGATTTCAGCTCAAATTGCACTATTCCACTTTAACAAAATGATTACTTTGTTGAATATTTTCCCAGAACCTATTTCTACCAAAACAGCTCAGTTTTCCACACTCAGAGTTTTGCTTTGGTATTTACCATCAAAAGTCCAAAGACAAAACTGCTAAGAACTATATTTTTAGAAAAAAAAAAAAAAAAGCCAATGAGAGTAAAACTAACCAGTACATTCTCATCTCTTGGAAACACTAGTGAGAAGATCCTAGCTGCCAATCTACACCACAACTATTTTCTCTTCCTCTCCACTAAACAATAGGCCAAGAATACAGGAAAAGTACTTACCAGCTGGACAAAGCAGCCATGCAGCAAACAGTCACAATACACGCATTTAGCTTTCAAACCTCAGGAGTCTGACCCCAAAAGTATATGTGTTTTTTTAAAAAAAACTTTTTGTAATAGGAAACCCTTTTCTAGAGAGAACTCATAAACAATACAAATTTTTAAAGCAGAATAATCCTCCAAAATGAAATGGCTTGAGTTTTCTTCCTATTACAATTATATCACATCTATTTAAAAAAAAAAAAAAAAAAAAGGCAAATCTAAAGTCATCCCTACAATGAATACCAGATTTCTAAGAGAATTAAAACCAACACACTTTAAATATCACAAATGTACTTAATTTCCAGTTCAATAAAATATTGGAATATCCATTTATTAAAAAGTTAGGTGAACTGTACATATGTAAACTGAAATACAGCTGAAAAATCTGAAATATATAATTTTAAAGGAAAATCATTTCTTTCTGAAAATATTTAAAATATTGCATTTCTGGCAGCAAATCTAATAGAAGTGCTCTAGCAAGTGTGCAGTCTCTCTGTGCATTTGTCTAGCATTTGTCTTCAAGGCATAAAACACTTCTGCTTTCTGATTTTCATAGCCCAATCTCGAGAGCACTTTCTTTCTGACTTGTAGAGACAGAATTTGATTTCCAAGAACAGCAGCAGAATTTTAACAGGATATATTATGGTCCTTTTTGGTGCAGACAACACACTTCCCGAGAGTCCATGACACCTTGGAAATATGCTAGCCATTCCGCATATAAATGCATCAGATTGTGCTTACAAGTTACAAAATAAGTCTTTGATTGATAATTTTTCTGTTTATCTCCGCCAAGGCCACTGAAAATACGAAGGCCTTTTCATCTGAAAGGTTAGCATACATGTCAACTTCTTTTTCTTGTTTCTCTGTAGAAGAAAAAAAAAGTCACTATTAGAAGCTTTTTCCATTATCTGAAGTTAAATTAACTACTATGTAACTTGCATTATTATAATGTTGAATGGTGTACAGGAACTGAAAAGAAATTATACAACTCCTATGCAGGGAGGGATTGAGAGATAAGCAAGGGAGAGAAGAACACAAAGGTACTAGAAGAGTCACCAAATTAGTCATCCAAATGCATGACTGAATTTCTGTTCTTTAATGATGAAGGAAGAATGAGTCATTAACATTATATTGATTCCTGGCACAGAACTGTGTTCAAGTGTTCCTCCAGTTTTTGGGGGATTTGGTTTCCTGGTGGTGTTTTTTTCTTTTTTTCTGGCTTTTACGCAAACAGCCCCCATCCTAGAAAACAATGTTTCACAATATACTGATTAAATACAACATTCATACCCCTATTTTACATCCAAGTAACAGAAACCCAAGACACTAATTACAGTGACCAAGTGCAACTGGCAGACACGTGGCAGAAGTCAGGGGCCCAATTTGTCACCATAAACATTTCTGGACTTTCTATACTGGAGGCTTTAAGTCTTATCCCAGATAAGATCATGGCTACAGACACGTAACAACAACCCATCAAGAAGCTTGCACACCACAGTGCTCAAGTACATTAGCAGATGATAAAACTTATAGAACAGTGCTTTCATAAATACCATTTACTCTAGGTCACTCCTATTCATCTTCCAGTTTAGCTAGCCCCAGGTATCTGACTCATTAGAAGAAAGCAAACAAAACTAAAACAGTTTTATCAGCTGAAGACCAGGCTTGTAGATGCAGAAGAGAGAAACACACATAACACACAGCTCTAAAATTGGTGTCTAGCTGTGGGGCTCCATTTCTACTCCAAGTTCCAAAGTGCCCTGGATTGATTTGCAATCAGAATATGACGTTCACCTGACCCTTGTCTCATTAACACACACACACGTGCACACTTTTTGAGTGCAGTACACTCTGACAGGCTTCTCCACCTAGACATTTAAGTCATCAATGGGTAGGTGAAATACAAATGTTTGATTGGAAAGTAATGGTGTTTATTCAACAAGCTAACAGTTGTTCATCTCTGACCAAGTAAAACCTGTAGCATAGTACCTAGGCAGTAGAGAAAAACATGCACAAAAGACAGTAAGTTCCCCTGAGCTCAGGTCCAAAAAGTTTTCCAAGAATGGACCAAGCCCTTCTTCACTAATAAGACAGAGAGCATTTCATTACATAAAAGCACCATGTGGAAAAAGACCCCCCGTGCCCTTATGGCACTAAGGGGCACAGTTTAGTGATGGGGACTTGGTAGGTTGGAGTGACAGTCTGACTCGATCACCTTGAAGTCATCTAGATGGGAGGAGACCTTCATGCTCACCTACCCACACTGTTGATCCTCTACTGGGTTCATACTCTTAACAGCATCTTTACATTTGGCTTCACATCTGACTGTGTTACAGACAAGGACACCATTCCAACAGCCTCCCTTCCCTTGGAAGTCAAGTGCATGTGTTAAACTAAGTGGGAGAAACTGAAAAGTCCTTTACTGCTGTGCTCTGACTAAATGCTGATCTAGATACTAGCAACAAAACCCTCTACCTAAAGATTTCTAGGCAACTTAAAATCGTACACATTCTCCCTGCAGGGAAGACTGGACACACCAAGACGTATCAGCATTTAAACTTCAGACATGAAACTTGCCATAGCAAAGTACTACAAATCAAAGCATGTTTGATATTTGGAACCCAAGTGATTTCTGTTGGTTCCTTGGCTACAAAAAAAAACAATATTCTTTAGTGTACTGAGCTTGAAATGAAAGTTAAAAAACAGTTTCACCACAAGTCCTTCCCTGTACTTTGAGACAAATCTATTTCTACGTGTACACAGTCTCGATTGCTCCACCTCCTCCCTCCCCCCATTTCCAAACTAACAATGCAGGGAGTTGTTCTGAGTACAGACGCTGTATACACACTACTTATTCCACATTAATCTTTTCCGTTTTCGTATCTATAACCCTCCCCTTTTTTCAGACTTCCTGATCCAGGCAAACCTAGACGCCACCAAAATGTGTCAGCACCCAGCAAAGCTAAAACTACTAATTTTTTCATCCATTTAATGTTAGCTTTATAGACTTCTTCACCAGACTTTCCCAGATTTCCCTTCTCTCCTGCCCTTCTGCAGTACTGGCCAGTTCCGATAGACTTCAGTTTTGAAGAATCAGTTGAAAACTTGATATCCAACAGTACTGGGAATTAACACAGGCTTGCAAGCTTTATGCATTCTTAAGACAATTTCAGCTCTCATCAGTAGCCAGTGAAGAGCTTGCATCTGGCTGACATTTCATCACATGCTATTCATAGGATACCATGGTTTCTACAGACACTATTAAAACTTTCCGCTTCACATTCCTATCTGAAAGTAGTTTTGACTCACTTCTCTATTATTAGCTAAAGACTGTCTTACAGAATCGCAGTACCATTTCTTTAAGACATTGAAAGATCAAGTATTTTGCTATACAACTAAGAGGCTACTTAGGTGAAAACATGCAGGCTTTCTGAAGCATGTCTCATGTCCCCAGATCCCACCCAATACACTGGACCTACAGCCCTTTAAATTGTCACCTGTGCATAAAACAAACGTGGACCCTCACTCCTCACAAGTTCTGCATGGAATCAAATGCAAAGTGCTTCGATTCTCTGAATTCTTTCTGGCTACCCAAGACAGAACACTGCTTCAAGTGTACACATTGGGCGAGCAAATACACAAATAATGCAGTAGGAAATTGATAGGAAGGAAAAACTTGGGTCAAAAAATTTTACTACTTCAGTTTAAGTAGCATCACAGCACCGCAGTGTAATATCTTTACAAGATCCACTCCTTTATTTAGGAGCCGATTATTGAGTCTCACTTGATGGTAACCTCTTTGAGGAACAGAATAACCAATACCACTTCCTGAAGCATACAGTTTTGGAGTGGTTTTGTTACATGTTTCCCCTCCCCTTTCTTCTTAAATACAATCAAGGTTGCTACCTAGATAAGACAGCAGCCTGATAATCAGTCCAGCAATTTACTGTACAGTCCCACACAACAAAACAAAACCATACCAAAACAGCATCAAAAACAGATTACTATGAAGTGTTTCTACTTTCAAAATGTACCTTAGCATTTCTGACCAAAAAAAAAAAAAAAAAGTGACATTTTCAACAAACCAAGCCTTCAGTGAGAAGCTCCTGTTTTTGCAGGGTCATCACATGGCTCTGACATGTTACAGAAGTATCCTCTGGGTCCCAGAGCTCTGCCATATCCCCTCAATCTACGTCTGCTTCCTTTTTCCTCCTCCCCTATTCCTTCTTACTGAATCTGCAGGAAAAAGAGCTTATTTTAAAAAGCTCTTTTGCTTTTCCCATTCTTCTTTTCTTAATTGCTGTTGAATTCTACAGCTCCTTCCTCTAATGCGAACCAGTCACGAAGGATACAAAAGAACTAGTCAAAGGCACAGGCTAACAGGAACAAAAGATTATGTATGAAAAGAGCATTGCACAAGCAGGGAAGCAAGGCTACAGATGTCACGGGTGTTTTTTAGGAAGGAAATTTTCACAGTTGGGTGGTCTTCAAATGGACAAATTATCTACTCTTGCATGCTATTTTAATTCAGTTATTCTCTGTCCACCTGTTGTTGTTCTACAAATGCATTAGGCATTGCTGAAACCTAACAGGCATCAAATATCTAGGAGCCTTGCAAGCAATGGCCTCTTTTCAAGTCTTTTGTGGGGGAAGAGGAGCACTTTCTAGTGGCAAGCAAAGTGTACCCAAAATATCCTAGAAACATAATTCAGCAAGGAAATAACATACTTGAAGTCTAACACAAAACTACTGTCTCACACTCCAGAGCCAACCTCTGCAGAATCAGTGAGTTCTTTGGGCTGGAAGGGACCCTTAAAGGTCACCTAGTCCACCCCCTTGCTACGTGCAGGAACATCTTTCGCAGGATGACGTTGCTCAAAGCCCTGTCCAACCTGACTTTGAACACTTTCAACGTTATGCTGACTGATACAAGGACTAGCAATGTGAGTCATGCAAAAATCACCTTAACTAGAGTAGAATTAAAGTTGCTTAGCATGTTTTTACATAGAAAATACTACCAAGCAGAAGGAACAGAGAAGGAAGAACGTTTCTAAAATTCCCACTAATTACTCCCCACATAGCAGCTAAGCCAATTTTATAAACCACAAAAAAAGGAGAAGTCAATGTTAACTTGTTTTATAGTAATTGCTTACATGATAATGAGTGCTCTGATGAATTCATTTTTATAACCATTGCAGCCATTTGAATCTTTAAAAAACATATCTGCCCAATAACCAGAAGTAATATCATAAGCCCACTTATTCCTGGCTAATGACGTGTATTGTACTGGTGAGGAGCAAATATATTACCAGTGGGCATGAACCCAAGCGCTGTACCTGGTTCTGCAGAAGAGGTCAACGAAGAAACAGCAACAGTAATTACAGTACCAGTGAAGGGCATGGTAGGACAGGACAAGAAGATTAAGGAAATCTTCTCACGTGAGATTCAACAATGACAAAAACTGCACAACCACATACGCGCTCTTATGTGAAGACCTCACTGCATTTGTATTGCTGGTTTTCCACCTCAGATTACTGGCACACTGTTACACCTCAGAGTATGCAGAATGAGGTCAAACACATCCAGCCTAGTTTTCCATTCCTCATGTTTTCAAATTCCTGCTTTTCAGAGACTACTAAGCACGCACAAAGAATATGGATCTTTTCCTTTGCTTAAATTGCTTTCCTCTTTTTTGGGGCCAGGAAAGAAGATTTACCTGTATAATGACAACCCAACAAGCTTGCAGAAGTTTCACACCAAAGCTGTGTGTGAACTAGACTGATGGTAAAATGCCTCAAAATGATCCTGTAGGTGTATGTAGACAAGTCCAGCTTGGATCAATAATAGGGAAACTATGAAGATACACACATCAGTAAGCCACATGTAACAACGATAGCAAATGCAATGCCAACAGGCTTTTAAAAGACAGGAGTCTTAGGTGATAGCCACATGTCTGAAGGGTGCCAATATTACTCAAGTGCATGTAGCTGTCGCTATTGCATAAAGACTAAAAAGAGCAGATCACCAAGGCACCTTAATAAGCAAAGAGGCATTCTTTCCTCTGGAATATTATTCTATAGAAACATGAGGTAAAACTTCAAGTCATAGTTGTGACAAAAGATGTCCTTTTTACTTTGGGCCCCCTAAAGAGTTTCAAGAACTTTCTAAGCAACCCAGTCATCCTAATTACTCTCTGCCAACAAGCGTCATTATCTTGTTTGTCCTAGTGATCTAGCACAGTGGTACCACAAAAACAAAAACAAACAAACAAACAAAAAAAACACACACTAATCATTACAGTTCCATGGCTTTCAACCTGTGTGATGAAACTTGGTACAGCGACTAAAAATACTGATTTAATCTTTTAGATTTAGTTCCTATCAGGCACAGAAGCTTCATAAAACCAAAGGTCCCTATGTATGTGCAACAGACCCTTCTCCGTGTTGTAGCACAAGGTATTGACAGGACTAGACTAGTTACATTGTTTGTAAAGGTTTACTGATAACACAACAGTTAAGAAAATCTTCATAGAAATAAGAAAAGCAGTGAACATGTGTCTCCAATTTGCATACCTCTTTCTTCCTCATGCTTTTTGGCTGAGGCACTCTTAGGTCTTCCTCTTCCTCGTCTGCTATGATCTGAATGGCTGTTAGACCTTGATCTCTTTCGGTTTTCTAAATCTTTATTTACTGCAGAATTTATCTTCTCTCGCTTAACTCTCTCGGTTCGTCTCCTTTTGGCCTCACTCTTGTTTTCTGCACAAACGAAGAGATATGACGTGAGCCATGACTGTCTTCGACTTTCTTCTAACTTACTCTTCATGCTTACCCCTCCCAACAATCTTTTTCCTTTAAATCTTACATGTCTGTACCTTTACAGAACAATTACATCTGCATGATATCCACACAGAAATTAAGGTGTCAAATGCAGAATGATACTTCATTTCTTGATTACAGGGATCAAGCCTTTAATTACTTCAAATGCAAATAGCATTTTGCAATATGAGACACCTGCTGACGTACAACAAGTTCTTAGTTTCCCATTACAAGATGGGGGAAAAAAATAGAGATCACAGCCATCAAGACGGTACACTGCATCTATTTCCATTAGTCCAAAAAAAAAAACAAAAAAAAACAAAGCACCAAAGTTTAAAATGCATAGTTTATCATAGAGCAGAACAGTAAAATACTACTTCTTTTGACACTAACACTGAAATTGTTCCCCCTGCTCACACAAATCGAGATACTGATTCTGTGATGCTATCAGACATCATATTACATAACATATCTCTCTAACAAACCCAGCCTAAGACAAAGCCTCATTTTACTTGATGCTGAACAGGTATATTGTCTGCCTACACACTTGAGAAAGAGCATTCGCATGAGTTTCACTTGAAAGTTAAGTATGGATTAGTGAGCTTGGGTAGTGAAAATAGTATACCAACCACAGCACGCTATTCAACACAAACCAGCTGCACACTTGCAAGGCTGGAGCACCTACAGTAACTACACTGTAAAAATACTTGAACCATGTTGTTTTTTGTTGTTTTTTTTTTTTTTAAAGAAGCTGCGGTTACACTTATGAGCACAATACAGACACACATATATCTTCTTGGGGAATCAAGTTTCCTTTTGCTTCTTATCTCAGTTACCTCACATAGACACAGGCCATGAGCTGGACAGCAGGTTAACTTGTCACTAATGTTAATACTAAAGCTGTATTATACAGGAGCTTTGCTCTACTATAGTATGATACTATGGCCTTCAATTTAATTTGGTAAGTTTTATTTAAAACAGATGGGGAGAGGGGAAAAGAAAATTGACCAACCCTTCCAGACAGTACTATGGACTTTGCTTTTACCTGTCCCACCTTTGAAGTTCGGTTATCTAGCATGAGATCATGTAATTCCTACTAGTTAGTGAATTACAAGTACCCCTCAAAATATAGCAATTAAACGTATCAAATTCTTATTTTTGTATACCTCTTAGATAATTTAAAAAAAAAAAGAAAAAAGAAAAACAATATAAATCAGATTATTTAAACAAAAACATCTTCCCCACAGGTGCTTGTTCTCCTTAAATCCTACTAGGACTTGAGGAAATAATAGAAATTGAACATAAAGAGAACGTTAATCATGCCAGAAAGCACATTCAACCAATATCTAAACATGCAAATCAACAACAAAAGACATGAGTTGGACACAAAAAATTCTTTTTTTTTTTTTTTTTTTTTAATTTAAATTTAAATTTTAAATTTAATCATGCAGAAAAAAGCAAGACACACCAGGTCTGAAATGAGACATACTCCCAATTTTATACAAAGTTCCATTCTTGTATTCATGAATAAGTACAATTTAGCATAACTTCTTCAAACAAGAGGATAACTGCTTTCAGAAAACCCAGTTTCAATCAGCATGTACTGTGAAATCTGATCTCTTTGGCACATGTAGACATTGATCTTCAAAACATGATTAACAGAAAGCTGTCTGTAAGGAGTTATTTTGCATAGTGACTAATGCGAGCAGCTGGATAATGCCAACATCACAAGTACAAAGGAAATGACTGAAAACCCCAGACTTTCCCCCTCAAAATTGAAGAAACATTAAATCTAATAGGCAAAAATTCAAAAGAAAGTGAACTGACACCAGCTAATTGACAGAGACATAAAATATTCTGTGCTCTGCTTCCAAGAAACAAAGAGAAAGAGCTGTTGTCCCCTCCTTCTGGACCTTCGTCGGTATTACCTGCAATGGGTGGCGATCTCTCAGCACGTTTCGCATGCAAGAGCTTTCGACTAATAAATATGTAGCCACAGGGACATGATTTGCATGCAACAGGAACCTGGGAAAAAAAAAAAGCATTTCAGATCATTTCAAATTATGACAGAATTCCTGCCTGATGAAAAAAAACAGTAGCTTGCATTGCGCCCTCAGTATGATACCTCTTCATACTTAATCTGTACTGAAAAACCACGGCCTGGATCATTATCTAGTTGTATGCAAAACTAGTAAAACACCCAGCAAGCCTTCTCTTTATGCAGTAGTTAGAAACCAAGCTTGAAATGCATAGCTGTTGTGACCATTTTGTACACCAAGCCCTTTTCCCCAGGCTCTCAGAAAGAGGGTGAGGGAAAATGGAAAGCACCAAAACCGGAGTGAATTAGAATAGGAATGTATTTTCAGAGCTCTCAAATATCCCCAGTCAAAACAATAAGCCATCCCTAGTTTTGCTTTCCTCACTTATTAAAAAAAAAAAAAAAAGTGTAAATTAAAACTGCCAATGCATTCTGAATACTTTCAACCTCAGAAACATTCAAAATCAACTCTTTGTGAGCAGAGCAGCTTTAGACAGGAGGCACAACAGAGCTTGAAGCGAAACAGATGCATTTGTACCACAATCTACAACAGGTTGTAGACAAGGCCAGGTAGTCGCAGAACAACCTAGTTAATTCCAAATGCAAACAAGCTACCATGGCTAGTCAAAAGCTGACTGCAGACTGAAGAGTTTGAGAAGCTAAAGAGCTTCTCTTGACCACAGCTGAGCAGCCCAGAGCAGCACACAATTTAAAACAAGATGAGAAAAAGTTGGAAATGCCACACTTACACAAACCATGCGAAAAAAATTACTCCAAGCAATTAAAAAAAGCAAGGCTGATAAATTACAAAACCCAGTATCTTCACTTAAAGCCAAGATCTTTTGAGATATTTTAAAGCAGTAAAGAATATACCATATTGCTCTGATTAGGTTTAAGACTGAAAACACAAATTAAAGCAAGTATAAACGAGAGATCTAGAAGAGATTAAAATAACACCCATTAAAATCAAGTCATGTTGCAGCAGGACAGCAAAGAAAAGAAGCAGGACGTAATTTCTCAAAGGTAATTCTTTATGACAGGTCTCTACAAGTTTGCCACTGTCCACTGAAACAACCAGGAGTACAGAACGATGACTGTCTGCTGAATTTTACCAGACATGCAGAAGAAAGTTTCCAGTGTTCTAACGGCTAGAAAAACAAATGTAAAAATAGTACATTAATTTTAAAGAGGAACTTACCAGCTACTCAGAATAAAGAAACAACTTTGCTTTCTGCAGCACATCTTAACTCCTGTACTTCATTTTAGGAGCAGCTTACAAATCAATTTTTGATTCAGTTGAACTAACTGGAGACATTTTGATTCCCTCTGATGTAAACAGTGACATTAAAAACAATTCTAGTCAAGGTCTATTTAACCCTGGCAATATTTTATTTATTTAACCCTCTAAAACTCATCACAGTTGCCTGTATGCTTAGTCTTACATTGGCACGTGAACAATGCGGTATCGCACCACACTACCTAGCAGACGGTCACCTGCCTTGTTACGGTGATACAGGACTGCTAGTATGAACCGGGTCTCTCCACCTTTCTGGGCTCAGCCTTAAAGAAAGGGAGGGAAATAGTCAAAGCGCACTGGAGCAAACCCAGTATTTTCTCAATGAACTTCACCTTGTTTAACAGAGCAATACGGTTGTCATGTTGAATGTGTGGCACTTAGATACGTGCATGTCATTTGCGGGCAAGGTAAGGTGGGAAGGGGCTTACTCCTTGAAGTTTATTGGTCATCCTTTGAAAATGACCTACTACACATAAGATCCTGTAACAATTATTATTATGGCAACACAGTTTTAACAAACACTATTTTAACTCTGTTCAGTGTTTACCTAGCCAAAATAGATCAAGCTTCTCATACAAGAAAGATTACCCAAAGGTAAGTAGTATTATTTCCTATGATCGACTGCAAGTATTCCAGACTCCCTAGTTTACTAGAGCTGTGCTTTGGTGGTGAAAATATGATCAAAACACTTCTCTTAAAAAAACAAACAAACAAACAAAAAAAAAACAGTAAATGGCAATTACATATCATCTAAATGTCATAAAAAAAAAAATTTTAAGTCTAAGAAGTGTTACTCAATATTATACTCCAATATTTGTGGCTGTCTAAATATTTCCATGCATACCACTTGAACACAAAAATCAGAAACAAATGCAAAATCCTTGTTTATTGCAGAATTTTGGAAATGCCTGTACTGAAGTGTCACATGAGAACCTCCCCCACACTTTGCAAAGGGCTGACTAGTAGCCTGAACCAGCTATTCTGGGGCAAATAATCTCCCTTTCAAAAGAAGCTTTGAGATCTAAGTGCAGTAGGGCAAGGCTTTACTTCTTGTCCTCTCTGAGAGCACTTGGCACTGGAAAACAAGGCCCTGTGAGCCATCCTTACGCCAGGGCAGGACAAGCATGCACATAATTCTTTGTTTAGCTACAGAAGAGTTGCTAACAAAAAGCCTGTGTTGACATATGCGTATCATCTGGTTTAGTTTTAAGCAGCAGAACAGAGTGAAAGTTTCAGCATCAGCTTGAAAAGCCTATAATATTTACTTGCCTTCCCCATCACTGGTAGTTTGACGTTTACATTAAACTAAAAACCAAGAGAAACAGAAAACACACACATGCCACTCTCATCCTCAACTCCTAACTCTTTTTAATTTTGTCTTTCAACAAACTACACACCAGAACTTGGCACGTAACTTTCTTTTCTCAGAAACAGCACTGGAGTGACGTGCTTAACATGGAAGCGTTCGCAGTGGTTCATCTACTGCCTAGAACATGAAAGGACAGCCCCGCACGGCTTCACATTCCAAACCACTCCAGGATGAGTAGGAACACTGTCAAAATTATGCAAGTCAGAACAACTAAGCTTACCTTTTAAGATCTTGTAAACACAGAAAAATGGTGTGAGAGGGTTTCTTTCTAATTTATTTCTAAGTATATCTACAGTAGTGTACACCAGCCGTGTTTCAGGATCGCATAACAAATGTGTTTCCCATAATTAGATGTAAGAGCCTTCTCCCCTACCCTGAGCCCCACAGCAGCCTCCTGCAATGCTGTGCCATTGTTCCGGCGGAGGAGCGCTGCTGTAACACGCCAGCCTATTTTTATTACTAACATCATCGCGAGCAGAAAGCATAGATGAAGACAAGCTTGGAATACAGTCACAGACCAAATGAACTGTCGGTGATGTTGAAGTGCAAGTGAGGCCGCAGCTTGCACACTTAAAGCACTGCAGGCAGCACACGCCTGGCCCCACTGACAGAAATTTCGGCACAGGTCGCGCTGGTGCTGCCCCTGAACCCCCCACGAAGCCAAGAGCCCAGCGAGCGGCCTCAGCCACATGAGTCATCCGGAGGCCGAGCGCCGTTGTACCAATGCCAAAGTTCACCAGATTTTCAATGAATTATTAGCTACTACCCAGCACTAGCGCCTGAACGGCAGTACCTGCCACACCAAGCCCCTGGGCACAGCGCAGCAAGAGGCACACAGCGCTAACCCAGGCCAGGCACTCCGCACAAACACCGCCTCGCAGCTCCCCCCCCAGACACGACCTCTCCTCACGCTACCGCTGAGGACACAAAAGCTCCGGCAAGACAGCACGGGCGGAGAAAGCAGGAAGGGAGGCGGCGGGGCTGTGCGATGCGCTGCGCTGTGCTGTGCTGCGGGCCCGGCCCCGCCGCTCCGGGCCCGGGGCAGGCAGCAGGGCGGGGGGCTCGGCCCCCGGCCCCCCCGGCCGCCGCCTCACCTGCTGGTCGCACTCGGGGCAGGACTTGGTGGCCATCTTCACTTTCTTGGCCCTGCTCGAGGACATGCTCGCTGCCGCTGCCGCCGCCGCCGCTACCGGAACGCCGGCGCCCCGCCTCCGAGGCGGCCGGGAGGGAGGGGAGGCAGGGCAGGAAGGCCGGGCCTCGGCGCCCAGCGGCGGCGGAGCCGTTGAGCGGCCGCCTCGGGCGGGGAACGGCGCCCGGCCCCCGGCGCTGAGGTGCCCGCTTCGGGCTGGGGGGGGCCTCTCGCTGGTACCGCCCCGCTGAGGGGGTCTCGGCGCGGCGGGGGGCCGGGCAGCCCTTCGCAGGCTCGCTCCCCCAGCTCCGAAACGGCTCCCCAGTCGCAAGCCCCCTTTGTGAGAAGTTAACCGAGGGGACTCAGCGCCTTCCCTGCCCTCCCGGCTCAGCGAGCCCCCTGGGCAGCGCTGAGGGGGGCACAGTGTGCGGGCAGCGCTACCCAGCGTTGTTCTGGACTGGATTTCAATTCAGAGAAGGCTGAAGCCGGGGGGGGACACACTTTGCCTTCTGCTCCTTTATCTTTGCGAGCCTGCTGTTTGAACGCTTGGGGTGCCTCTAAAGGTTTTGCTTGCAAATTGCATGTTTTTATACTAGCATGTTAATTTTCCTGTCACTCCCACCTAAAAATATAAATAGCTAATGTAACCTAAATGCACTTTTATGTTTCTTATAAAATGCATTTTTAAAGAAAAATAGCAGTTCTAAATACTAATTTCCACTCCAAAATTCCTTCAAGCTAGAGCTGAGACTGTAATTTGGTATCAGCATGTAAATGCTTTGTATTCCCATAAAAAAGTGTATATCTGAATCATTTACCTCGAGCTAAAAAAGAGGAAGGTGAGAATGGATACTGCTGAATACTGCTATGTACTGCTGAGAATACTGCTATTAACACGAGTTTGGCTGATTGTTTTCTTGTATTATGAAACACCTACAAGAGAAAAGCGCTGCAAAGTCTCAACAGAAAATTATTTTTGAAGATTATTGTTTAAAATAGCCTCACGTACAGCTGCCAGTGCATATTAAAGAACTGTACTAGATCTGTAACGTTTTTACATGGGTAGCAATGAGTGCATCTGTGAAGCTGGCACTGAGCCCAGTATAACAAAATTTTATTTTACTTTTGTAGTTCAGACTTGAACTCAGCTTGCTGCATCTAAGTTTTGAGAAAAAGCATTGGAAGAGAGACCTTTTAAATAAGACTTTTATCTATACTTCTCTTTTAAGGCACTTAACCTAAAAGCAGTTTAGGGGATGCTTTTAAAAGTGACTTGTACAGCTATTTAGATTTTAACACTGTCTACTAGCTCCTTACTGAGTTACTATGAAGCATTTGGTCAGTACTTGATGGACGGGAAGCCACCAAGAGAGTATTTATTTGTCTGCCAGGACAGCCCAAATAATTTTTCCCTGTTAGGCAAATTCAAAAGACACTTCATTCAGGCAGACTAGCACTTTCCATAGCTCCTCGTGGAGTAAAACTCCCCCTACAGCTGAAGGCCTAATGGCCCTATCTTCCAGCAGCTTATTGACTGCCCTCACAGAACAGACAGCTGACAGTACCCCAGTTGCCAAGTAAGCTTGCCTAGAGTCTCACTCAGGCTTGGTTCATTCAGCTTAGCTGTTGACACTTTTATTGCAGGTTCCGTGAAACTCAAAAATGGAGTTCCAGATTCATAAAAGTCCACACATGCTCTAGATAGGCAATGTTTTTATTACAGATTTCTAAGCAACATTGTTGCTGTGCATACCTTAAATGCAGACTGTAAAAACTGAACTGTCTTCTGAAAGGCCACATAGAACAACAAATTACATCTATGTATTCTGAGGAAAACTGGAATATTTAGGAGACAACACAGAGGAGTCACATGACATAAACTTAACAGTAACTTGGTCCATCCTCACCTTAATCTTTTGAAATGTGGTTCCTCTTAGTAATCTTGACAGTTAACCTTCTCATATGACAAGGTCTGCACGTGAAAATATTCCCTTTCTAAACCTGAAAAACAAATCTCTTTCATTTCATACTAACCATGATCTGAGGAGTAGAGATTTCTCACCATCTCAAGTGGGAGGTTGCAGTTCTGGGTCCAAGTACAATCACTCTAAGTCATTTGCCATCTTCTCTTGCTGACAACTTGTCCTTGTGATTATCAGGCCACATCTCCAAAGAGCAGTCTTGGACAAAACAGAATAACACAACTATAGACTATGCTGTTTTCCACATACAAACCAAGAAAATGGAAAGGTTACAATCACCTCAATCACCTACAATCTGTCGAGGATCCACGTTTCCCACCTGGCCCAAGAGAACATCTTCCCACCCTTTTTTTAGCAATCATCCTGCTAAGCCATCTCAGAGCATCCTAGTGGAGAGGGGCATACCTTGAAATGGAGAGAAATTCATGAAGCCACCTAAATGCAGATGATTATGATCTGTATTTGTACAAAATAATTTCATATTAATTGATTTAATATTTTTTCACGTATTTATATTTGTATATTAATCAATATATGAAAAGGAATTAAAGGGAATGAAAAATCGATTCCAGTAATAGACCAGCTGTCACATTTCTTTGTTGTTGTTTTTGCATTCTTCTTAAAAGAATTGATTAAATATAAAACTGTTACAAAATTCAAATCACCAGAAGGCTCTGTTTGGTAAATAATTTTCCTACCTGTTTTTCACCAGACATCCAACATGTCACAGCTGATTCCAGTGGAAGCTTTTGCATTGTTGCAGCACAAAGGATTGTTTGACTTTGGGTGATAAAACGAATGCTGATAGAGGTAACAATTCCAGACAGCCTTAATTTTTTTTGCTAGGGTAAAAAGTAAAAACCATAAAATAACTTCAATGTTTTGATTTTAAACTACTCACATAAAGCAAAGGACCTTGTTAAACTATTCTACGAGTATTTCCACCACTGGAACAAAGAGTACTTCGCCTTTAAGTGCAATGCTAATTTCATGCGCGCTACTATGAAATGAAAACAATGTTGGAGTGCATGAATGAATTGTAGGCAAAAATCTATTCACAATATACATATGGTCAACATATAACTGAAAGTGTTTTAAAATCCTAAGTATTGGTAGTAGAGAACATCATTGTCTGAACTCTGATTGTCATCTCTCCACACAAATATAGTGGTTTTCTACATGCCTTGAGTATTTTAAGTCACAATGAGCATATGTAAGTACTAACTATCTTTTATAGATAAAAGTGAGATATACAACTTCCTGTCTCTGAACACCACAGTGAATGTTCTCAGACAGCAGTGTCCTGCTACAGTAACGTTACTATCAGGATCAAAAAAACAGGAAAATTACTAGAGCTCTCTATGTCAGCAGGGCCTGACTTTATCAGAAAATAAAATAAAATAAAATAAAATAAAATAAAATAAAATAAAATAAAATAAAATAAAATAAAATAAAATAAAATAAAATAAAATTATACCTTCAAAAGTTCCCTCAAGATTCCCAGTTTGTAACACCAACCCACTCCACCCTTACTACTAATATATGAATAAGATACCAAACACTTTTATTATGTTCAATATCCTTTCTTATAACAGTACAGCCTACCGATTTTTTTTCTACCATTCCTCCTCAAGTGTCATTGCTGACAGTCAATCTTACCTTCCCGACAGTCAACCTAAGTACTCTGTGGCCTCTCTGTTTCTCCTACCCTTTCCCTTACTCCTCGACAGTTACCATGCCTAAGAACTCCACAGGCCTTTTGGTTGCTCCAGGCCCAGCTCCCACACAGGCACAAGAAGACACTCTTCCGCACTTGTGATCATCTTGGGCTCCCCCATGTGTGTGTTGTGGTTTCTGCTGCACACACAGTGACTGCATTGGCTGACCTGCCCTTTTCCTTTTCTTCTGAGTATTTAAATTCTCTCTTGGAAGGTGGGTTTTGCTTACCTTCTCTCGCTGCGTATTGCTTTCAAACTATAGCAATCTGTTGCCAGCACAGGTCTTTTTTCAGAGATACACCAAAACAAGTTTATTTTTTATATAAACTGTGACTGTTGCCAAAAGCACAACTGTGTTCTATACAGGCAGGTGGACATGCAGAGTTCATTCCTATATGAAGACTAAATCCCTGCAACCAGGACCTTCAGACTACTTCTGGATTTTTCTTCATCTTAACTAAGAAGGTCCATACATAGCAAAACATAGAAAACTAATCAAGCATTTCAGAGAGTCTTTAACAGCAGGGGGCTCTGCTGCGTATGTAACAGTATCTAGGGAAGGAGTTAATGAATACACAAGAGAACTAACACAGATCTACTACAACATCCTGCCTTCTCTTTAGAGCAAATAAAATAGTCAGTGACTGCTCTTCAACTACTCAAAGACAAATAAAAATATTTCCTTATTGAATGCAAACAAGATAGCATGCATTGCTGGACAACTGATTTTTATGATTTACCATGCAGATACATAGTAAAGGTTGGGCCTAGTGATATTTCAAGGTCCCTTCCAGCCTGGGCTGTTTCATGCTTCTGTGATGTTTTTCTTGTTATTCTAATTTATTGTTAAATTAGTTTTGAGTTCTGAAAGTCCAGGACTACTTCTTTTGTGCCATTTCAGACATGAATGCAACACTGAGAAAAAGCAACAAATATCTTTTTATGGGTACCGGTACTTACTCTCTTAGAGAGTCTGTAAGAGTAGTACTTTGCTGGACTAAGCCTCATTTAAAATGTGTTTTACACTAATTTAAAAGAGAAAATAATAAAATTATGCAATTTCTGTATTTTATGAAAAGCTACACATGAAGTTTTTCTATGCCTGCCCTTGATGGCTTTTCTCTGCAGTAGTCACAATACAGTTCAGCTGATATGAATGAACTGAGATCTTGGGATGCTCTCCTCCTTCACTGGAATGCAATGTACATGTATATGCCCACCACGCTGGCTTCTTGCACGCTGCAGTATTTTGTTGTGCAACTATAATTTTACAAGCACAAAATCCAGAAGTCATAGATTTTCCATATCATTACTATGCTTCTTTTAGAATTTGAAAGAAACATTTAAGTTCCTAGCTCCCAATATTTTAGTATTTTTCTATATTAGTAACGGAAAAAAAAAAATCCTTCAACTTTTCTATTCCACTGTTTGATTTTACTCAATTCTTAAAGCAAATATGTCCAATAGAAGCGATAAAATATGACCTTGTCCATATATTTTTTAACACTGAGTCTTTAAAACCCTCTCAGAGTAAAAACTTGGTGGAAATATCCCTCCCTAATCAAGCTGGAACATAATCTACGAAACGAGTCCTATGGGCCAGGTCACCAGTGTTTTTTTAACAGAGGTTTATTTGCTTTGTGATGCAGATGCCTGCCACCTGCAGATGGTATTTTCAAACAAAGCTTTCACTGAAATATTAATAATTTAAATGTCAGTAGCAGCTACCTTTCCATAAAAAAAGCTTCCAATTTTTATTTTTTTTTGTCTCACGTCAGGCCTTTTGCATGGGAAGCTATTAAAATCCACACATTGTTCAGAACAATTTGATTTCATCAAACTCGTCTTTTGTCACAATAAATAAATAAATAAGTAAATAAGCATTTTTATTTGAAATGTTTTGTGTATAAAATATCCTTTTCAAAATAAAATTCCATTCTTTTCATAGAGCACCTTTTCAATTAATTCTTCTGAAGAAAATTTGATAGACAACATCATGTGTTTCCTTTTGGGTTTGTTTTGGGGTTGGGAGTTGGGCTTTATTTTTGCATATCATAAGAAATGAGAGATGGTGAGATGGTATGGGGCTTACATGGTAAGGGTTTGGTAGAGAGGGGGATGCGGGGGGGGCCGTTATGAGCAGAGCCCAGGAGCTGCCCCATGTCAGAGCAGAGCCAGCTCTGGCTTCTCCAAAAGGGCGGATGTGGCCTGGAGGAGGCCCCGTCCCATGGAGGGCCCCTGCAGGAGCAGGCCCTGAGCCAGAGCTGCAGCCCGTGGGTCATCCATGCTGGAGCAGTTTGCTTCTGGGGGATGGACCCCATGGTACAGACCTGTAGGGGAGCAGTTCTTGAAGAGCTGCTGCCTGTGGGCAGCCCACGCAGGACCAGTTCGGGAAGGCCGGCATCCTGTGGGAGGGACCCCACGTGGAGCAAGGGCAGAGAGTGACCATGAAGGAGCAGAGACAAAGTGTTAGGGACTGACCACAGCCCCCATTCCCCATTCCCCTGCACCACCTGGGGAGGGAGGAGGTGGAAGAGGGTGGATGGGGTGGTTTTAATTTGCTTTTAGTTTGCTTTTAGTTTCTCACTGTTCCTGTCTGCTAGTGATAGGCAACAAATTATATTCATCTCCCTACGCCAAATCTGTTTTGGCCATGAAGGTAACTGCTGAGTGACCTCTCTCTCCTTATCTCAACCCCTGAACCCATGTTATTTTCTCCCCCTGTTCCTTTGAGGAGAGGGAGTGAAAGAGTGCTTGTGGTATAGTTCAGCTGTCCATTGGGGTGAAACCACCACAGCTGGTAAACATTAAGATACAAAGTCACTGTACTGGCACTTTCTCCACTGACTGCACAGGGCTTCAGACCAGATCTTAAAGGTTTATGTTGTGTTATGTTCAGAACAGTTAGAACAGTAATTTCTCTGAAGATGCTCATTATATTCTGAATTACTACCATCAGCAGTATTCCACAGGAAACAGTCATCCACCATACAACTCAGAACACAAAAATAGTTTCTTGTTTTTGCCTAAAACAAATAGGTTATGTAATATGGTTTACTTAATGTCTCATCAAAGTCAGATTCCATTTAAATAGGACTTAATTATTTAAATATAATTAACAATACTTTGCCATTGTAAAGGTAGTTTTCTATCCTGTGCACTTACTTATATGAAACAGCATAAGAAAATTGAATGCTCAGTTACCACATGCTATTATTATAATCATGTGGTTTAAACCACACGGCCATTCGTGATAAACAGCTTGCTGTCTGTCATAATGGAAAGATGTGACAGCAGCTGTTAAGTCTGTTTATCAAGGCTTTTCTCCAGCTCTATATCTCTCTTTCTACCTATGTCCGCATTTGCTGCTGTTCTGTATCTCTAACTCCCCAACATCAACATGAAATTCCTTTTAGCTTCTTATGACTGCAAGAAAACTGAACTCTGTCTTTCTTTATGACTAAAGGTGGAACACGACACAGGGATCAAAGACCTACACAGTGCTTGCCACCATCAGGTTACTGAAACTTGCATTCATATGACTTGTATAGGATGTATAAATTGCCCAGCGATCACGCCAGCTGATCATCATGGGCCAACCTGCAAAAGCCTTAGTCTTTTCTGATGGGTAATAGCGTGAGCCAGCAATTACGCATGCTATCTGCCATTCAACTCAGGGGCATGGGGAGAGAGAAAGGAAGATTTTCATGAGTAAACTCAAAAAAACCACTTCATCCTCAATAGGTCATTGCACAACATTTTTGCAAGCATGCATTAACTAATTCCACAGTACCTTTGCTCACAAGTTAGGTTTTATTTTCCTCATTTTATGGGTAGATATGCTAAGCCTCAAAAAGTCAGAGCAGCACACACAAATACAGAGTCACACTGACTTTGGAGTGGCATGCTGACTCCCCTGAAGCCAGTAGGAGTTCTGTTGTTCATGTCCATAGGCACAACTTCACCTCAAAACTGCAAGTTCATTACACATGCTATTTCCTTTCCTGAAAGTATCCCTATGAAAATAAACTGCATCTATCATAATTAAAGCAACAGATACTTTTTCTACAAAACAAACATTTCATATGATGTTGAACACAGAAAGGCTTTTTTCATCCTATTCGTTTACTTTGTACATTTCTAAACTTGGGAAATTAATCAGTCTATTGAATTTCAAGTCTGTTTATATTCATTCAAATGTTTTATTACAAACATATGCTTTGGCTTGTGCAACATGTGTTTTAAGATTGTTAGTGTTATTTCGATACTACTGTGCTAACAAGCAGCATTACAGAATTTGCAAACATGGTCTTGTTTGGATTGTCAGCTAGAGGCAGGACCAGAGATGTCAGGCAGCAGTGTGTACCTTTACTTTCTCGGGGATCAATCAGAGATACCATGGCAATGCTGACTGCAAACTTTCTGCTACGCCAGCTGTTTCTGGGGGGCGGATTGGGGGTGGAACAGGGTGGTCAAGAACAAAGGTTAATTTTTGTACTTCCCCTAGCAAAACTAGTGGTTCCAAATCCAGTGGACTTAGATTTTTAATTGAGCGGATAGCATTCTGACCTTGATCGCTAATGAACCCTAAACATTAACAGCCATATCAAGATGTCTGGCAAGTACACTTATACCCAATGAGTGTAAATAACATTTTTTTTTCCGAGAATTCATATAAGAATTCAAAAAAAAGTTGAACTTTTTGGGTTATCTGGTTAAAGCTTATTGCAAAATCAGCTTCAGGTTATTCAATGAAAGCATATTGCAATAGCCACATACAGGCTCCAAAACTTCACATTCAAAAAGTTAAAGAATGTTTAAAATATGGAAGAAAAAACAAACAAACAAACAAAACAGTAACAACAACACAAAACAAAACAAAATGAAAGAGATGCAGACTAAAAAATCCTGAAAAACTTATTGAAGCTGTCCTTCTTGGAACTTGAATTGGAGCACACATATGTGCTCCATCAAGCCATTTTGTGAAGCGAATTTTGGAAGGAGGATACGCAGGCTCAGATGCACTCCACCCAAGAGCCTTCACAAGCTGAGCAGTAAACAACAAAAAGCTTTCATTACAGTCAGTACAAAGACTGAAATTATAAAAAATGAAATTCCTGGGTAAAACAAATGGGTTTTCTGCACCACCTCTGGATGGTCCCTTCAGCACAATAAGAAAATCCCACTTCTGTTATTCTGATAACTATGAATCGACTGCAGTTCTAGAGTTGTGATTGTTTTTTAAATTGGCACAGAGCAAGAGCTAAAATGTTGCACTTGAAACAGAAAGAGAGCTTGAACTAATTAGTTGTGGAGTTAAACACTATAGCGAGCAGAAGCTCATTAGAAAAAAAGAAATAGTAAAGACAGGAAAAAAAGAGTCAAGATAGAATCGTATGGAACAAAATAAAACCAAACTCAGTAAAAGCAGCTTGCCTTCCCCTCCCTCATCAGCCAAGAAGAGACACCAAAACATGCAGAACAGAACCCAAGCCTTGAACCATCTAATTTAGGTACCCAAAATAGGAAACTGGTCTCTCTAAGTCAGTGGAGGAAGAGAAAGCAAGAAAAAGAAGGTCCTACAAAAATAATTCAGAAAGAAGTCCAATTTACAGGCCAGGCTCTTACTGAGGGAGGTAACATCAGGTCATAGGAATATTCCTGAGTGAATGATGCCTTATTCCACTCTCTGAGCACAAACAAGGCGCCCCTTCAGGGCACCAAGGTTGGGTGAGAGGGGCCTTCTCCTCCTCATGAGTGGCGAGGAGAGAGCAGCTGCCCCTCCACCCCTCAAATTCTGCTGCTGCGTTTGATGACAGACCTCCAGCCATTCGCCACAGAAGCAGAACAGACCCTGCGTGCGAGGACCACTTCCATCACATGGGAACAACGAGGATGCTGTGATGGCACCAACTTGTGCCTGCAGGCACGAAACCTCGGCCAGAGGTTCTGCTTGGGCAGGGGGCAGCGAAGGGGCTGTGACATCCCCGGGGCGCACATCGAGCCTCTGCCGCGCATCCAAGGGCACGGGAGGGCGGGAGAGCAGAAAACCAGCCCCGGACAAAGGCAACCACCACCACCATCACCACCACCACCACCACCATCACCACCACCACCATCACCACCACCACCATCAGCATCACCGCCACCCCCACCAAAGCCATCTCCAGCTGCAGCAGCGGGCTTGGGGGCCGGTGGCGCTGTGGGTGCGGCAGCTCCCTGCCCATCACCTGATGCTGTGGGCAGGCGCAGCCCGGGGCTGCAGGAACTACAAAGCCCGCCCGGCAGCACCGCCTCCCTCGCCGGGCCGCTGCCCATCTCGGCTCGCCGCGGGGTTCGGGGGGGGGGAGGCGGGCAGGGGGCTCGGAGGATGGCCGCCCGTGCCCGGCAGCCTAGCGGGGCCCTCCTGCCGGGGCCGGGGCTCCGCGGCGGCATCTGATGCAATGCTGGCCCGTGTTGCCGCTCTGGTGGCAGCGCCGCTCCGCAGCACCGCTCGCAGCGCCCGCGGCTAGGCTCGGCAGCGGGACGGGGCAGGGCTGAGCGGCGCCCGCATCCCTCGCCTCGACGAGGGCGGCGGGGACGCGGCGATCCGCGGCGACAGCGCCGCTCGGGAGCCTCGGAGCGGCCCGGCGCGGCGATGCTGCGGCTCCTCTCGGCTGCCCGGCGCGGCGCGGCCCGGCCCGGGGGCGGCGGCGGCGGCGGGGAGCGGCGGCCCCGGCTCCCGCAGCCGGCTCGGGAGGGCGCGGCGAGCTGGAGCAGCGCCGCCGAGGCCTCCGCCGTGAAGCTCAACGAGAAGGCGAGCCGCGAGAAGATCCTGACGCTGGAGTCCATGAACCCCTACGTGAAGGCGGTGGAGTACGCGGTGCGGGGCCCCATCGTCCTCAAAGCCGGCGAGATCGAGAAGGAGCTGCGCAAGGTGAGGCGGGGGCGGCGGGGCGAGCTCTCCCCGGCGGCCCCGCCGCCGGCCCGGCCCTGCCCGGCCCCCGGGGCACTCCTCCGCCGCCGCCGCCGCTGATTGGGGCGCCGGGGGGCTCGCCGGGGCCGGGGCCGCCCTCCCCGCAGCGAGCCCCAGGGCCGAGCAGCGCCCCGGCCGGCAGCGAGCCGCTGGGGGCCGCTGGGGGCCGCTGGGGGCTTTTCCGCCAGCCCCTGCCCCGGCCGAGCCCCGCACCGCGGCCGGGTGCTGAGGGAGCATCCCGATGCGGCGATGCTTCCAGCGCCTTCTGCGTGTTTTGCTCTTATTTCTTAATTTACGACTTAATATCGGGGAGGGGGAGCAGCTTAGCAATTCAAGTGAGGCTCTTTGCTGTTCACAGCTTCCCTTGTCACCGTGAGGATTGATTCGTGCTTTGAATGAAGCATCTGGCACGGTTGCTTCTAGGATTTCAGATACTGCTCCCTACCTTCACCGCTTTAGCAAGCCTTGCCGATGTTGTTATTACCCCGAAGAATTTGACTAGTACACGTTTTGTACAAAAACAGTGCCGCAGGAATGCTAGCGAGATTATTTTAAGGCTTTGCTCTTTGTGTTACTTGGCTACCCCCATCTCAGAAGGCCACGTACGCCTTCAGCTCACTGCGTGTTATGTTCATCTATTACTTGTGTATGTCTAACCCAATCATTTCAATTAGAGCTGTTCAAAATTGCCTTTTTACAATTCTCCCCCAAACTTTCAGAGTGGCGATAAAGGTTCTATTTCGAAACATGTTCTTTGATTTTTGTCCAAGGACCTGTTTATAAAGGTGTCATTGCAGTTTCATGCAACCGGATTCTCAAAGAGGTGCGTTTGCCAGGAACAGAGAACAAAACCTTCCAGTGTTTTCAGTGGGCATGTTTGTTTTCAAGTTACCATCGCAGAGCAGGAGATATTACTTGACAAAACAGATACACGGTGATCCTCACTAACTCCTCCCAGCTCCCCTGCTTTCTTCAACTACAAGCTGAGTCATTGGCAGAGAGAAAAGTCTTCTGGGCACTTTTTAAAAGATACAAGGGCAAGTAATTGCCAATTGCTTTATTAAAAGATTGGTACGCCAGCTTTGTGTCTGCTTACGTGGCATTTTCCATTTAAAAGCCTTCTTCCTGAACCAGTCCCATGGAATATTTTCAATGGCACACAGTGTCCGCAGACACATGACTATGTTCTAAGATGACTAAAGCAAACAAAAACAAGTACCTGTTGGCAGGGAAGGAGGAGAGTGTTGCTGTGAAAGACCACAATAGTATTTGTGTGCAAAAAACATCTGGTTTGGCTAATGTACTAAATTTAAGTGTTAGGGCTTTTGCTTGTTCTGTTTTTAATCTGGTGGGAAAAGAAAATCTCTTTCTGCTTATTGCTGAGAACTGTTATGGCTTTTTAGACAATACCCTAATTCAGGGCAAAGAAAATATCATCCCTTATTCTTTAACACATTTGTATTAGCGTGCAACTCTAGTGAGCCAGATTCTGTCTACCATAAGAAGAACCAAACAGAACTAAGATGTTCAGGAATCTTTCTTAATTTCATTCAGACCAAACTCATTCTCCTTCTACATGTTTCTTATTCTTCTTTACCTTCTTATTCATAAATGAGAGTGAAATGATTATGCTATCAGTGGACACTGATTGAAGAAAACTTATTTCTAACCATTTGCATTACTCAGAAAATGCTGAACTTCAGCCTCAAATATCTGTAATCTTTATCTGGAATCTCTGTTCCTAGTCTGTAATTTAAGATTGAAATGCAGCTCTTATTTAGGCACTCACTTATATCAGCAAACATAAAAGCAAATGACTTGATGTAATCAATGAGTCACTTTCAATTATTTTAAGTGAACCACTTTTCAATTCCTGCCAAATTTAAGGCCATGTAAAATGCTTTGACCCTGCTACGTCAGGATCCTATAAGTCCATTTGTCTTGTCTTAATGCCACCTATTTAATTGCAAATGAAAACAAAGCAAACAAACAAATGAAAAACTAAACGTTCTCAGTTATATATGCCTTGAACTGGATCCACAGAGAGAATTTGAACCACATTATCTAGAATAAGCTGTTAGCCACTCTAAGCCTCCAAATTTTGGCATACCTTGGATTTTGTAACCCTGGTGAATTCTAATATTTTGGTCATTGTTATCTTTGCATATCTGGGTTCTGATCTGTCACTGCAGGCCAACACATAGTATAAATTTGCAGCTCATTAGTCCGCATGAAAATCCTGTCATGGTTTGAAAGCTTCCCTACCATTTCTCATACCCAAACATACACTAGAAAAGCTATAAAGTTGCTCTTGCCTTGCTCATTTAGTCTTTATGTTGGCCTTTACTTTCAGTTAATCTTTCTTATTTAAATCAATGGTGTTTTTTTCTACCAGGCAGTTGCTGACCATTTTTCCTCTTTTTTTTAATTGCCATTTTAAAGAGCTGTGGTGGCTAACCAACACTCTGCAACTGTTTTCCCTCTGTTCTCTAGATCTATTCAATTCCTCGCTGGTAAAACAGCTGTCTGGTCAGATTTCAGAAATTAAGAAGCGTTTAAGTATTCATGGTGACTATTTAGCACTTTTGCTGTTTATCATAGAGTTCCTTGTGATGAAACATCTGTATATGGTAACGTAGGGGACATAACATAATGCATAATTAATGTAAATAGTCAGAAAATAAATAAGTAAGCAGTGTATAAGCAAATTCTAATAAGAACTAAAGGTTTCGAGGTCTCTGTTGGTGGTGGGTTTCTCAAATATTCTCAAATCTTTTTAGCTTCTTGACTGATCCCTCCTGCCCTCAGTTGTATCAAACAAGTTGTTCTCATGCTGGCAATTCAGAAAGCCTTTCTTTCAGCTTTTTTACCTCACACTGCAGTTGCCAGGCAAATCAATCTCTTACTTGCAGCTAGCAGAAAAATGAACAAACACTTTAACAAACAAACAAAAAAAGACTATCAGTCATTTAAAACTGTGTCACAGCATCATTTCTATAAAGCATATATGATCTGCTATTGTAAAGAAATGCATTAAGCTTTAAACTTCTTTCTTTTCTGAGATTATGCACTGTTTACTTACAGCCATATGACAAAAAGGAATTCTTTATCATCTGTTTCAGCCCTAACAGCCCAATGTGAATTTTCTCCTTCTAGGGAATCAAAAAACCTTTTACTGAAGTAATTAAAGCCAACATTGGAGATGCACATGCAATGGGACAGAGGCCAATCACCTTCCTTCGTCAGGTAAGAATATAATAAAATATTATTGTTGCTTTTTTTGATTATATTATGAAGAATACCTTACCATGTTTGACTCTCTTACTAATATTAATGATTCCTTACATGCATTTATACTTGTAAGCCTTTGATAAAGAATTACAAGTTTGGATTTCTGCTAGAAGTCCTATAACTAATACAGTAGCTTTCCTTACTTTTGAGATCATTGCCTATCCATCCTTTCTCCTGATACTTCTATATTATCATTCAGCACATTTGTTATCAGTAATGCACTTCAGAAAAGAAAGCGGTTGTTCTTAAGGAAAAAAAAAAGCTTTTCTTCATCTGACAGTATACTTAAAATCTGCTTGCAGTTGGGTGCAACTAGTTGTACTACTCCTGATTTTGCAGCAGTATGCTGGGAAAAAAAACAAAAACAACACCCACTATGGTATTTCAATAAATACTATTTTTATACTACTCAAATTTTATATTACTGTGCTATTTAATAAAAGTATTTTTATACTCTTTAAATAAAAAGCTTACAAGTAAAAACAGTTTCTGAACATCCCTTACACACACATGTAAAATCATGAGCCTATAATACTATAAATTCAGAGAATTTCTGAGGCCAAACTGAAGCCGTATAAATCTGGGGGTCCACGTGCCAAGATTATAAAACTGAGCTATACAAGCTAGAAAAAACAGAGCTTCTTTAAAATTAATTCAGATCCGATATTATTAAATAAAATACTGGGTAAATGGGAAATCCTTCTTCCCCATGACTGCATGTGCATTCAGTTTAATTCTTCAGTCACTTGCCCACAAGATGACAACAGCCAATCCATATTACACCATGTGAACATAAACATGAGAGAGACTGGAGCAAATCAAAGCTGATCTCAAGCAAGGCCTCTAGATTTGTCTTACATTTCTTCAAAAATTTAATTCTGCTAGGTGCTGTTTCTACTTTTACTATGTTCTACACCACCACTTCTTTTTAAATTATTTCTCACAACTTCATATTGATAATAACTGTAAGTTATTTTGGGGAAGGATTACAGAACATGAAATTGGGACTTAAAACTCTGATCACATTTTTCAGTTCTGCTCCATATTTAAACTCCTTATTTCTTGATAATAAAGTGGGCTAGTAATACACAAAGAGTGGAGGACAGAGCTATTTACAGATTTCCTATTCTGAATAATGAACTGTTTTGCTGCGTTTGCACTACGCAGAGCTCACTTTGACTCCAAACTTTACCATCTGTAATTCAAAGAGTTAATACCTCTATAACTGCTTTTAGTAGCAGAAGTTGGAACCTGGTAAGATTCTTCACTTCTATAAGCACTACCCTTAAAGAAACAACTGCAAACCCTTCATCAACAGCCTTTGTTTTAAATTAGCTTTAAAAAGTTAAGTTGTGATCTTCATGTCCAAGGAAAGTTAAAAGTAATGTTACCAACTTGAAATAACCATTGAGCAGTGGCAAATTTACAGCTTTCTTGGCACTCTAGGTAGTGGCACTGTGCACATACCCAAACCTGCTGGACAGCCCAAGTTTTCCAGAAGATGCGAAAAAGCGAGCCAGACGGATCTTGCAGGGTTGTGGAGGTAACAGCTTAGGTAAGCATCTGTTTCAGTTGCTCTTATGTGCAATAGAATCAACTAAGGTAGTTTCAATATGTGCAGTACTGAAATTTCCTAATCTTGTTCTATATGATTACAAGACAAATGGGATATGGCCTGGGGCAAAATGATAGGAGGAGATTCGGTGCGTCCCACTGATAAGCAGTAATGGTGCAATTTTTTACAAGACTTGTCACAGAAGAGGGCAAGATGAAGATTATGCAGTCACAGGGTCCTTACTACAATACTTTCTAGGCATAACCATAAACATAATGCTGAGCTTTTTTTCTACCAGAAAAGTGTTGCAGAGTGCTATTTCTATAAAAAAATGTCTGTTAGGCATCTTCTGACATCTGTTAGACCTGGACTGACAGCTATGTCTCCTGCTCGATCCTAGGAGGGGCTGTTTACAATTTTATCAACTCTAGATGTTTCCTCTCCCTGCCATGAAGTATGCAGTCACTGTAGGGGTGGGATCAACAAACTTTATGTCATCTCAGCTGATCCAGCTCACAGTCCTGTACCTTCATTTTGAACCAACTGCACAAATACGTTTACCAGGATATGAGCTGGGGTATCTGAAACACGCGTACCAAGGTGATAACGCTCTGCAAAGAGGGAAGAGCACACTCAGAACATGGTAGCTTTTTATTTATCCCAGATAGTTCCAGCTGAAGATATCAGAGCCCCATGTCTCCAAGGCAAAATAACCCCCAAAAGAACTAAAGAACTCTGTTCTTCAACCAGTGCTCCCACAAGAGTACAAATATAATCTATGCACAAATAAGTACAAACGTTGCAAATTCAGCAGAGAGAAAATAGAAGGGACAAATTGCTTCTCCTCTATCAGCTGTGATGTCTGCTTGTATCTGGGAAATGTCACTAAAAATTCCACCGTGAAGGCTGTGTTACAGCTACAGGGTAGGGCAAAGAGTCTGGCACACCAAACTACCTTCTTTCAGGTCCAAAAACCAGTGAACAGTGACATTTCAGAGTACATCTGAGATTAACTGGCATATTTCTTAATCTTTGTGATCGCAGTGGCCATTTGCTCTGGCATACTTTTAGGATAGGTGAAACGTAATAAAATAAACAAAACCTAATTAGGGGTTATATTAGCAGTATTTCAGCCTTAGACTATTCCTAACAACACAGCCTAATATAGAATGTATTCTATCCTTGCCTTTTTTGCATTGGTTTTGTTTCTATACAGAGAACATAAAAAATACAGTTACCAAAATGGAGAAATTACTCTGACTCCATGAAATCCTTTTGTAGCTCACTCAGGAACAACTCAATACGATACTGGTTGTCATGTGAAAGTTACTGAGGATATAACTGAATTTTTCATCAGTCATTTTTGGTGGTGATTTTCAAGTTTAGGGGTATAATAAGAGCTCTCAGAATGCTGAGTCTTGGTCTACACTTCTGGAGTAAACAGAATGGAATCCAGCCTTGTATGATATTTCAGAAATATGTGATCCTGTACAAAATCTCTCTTTCAGCAGATCATCACATATTTCAAGTAATTTGCATTAGCTTAGTAGGCACAGAAGTAGGCCTGAAACATTCACAACACTCTGAATACACCCTTTTAATTTCAGTGGATAAATGTAAGTTCTGTAAGTCAGAAACTGCAGTCTTGGATGATATTTTTTTTTCCCTGCTATGGTATGTACCAAGAACATCTGTCCCTCTGAATTCCCTAAAACAGAGAACACTGTAGACCTTATTGATCTACTCCACTGGTTTACACTTCCTCTCCACCCGTCTCTTCAGTACCATCTATCAGCCCCCGCTCTCGGCCCCAGGTGCCCACCAGCCTCTGTACAGCACTCCGTAAATACGCAGCCTGAGTGAAAGTGCAGCTGCGTGGCGCTGACTCCGAGCACTTCACCGACAGTTTGAAAACCTGTTGCTGCTTTCTGTGGCCGAGACGGAGGAATTTGCTTTCTTGGGAAAAATCAGAAGTCAAAAACTGATCCTTCCACATAGCTTTAAGTGCTGTGTTCTAAATAACTTGTAAAACTTTTTTAAGTTCAACACAGAAGTGATTTTGCAATCTATATGTGTTTAAGCTTTATCTATATATGTTTAATCTATATATGTTATGAAGTGGTGTATTTGCATCTATATTGGCCTGCTTAAATCTATTAATTGCAAATTTAATATGAATTACTTGACTTCTGGGTATGAACTTGATTCAAAGATCGAAGCCGAAATTCCTTTAAGTGGTATATTCTTTATTGCAGCGCTGGATGCACGGGGGATCTCTCCACCTATCGTGCATACCCAAAGCGGAAAGCAGTCTTGAATTTATACAATCAATCAATCAATATTCTACAAGCGCCTATACATATGCATTACCTATCCCCGCCTTCCCTCGCTTCTCATGCTAATTAGCCTTTTGGCACCTTGCGCCTGCGTAGAGCCTCCCAAGAATTGTGGGCAGGGGTCTTTGGGATGTGGGCAGGGGTCTTTGGGAGGAAGACCCCGAGTCTTCCTCACAGTGTACTTTTCACCTTTGGTCAGGAATCTGCTGAATTGGCACGTTTCTTAATTGCGAGAGCTGGTTGTTGCCAATTCTTCCGTTTGTTGTATCTTTATAATGAATTCCAATGTCCAATTTTGAGATTTATAGTCCTTACATTTGTTTCTCTGTCCGTCTGCCGCTTCCTTATCATGAGTTCCAGTGTCTTGTTTCGAGATATACAGTCCATGTCTGGGGATTGTCCTTGCCTCCCCAATGCCTCCCCAATGCCTCCCCAATGCCTCCTTAATCAATCCCCCCTTTTCTTTTCCCATGCAAATTCTTTTGCATCAGATACTTTCATTCCTAACACTACTAATGTTATAGAGCAATGAACACTTGTTTCAAGCATTGGAAATTGGGCAACCAGGAGGTTAACTTATTCCATATTTCACTAAAACTCCATGAAAGATCATCTTTACTGATCTCATGTAGGACCCTTGTCTGCTTCCATATTTCTTCCAGGTCGGTAGAGATCCTTCCACTCTGATCTACATACACACAACAACTTGTGTTTATTACTGTACAGACTCCCCCTTGAGCGGCCAGTAACAAGTCTAGGGCCATCCGATTTTGTAATACTACCTGTGATAAACTAGATATCTCTTCTTGTTGAGCCTTTATAGCATCCAGAGTTTTGTTTTCTAACTTCTCTATAATTGCAGAAATATTAACTATTGCCTTTTCCAATTCACTCACTCCTAACCATGGCATAAACCATCGAACAAAAATATGAAAAGCGGTGTGTCTCTCTATCAATGGATTGTTAATTTTTCGTCTAATTCTCTGGATATGATTTCTCAAATAACCTCGAGGTGCTACATCATGTATGGTCAAATTGGGGACTACTGCTCCAAGAGTGCAAGTTCCCTTCCAATTCTCGGGCAAGACCTTACGGGCTGTATCATTGCATAGCCAATACCACCCTTTTCCTTCTGGAACCGGCCAGCTGGTTGAATTTGCCCAGCCGCTAGTCATACTAATATCAATTGTTCGATTACAAGATGTCTGATTTCCCACATAAGTAGCACCCGTATTTATACAATCCTGTTTTCCCATACCCCTAGGTGGGTTACACCTTTGTACACATACATAGTAAGATTCCAACGGCACAAAGCTACTCACTTCTAGTTCCAAAACTTCTTCATATTTTTGACCCCAAGATGTGTTTTCCCACAAATTAGTCCAAGGTAAGTTTGCAGGCAAGGGAATCCTGATTAACGATACACCCTTATTCCCATGCTGTGGCAGATGGGTGCATACCCAACAGTTTGTCTTATTAATTACTTGAGAAATTGTTTGTCCAATTGGAGTGGTGGTCCATATCCTCGCCACGGCCTTCTTCACCCTTGAATCGTGGATCCTAGCTGCTTGCTCCTTAATCTTAATGGCGGTGTGTGTTGTCAGTAATACCTGGTATGGTCCCATCCACTTTCCTTCCGTTTTTCCTCTAGGGTTGTCCTGAAAAAGTCTTTATATATATAATCCCTGAGCTTAAAAGGGTGGATTGGTTGATCCAACCGTCTAGCCCAGGTCCTGAGAACAAATTTATGTACTTTATTTAATTATTTCTGAAGTTCAGTTATATATGCATATAAATATTCTAATCCTAACTGCGTTCGATCCTCTCCACTAAATAGAAATGGATATGGCCTTCCATATAAGATTTCAAAGGGACTCAAATTCCCTTTTATTCTAGGTTTAACTCAAATTCTAAGTAATGCTAAAGGGAGGGATTGAGGTCATCTATTTGTTGTTTAATTAAATGTTTCATTTTTTCTACCTGTCCACTTGCCTGCGGTCTATAAAGAGTATGCAGTTGTCTTTAGCTTGCTTTGTTTGTTCGACAGGGAAAGGCTTCAGGCCTTCCTGAAATCATGTCAGTCAGAACCAGTAAATAACAATACCCCCCTTTTCTAGGGAGTTCTGAAAAATCAATTTGCCACAGTTGCCCCGAATAATTTCCTTTACTGATTATTCCAAATTTTATTCTATTAGTTACTTGTTTTATTGTTGTATATAAATTTTGTTCCACTAATGTCTGACTCAGGCTCTTATGCAGTGTGCCAGCTCCCCAATGTGTTTTATTGTGTTCTGTAAGAACTATGAGCCATGTCAAATTAGAGGGTATTATTATGTGGTTATCTTTTAAATATCTTCAATTAATTTTAAGTCTTCTTTTGTATAATTTGGATATAGTTTGGATTTTACCGTCTGGTATCAAAGACAATGCCTTCACCTCAGTTATTTCAGCTGCCCGCTTAGCCTTTGCCAATCGATTTCCAATTTCAAAATCGGTGTTCCCCTTTTGGTGTCCCTGACAATGCATGATAGCTACCTTTTCTGGTTGTTTTACAGCCTCTAACAATTTTAAAATTTCTTCTTTCCAAATTGCTCCATGAGCATGTACCATGCCGAATGTATATTTAGAATCTGTCCAAATATTTATTTTCCTTCCTGCTGCTAGTTCCAGTGCTCGCATAAGAGCAATTGTCTCTGCTTTCTGGGTGGACGTCCCAGGGGGTAATGGTTTGGACTTGATTACCTGTTGAGTGGTTGTAATGGCGTACCCTGCCTTACGTTGTCCTTGTTTCACAAAGCTGCTTCCATCAGTATACCAAGATTCGTCAGCATCTTCTAAAAGTTCTTCCTTAAGATCGGATCGACTAGAATACACAGTCTCTATTGTTTCTATACAATCATGAGTTATAGGTTCATCCAGAGTTCCGCTAAGGAAAGAAGCTGGATTTATGACGTTAGTGACCACAATTTCCACATCATCTTGTTCTACTAATATTGCTTGATATTTTAAAAATCTTTGTGGTGAAAGCCAATGATTTCCTTTTTGTTCCAAAACTGTTGAGACCGTATGGGAGACTAAAACTGTCATTTTCTGTCCCATTGTAAACTTCCGAGCTTCTTGTATATTGATAACAACAGCTGCAACAGCTCGAAGGCATCCGGGCCATCCTTTACTTACTTCATCTAATTGTTTAGAGAAGTAAGCTACTGCTCGTTTATAGGGACCCAGTCTTTGTGCTAGTACTCCCAAAGCTATCCCTTGTCTCTCATGAGAAAACAACCAAAAGGGTTGAGAGATCCGGTAATCCCAAAGCTGGAGCTTGCATCAATTCTTGTTTAAGTTTTTTTTTAAAGGCGTTTCGTGCTTCTCCAGTCCAGACTAACTTTGACTGATTACTCTTTATCAATTCATATAGAGGCTTTACCATTTGTCCATAATTATAAATCCAAAGGCGACACCAACCTGTCATTCCTAGAAAGGTTGTAGCTCCTTTACCGTTTGAGGTTCTGGAGTCCGGCAAATGACTTCCTTACGTTCAGTTCCTAGTTCTCGCTGACCTCCCGAAATTCCAAATCCCAAGTAGGTCACGTGTTGTTGAACCAGCTGGGCTTTCTGTTGAGAGACTCGATATCCATTTAAACCCAGAAAATTAAGAAAACTTATAGTCCATTGAATACAGCTCCCTTTAGTCTCGGTAGCTATTAAGAGATCATCTACATATTGTAACAAAGCACCTTCAGTGTCCGGAGGCATCCATGTTTCGAGTTCCCTTGCTAATTGGTTTCCAAAAATAGTGGGGCTATTCTTGAATCCTTGAGGTAGTAATGTCCACGTAAGCTGCGTCTTTCTGCCTGAATTGGGATTTTCCCATTCAAAGGCAAATAGGTTTTGGCTTTCTGTGGCTAAGCCTAAGCAGAAGAAGGCGTCTTTTAAATCCAGTACGGTAAACCAGACTTGACTATTCTTTAATTTAGTCGGCAAAGTATAAGGGTTTGCCACTACTGGATGTATATCCTCAGTGATTTTACTTATGGCCCTCAAATCCTGAACTAACCTATAGCTTTTTTCATCTGCCTTTTTAATTGGCAATATGGGTGTATTGTATTCTGATTCACATTCAATCAATAATCCATACTGTAAAAATTTATCAATTATCTCTTTAATTCCTTTCCTATCTTCTATCCTCAAAGGATATTAATTAACCTTAACGGGTTTCTCTCCTGGCTTTAATTTAATAATTATTGGGGTCACATTTTTAGCTCTTCCAGAGACTTCAGTGGCCCAAACTCCTGGACATATTGATCTGTGATCTCTAAAGGTATTTCACTTTTAGGGTCAGTTTGTATTAGTGCCAAGCTTAACACATTTATTAGTTGTTCTTCTCCTATTCTTAATTCCATTTTCCCTTTTTCAACGACAATTTCTGCTCCTAATTGCTCTAATAAATCTCTACCTAAGAGTGCCCATGAGGAGTTAGGCGTATATAAAAATCTGTGTATGCCCCATTGTTTCCCTAACTTGTACTTCAAAGGTTATTATTACTATTATTATTATTTTGTCTTATTAAACTGTTTTTATCTCAACTCACGGGCTTCACTTTCCATTTCTCTCCCCCGTCTCAGAGAGGGAGGGGGAGGGTGAGCGAACGGCTGCATGGTGTTTAGCTGCCAGCCGGGTTAAACCACAACACATCTTTTACGTTAACATAATCATTCCGTAAAGGCATTAATGCTTGATTTAGAACTGAATACGTTGCTCCATATCAATAAGAAATTTCACTTCCATTCCTCCCCTAGCTTCATTATAATCAGTGGAGGATCCGCTAGGGTAGATTCCCCGGGTCCTCGTTATTCCTGTTGAAATCAGGGACCAATGATTACCCTAGAAAAAGGCTAGTCAATTTGTCCTCCGAAGCCAGGTCCAAACCGTTTTGTTTTATTTATTTATTTATTTATTTTCATTACATTTCAGAGTTGGTCCAAAAATTCCATAGGGGTTTCTTTTAGACCTTGTTGGAAGCATATTCTCAATTCCCAATTCATCCATATTTTAGTATTTACTTAGCCGTTCATAATTTTAGGGATGATTAGGGTCTCAGTGGGGTCGGTCAGGGGAATGCAGTTGTTCACAGTTCCCTGAGCGGTCCCATCGGTAATCTGAGCTCGCACATGAACTCAGGTTGTTTTAAGAGTTAACTGCTTTTCTGTTTCCATAACAACTCTCTCTCGGACCCATCATGATCCATTTGCCCCAAAGGGCTAACACCCATGATTTTAAGATCTCTGCCTAGAGCAGAGGCAGAACTATTAACATTCCTACATCCTCTTTCCCTGCTCATTCAACTTCAAACACCTTTAACACTTTCAACAACCCCTTTAACACTTCCTTTATCTTTCTCCAGCCTGTACTTCTCTAATGCCAACATCAAAGGCTCAGTCAGGGGCCAACTTAATTCCATACCTTTTCCCACCAAGATGCTGAAACAACATCAGTATACAACATTTCATCCTATTCTCCTTCTCAAAACCAACATTAACTGTAGCAAAACATTAGAGTTTAAAGTTCCATTTAGGGGCCGCTTTTCTCCACATTCCAGCTTATAACGCGGCCACCATTGATTACAATATTTTATCAATGTTTTCCTGTTCACACTTTCACCGGCAGATCCTCCAATATCCTTCCAGTGACTCAAAACACATCCTAACGCACTTTTCTTTAAAATTTCACTGCTTATGTGCCCCCCCATTTTCCAGTTCACACTTTCAGAATACACATATCACTTACAAAAATGTATCACAAAAACGTATCACTCACAAAATTACAGGCACGCAATATCTTTCAGTAGCGATGTCACAAAGCTACTATTACCAGCAATATTGCTAAAATCACAATAACAATAGTCAGAGTCAAATTCCACATGCGATAAGTCAGAAAACCGAACTGTGTAACACCGTAACGATATCTTTCTTGTAACAATGCCACGAACCTACTATTACCACCAGAAAAATAGCCAAAATCACAGTAACAATAACCAGAGTTAAATACCATACTCCATGAGTCAGAAAACCGAAATAAACAACACAATTCCAGATGGACCTTAAAGCGAGCTCTTTCCTTAAGGTCCCCAAATATACTTATGGTGCTTACCACAAAGTATATACCAAACGCTGCCTCGCAGAAGATCACCTTCTGACTTACAGACAGTTCCAGATACAGATGGACCCCAAGGTCCCCAGATATACTTGTGGTACTAACCGCAAAGTATATACCAAACACTGCCTCGCAGAAGATCACCTTCTGACTTACAGACAGTTCCAGATACAGATGGACCCCAAGGTCCCCAGATATACTTGTGGTACTAACCACAAAGTATATACCCAATACTGTCCTGCAGAAGTCACCTTCCGACTTACTGGACAGTCCCAGACGACCGGTCTACCAGAAAACCAAACCAGAATAAAGAATATACTCACTTACAATGATGGGGTCCTTGTCTGCCTCCGCAGTGATCCGGTGAGTCGAGGAGTCCCTCCGGGAAATCCCGGGGGTACCCTAGGGAGTCCTGTCCCCAGCGGGTCCTGCGGACCGGCAGAGAGGTCGTCCCATCTGGGGTGCCAGATTGATTCAAAGATCGAAGCCGAAATTCCTTTAAGTGGTATATTCTTTATTGCAGCGCTGGATGCACGGGGGATCTCTCCACCTATCGTGCATACCCAAAGCGGAAAGCAGTCTTGAATTTATACAATCAATCAATCAATATTCTACAAGCGCCTATACATATGCATTACCTATCCCCGCCTTCCCTCGCTTCTCATGCTAATTAGCCTTTTGGCACCTTGCGCCTGCGTAGAGCCTCCCAAGAATTGTGGGCAGGGGTCTTTGGGATGTGGGCAGGGGTCTTTGGGAGGAAGACCCCGAGTCTTCCTCACAGTGTACTTTTCACCTTTGGTCAGGAATCTGCTGAATTGGCACGTTTCTTAATTGCGAGAGCTGGTTGTTGCCAATTCTTCCGTTTGTTGTATCTTTATAATGAATTCCAATGTCCAATTTTGAGATTTATAGTCCTTACATTTGTTTCTCTGTCCGTCTGCCGCTTCCTTATCATGAGTTCCAGTGTCTTGTTTCGAGATATACAGTCCATGTCTGGGGATTGTCCTTGCCTCCCCAATGCCTCCCCAATGCCTCCCCAATGCCTCCTTAATCAAACTAAAATAACCTCACTTCTAATGAACATTCATTTGGCAAAACCCTCCTAGTAGTATTGAGTCTCGTTCTCCCAGACCACATGTGATGGCTCAGACACATCCTCAACTTCCATTGTGTTCAAATACTCTGGAATTCTTTTGACTTTTTTTTTTTTTTGACTGGTTTCAATTGTTTGTTTGTTTGTTTTTTAATTTATCTGCATGCCACAGTGAAAACTAATGGGTTTTAGTCAAAGTTACCAACTGAGTACAATTAAGTATAGGCCTGAAAATTGAATTCAGGTCTTCTGTATATTCCCACTGAGACTCAGCCTTCAAAGGAGCACAAAACAGAATGGTAGCTTAGCTTTGTTCCCCACTTTAACAGGGGCTTCCTTGCTGCGGTAGAAGACCCTTATACAAACCCAATATAGATTATTGTTGTGTGAAAGCCAATTTTTAGGACATCAGGGAACTTTGTGCCCTGAATAGCCACTTGGTGCCATACAGTTGCACAGTACTTGCAAAGGTTCTTTGTCTTTGTAAATTAAGCTGCTACAGAAGTATTATTAGGCTGACTTATAGGATATAACTGGGCGATGAGAGTTAAGTCAGGCACAATTATTCCACTCCACCCAAAAGGCAGAGAAGACTCTGCAGGTTCATGACAGTGTTCTAAACTACATGGACATTTGTCACTTCACCATCCATCAGCCTTAGGCTTCATAGCTTGAATCCATTCCTCACTTAGGCTTAGACTTGTTTTTACTGTTTACTCGTTGCACATGCTGAGCAATGATGCACACAGCATCTAAAATCTTACTTTATTAGATTATTAGTTATGCTCTGTAAACTTCACAAGCCTTGTGTACTGGTGTGATACTAGATGTTTCTGCTACAGGTAACTGCAAATGGTTGAGGGAGTTGCTGTGGAGGGATAGGGAATCAGTTCAGGATTTTTTTGCTTTTCAGACTGAGAAGAAATGGTTTCATGTTCTTTTCATATTGCAAATAAAAATCTTATTTTTGTCATGAATTTTTAAAATGTTATTTTCTCTCCTATTGCACATGCCACCCCTGTTCTTTGTTCCCATTACTTAAATAATTGTGACTGACCTGAAATGGCTTTCAGCATAATGAAAGCAACTGGGAGAAAGTAAAAATGGGATTGCTGACCCAGTTTGCAAAGTAGCCTTTAAAGCCTACTTTTATTAAGTTTATTATTTTTGTATGTTAGTGATAATTATTGTATTTGTCTCATCCCAAATAAACGCTTTTGCTCTACCAACAATCCAACTCCCTTTCATGCTCTTTGTAAAGCAAAAAAAAGGGATCCAAAGCCCTCATATTAAAAAAAATTAATACACCACCAGCTCAGGGGATTTTCTAGCAAACAGCAAATCTGACGTTCATTGTACTCAACTCTCATCTCATTCTCTTTTTCACAGGAGCTTACAGTGCCAGTCAAGGTATAAATTGCATCCGTGAAGATGTGGCTTCATATATTGAAAGAAGAGATGGAGGAGTTCCTGCAGATCCAGATAACATATATCTTACCACTGGGGCAAGTGATGGCATTGCTGTAAGTGTTAAAATTAAACCTGTCTCTTCCTGGTATAAATTATACATCACTAGTTACCTTCAGAAATATTGATCTCTGTTGAACATCTGGTCTCACAAATTCTTGTGAGTTTGATCTAATAGATACAGAAGTCAAACTGAATTGATAACAAATACACCCAATTATGAGGATTTAAGGTGCCAGCTACGTAACAGACCCATGGAGTCTCTTAATATATATTGACCAGTACCTTTTGTATAGGCAGTGTAAGTTACATACACACTGCAATATAAATATAGGAGACAGACCACTAAGACTGAATGATGTCCTCCATAGTTAGAATGCATTAAGCACTAAAGGTCAATCAATCCATGGCAAAGAGGTGAGAAGTCTTGGGAGCTCTTCTTCCTAATAAACACTCTGCTAGTGCAGATTAATGCCAGTGAAAATCTCAAAGATCCATTTCAATAGCTATCTTCGGGAGAAACTAGGTGTTGGCTTCAACCAACGTTCAAAGATGGTAATCATTTAAGAGAAATAACTGTTATATTTTTACTTTACACAGGCACGTTTGCTGATATTACATCAACCAATAATTCTTTGCCTTATTTATTTATTTATATATTTATATATTTATTTAAGGCAGACTTGTTTGTTAAAGCTTGCTGTTGTTTTTAAATGACATCTAGTGGCAGAGTTCAGAATGGCAATGTTCAGACATAAACAGCTCTCCACATGACTTCAGAGAATTGGCTTTCTAGAGTTTCCAATGCCGAGTGTTATACTGGCAGCTTGTAGCTGGCATAGCGCATCAAATCCGTACCATGCTTATTTGATTTTGCCATTGGTAAAATGTCGGCAGTACAAAGAGTCTCATTATTTGTAACTTCCAGGGATAGAACAACCATTGTTCCATAACCTGGGGGACACAGAGTATTAAAGACTTTATTTTAAATTTTGCATTTAATTCCTGATTATATTTGTTGGATGCTTGGTATTTTTAAACTAGTGGTGGGTATAAAATGACGTTGATTATAAATCATTAGCTTAGCAACTGAGTGAGTATGTGATGAGAGGCGCAGAAAGGCAGATTTTGTTCCAGAACCTTGGGAAACTTAAAGGGTACTGCTGTTACATCTGAAGTGCTATTTCTGTTTTTACACTATAATAACATGTTGGTAATGATGCCTGCTCTGATTGTACCTGTACTTCAGTTCTCCATGGATTCTAAAGGCAAGAAATCTTTCCCCTGCCCACACCAAATGTACTCTTTTATCTAATTCACACATAAAAAGCCTACACAGGCACACGGCTGTTGGGAACAGGTAAATCCTCTGGACTTATCTTAGCACAAGCATTCCATTTCTGCCTGTGTTTTCTGGGCACAAATTACATATAATGTAATAAGATGTGCATATAATACATCCTAAGATATGCAGACTTTTGCTCTCTCGTATTTCTTGAACATGAAAGCATAATGCCAGTCTCTAGCTTTGGTGCCATATGGCCACTTTTGCTCCTAATCTGAAACAGGTCTCCCATTACAAAGGAGAACCTCCATGTGCCCCAGTGCTAATTTTTGGTTTTATTTCTTGGCCTCTTGTGTTCACTGGGACAATACGAGTGGAAGGCAATGAGCAAAAACTAGCTGAGGCTTCTTTGCTTCTAACTGTAATTGGGCACAGTAAAAAAACAAACAAACAAACATATGATCTAGACACTGCTTTTTCCAAGTTTCCCTCTAGCCTTGTGCTCAGAATTTTTTTTCTACATTTTGAAGTTGATCAGACATCATGTTCAGGAGCTGTGACATGCAGAGGAATTCTCTGAAGCTCAGTTAGACCATCCTTACCCAGTCAGTAACTTAACTTGAAAAAAAAACAACACTCTTTGATGTAAGGCAACGACCGTCAGCTTTTAGAAATCTATCTTAACTCTAGATTCTTTTAAGAAGAAAGATCAACAACATATTCTAGAGTATACTAATAATTCTGACTTACGACTTTTTTTTTCCTACTTTTTCCCCAGACAATTCTAAAGATCCTGGTCTCAGGAGGTGGAAAATCCCGAACAGGAGTGATGATCCCTATACCACAGTATCCCTTATATTCAGCAGCCATATCTGAACTCGGTGCCATCCAGGTGAACTACTATTTGGATGAAGAAAATTGCTGGTCTCTAGATGTGAATGAACTTCGCCGCTCCTTGAATGAAGCTAAGGCATATTGCCATCCAAAAGTCCTCTGCATCATCAACCCAGGAAATCCCACAGGTCTGTAGTGGTTTTGTTGTATTGATGTTTGTATTGATGTTTGTATTGATGTTTTTCTAATACATTTTTTTTTCTCTTTCATTCATTTGACATTGCAGGCAAATCCAAAATACGTATCAAATATTTAAAGCTGAGTTCTAGAGATCAGTACTTTATGTAGGATGGTACAGCATACTTTCAGAAACTTCTTTTTGGTATCATGGAATTCCAGAAACTTGGGGAGAGAGAAGGGAGCAGGTTCACTTCACTGCATCACATCTGAAGTCATTGCTTCCATTTAACTTATACAGTCTTGGGGAATGACTTTCAGTCACTTTTGGTCTGTATCAAGGATCTCGTCTCTAAGATGCCTGCAAGGCAATGACAGCAGATGACTCTGAACTCAGTGGCAAGCACTGCCTCTCTTGGAAAGATTTCTTTCTTTGCACAGTTGAGGATGCTTAGTGAGAAACTAGCTCGCACTGTTCCGGATTTGTTTGAGCTGTGGAGTTGCAGCTATTCTTGCATGAGCTGGACTCCCCAAGGCAAGGTTTTGTCTTCCATAGTCAGTGGGAAGATTCCTACCTAAGTAATATTCCTGCAGAAATCCTAAGGCTTCCATGGGATCAAGTGGAACCTTAAACAGTGTGACAAATACAGAAGGACCAGGGCTCCTTCACCAAGCTAAAAGAAATCAAACTTTCAAATAAGATTAATTTTCTTCAACCTATTTGAGACTACTAGGACGAGACAATTGTCAGTTATCATTATACACATAATGTTTATTAACATTATTTTGCATTACTATTAGTGGCTTGGGGATGGAAGGTAACAAATAAAATTAAATGACTGTAAACAGTCATAAGTGGTCTTTCTGTTGCTTGTCAGGTGAACTGCAGTAAAAATCTATGTGTATATGTTCATAGCTCACTGCACTTTTGCAGAAAGTTGGCTTGAGTCAATACATCTTACTTGAGTCAGGAAGGCACAGTGTCAATTACTGTGGCTTGGCTCACAAACAGGAACACAATAATTCATCCCCTTGCAATTATCTGTCAAACTTGTGCTTAAACTGCATTGTGAAATAACCTGTTCAATCATTACACGTGTGAGGATTTCAAACAATCACTTATACACAGACTACTCTTAGTAAATTACTGATGCTCATGCTTCCTTTGTTTGGGATGGACTAAGTTGCCTTGAACCATAACACCTCTAAAAATGTTCCTTGATTTCAGACTTAGTGAATTGTATTCTAAAATTCAACAGCCCTTTTCTGAGACAGAGGAGCATCTTATTGAAAAGGTAGTTGTCTAACTAGGTCTGCACTAAAAGATTTGTCTGTATGCTCCACTAACTTTATTTTTCTTGCTTTAAAAATCAAACTATAGGACAGGTGCAAAGCAGAAAGTGCATTGAAGATGTGATACACTTTGCTTGGGAAGAGAAACTTTTTCTTCTGGCTGATGAGGTAAGGGTGTATTCTGTTCCCTCAAAAGCAGAGCTAAGAGTAAGCATAAAAATGTAACTTTGTTCCATATGTGGTAGTGGTGCATTTTAAAGAACAGATTCTCTATTATCATATAAAGACATGGACAAACATGCGAGATTATTAATATTGGGGGTTAATGAAAGGTGGCTCGATCTGGATTTGAACTAGAGAGAAAGTGTAGGGGACACAAGCAGGAAACACGAGGAAGAGACTTTACTAGAACTGACCTAAAAACCTGTGTGATTTTCAGAGCACTTAAAATGAAAGCAACAGAAGGAAAATCAATTTAAATGTACAAGTCAAGGGTAAATTATATAAAGAAGTTCAATGTTTTTCCAAAGGCTAAACTATTAAGTATGGCTACATGAGATAAAACACATCATTACAGTAACTATTACTTAACAAAGAACCTTGTGTCCTCTAAAGGCTTAAGTTTCAAGCGTAACAACTGTTTCTTCAGTTCAGATCTGGCTCTCTAAAAGGCCGTCTTTTATCGTTAGCTGGAGGAACAGAGTACATTAATGTCTTCTGACTGTTCAGGTTTACCAGGACAATGTGTACTCTGAAGGATGCCAGTTTCATTCCTTCAAAAAGATTCTGTATGAGATGGGACCTGAGTACTATAACAATGTTGAACTGGCCTCTTTTCACTCTACATCTAAGGGATACATGGGCGAGTAAGTCTGTTTTCATTTAACATTTTAATTTTAATTTTTAATTTAATTTTTCACCTTCCCTGTTAATCTGATTGGACAGACATTTTTCATTAGTGACCTGAAGGTAATCCAGCATCTTCTATTGATTTTAATTTAAAAAAATGTTAAGAAAAAGAAAACAAACATTTAAGCAGTGATGAATTAGCCCTGTGGTTTTCAATGTACTGAATAGTTCAACATTATGAATGTATTTATTTCAGACACTGAATGCCTCTGTTCCACAAAGCTGAAATCCTACAGTCCTAAACCTGTGATAAAGGAAAAGAGGCTCTCCAAAATCCAACAGAACAGCTTAAGTACATTTAATGTCACTAGGACATTAATATTACAATTGTTTGGGTTTGGTTGTTTTGGAGAGGAAGAGATGGAATAAAAAGAATGTTCTGATTAAATGCATTCTGTGACAGCCATATGTGCTTGTTCTGAAGAGAAAGCAGTCCATGTTAATAGTTAACTTGTCCAACAGGGAAGCCACATGTACGCTATTTTCCCTGTATGGGATACTAGAGCTTAATGGTATGGTATTTAGTGCCATCTTAGAACAATGACTATAGCAGCTGTTTCAACACCAGTGTGTTATATATTGCAAGATCTTAACTCTCTTGCCACTTTTGCAATTATTTTCATCGCTTTTCCAGTATTTTATATATATATGTGTGTATATATATATACACACACAATCTTTTCTGTTCACTCCATAGATGTGGCTACAGAGGAGGTTATATGGAGGTCATTAACTTGCACCCAGAAATGAAAGGACAGCTTGTTAAGCTGCTTTCTGTTCGCATTTGTTCTCCAGTCTCAGGACAAGCAGCAATGGATATTGTAGTTAATCCTCCAGTACCTGGAGAAGAATCCTATTCACAGTTCATAAAGGTCAGTGATAACATGCTTATTCTGTTGTACATTTCCTAAACCTATCCTGAGCACCGTGAACTCAAAATATGCATAGAGACCAGACCTTTTTCTTCATTTTACAGAACTATGCAGTTGTTTTTTGTTTGTTTTTATATTAACTGAATATATCTACCTTAAAATATTTTTTATTCCTTTTATGGTTCCTTTGCTTAGGAGCCAAAGAAAAGCTAAGAATGCATTATTAAATCACGTCTTCTGCTGCTAAGTTCAACTTTTCTTCTGTGTTTAGCATAAGAAAAAAATGCATCTATATATATGCTTTTACTAAATCTAAAGAGGAATATAAGTTCAGAGTTATAAACTCAGCCTTGTTCTTAGGTATCCCTCTATACACTGACCTATATGGCATTCTGTGTTAAGTATACATATATTTTTTCACCTGTACAAATGAAACAAAGTATGGCTTAATAAATTACAGTACTGAGTCAGACCAAAGGTTCAGGTAACATGGTCTCTGAAAATAGTCAAGGGTGGATGCTTAGAAGGAAGAACAGGACATGCAGATAGAGGTTTGAGCAGGTTATTTTCTATCTATAACACTTCATAGTTATACCTTGCTAATGCCTTTTTTTGCATTGCTGGCTGTAAAAGTAAGACTGGACTTAGGAGCATCACTTGTTCTAAAAGCTCAGCAGAGTCCTAGAAATGCTTAATTCTGGGTAGGCTCCTTGAAGCATCCCTTTTTTCTCTAGCATTTTTACTGCCACTTCAAATATGCCAAACTGAACACCTTCCTTTTTAACAGGAGAAGGAGTCTGTTTTGAATAATCTTGCCAAAAAAGCAAAACTGACAGAAGACATGTTTAACAAGGTACCAGGAGTTCACTGCAATCCACTTCAAGGAGCTATGTATGCTTTCCCACGGATCTTTATCCCTGCCAAAGCCATTGAGGAAGCAAAGGTCAGTCATCCATTTTTTCCAGTCCATTTTAACCTTCACATGCTTGTGCCTGCTACTTTTAATGATGAACTTTTATTCCAGAGGTAGAGTAAGGCCATGTAAAAAAAAGGACTTCGTTGGCTATGTATGATCTTAAAAGTAACACGACCTTTACTTAAAAAGTAAACAGAGCATTTCTCTACACTTGTAAGACATCCAGGTTGAGAATGCTAACCAGGGAGGGTAGTGTTAAATAAAGTCACAGGACAGACAGGTAGCTGGATTCATGCACATTCCAGATTGCTGCCCCTGCCCAGGCTAGGTCGAGCCAGGTTATGTGCCTGGGACTGTGACCAGCTGAACACTACTGGCCCTGTAAAGAAACTACATTCAGCAAGCATAGGAAAGAGAGAGGGAGGTTGTCTTACCAATTTTAGTTCTGCACAATAGCTTTTTTTTCTTTCTTTTTTTCTTTTTTTTTTTCCCCACATTGGGGTCAGTCAATTATATCACTAAATGACAAGTCTTGTTCCTAGCTGGAGCTCTGTTATCCAATATGTAACATACAATTTTTAAAGGGAATTATAACTACATAGCTGAGGGCAAAAACAGGGCTCTTTCTGCTGATTCTGTGACAAGGTGTATAACCTGCATGTATGTAAGAACTTCCATAGTTATTAATCAGGGGACTTTCTAGTCAGCAGATAATTCAAGGGAAAAAATAGTAACTGCTAACAGAACTGGAACACACCGCTCTAATTTCATTTTGTCAAATGTCCGTAGCTTAGGTTTTTGTAAATACCATTTTGAGATTTTTGACAAAAAGCTACAAGCCAGTCAAGGAGTAAAACAAAATTATCTAGAAGCTTTCTTTCAAAGCAAGTGTTTTATGTAGGTTCTTTACCCTTGCTCCTCCATGAATTACCATTTTTTAATTAAGTGTGAACTGTATAATTAGGAATTGTTCTTCACGTATTTAGTAATAGTTAAAATTGAAACTAACAATGCAAGACAAGGTTTCAGGAAAAAAGAAAAGTTATGAAATGAGTTATAGTTATTTGGAATATTTTGACTTCATTAATTCCAAAGCATCCACTCCACTAGGCTCATAAAATGGCACCCGACATGCTATATTGCATGAAACTTCTGGAAGAGACTGGAATTTGTGTTGTACCTGGAAGTGGATTTGGCCAAAGAGAAGGAAGCTACCATTTCAGGTACAGTTTCTGTTGATTTAAAATCAAATGAACTGTAATAAGCTAAGTACCATCCCAATACTTTATTTTCTGACTAAATATAAGAAATCTTATTTACATTGATGTCGTCTCACTCTACTGACATTTTCTGTGGTTGAACAGACCTGATCTGCTAGATGAGCTATTCGGGTTTTTACAGTGTTTTCCCAGCTTGCTGACATAGCTTTATTCTATTTTTATACACTGACATTTGAAATGTCTTCTCCACAAATAAAAACAATAATTAGTAGCTTATACTCTAAGCTTTAAAGTCGGCTAAGGCATTAATAAGCGGAGGGGAATTAAACAGTGTTTCGATATGGAGAAATCATGTGAAAGATGCAGTACCTTCCCCTATAAATCTGCTCTACACACACTGAATTACTTTGTTTACTGAAACAAGAAATTAGACTAAGTCTTTTAATACCAAAACTGAATATAGAGTTCATTGCTCTTGCTTCCAATAAACAACGTTTTATTAGAATCAAGCCACTGATAGCTGCAGTTTATCATGGAATTTAGTCTTGTTTGGTCTGAAGCAATGTAACAGAGGGTACCATTAGCTATGCAAGTTCAGCAGTACAGATAGCTGAGTTAGATGTCCGGGTGCATGCAGCTCCAGGGAAAAGCTGTTGCAAGTCCATCCCTGTACATGTGTAGAAAAATGTTTGTTTGTTTGTTTTTTTCCTCTGTAATTCTTGTGTACAGGCTGATAACTCAATGTGATCTTCAGATTATGCTGAAGGAAAAGGGGGACTTAAACATGCAGTGTGGGATATTATATTGTTTAAATTGTATTTAAATTTTCAATTCAGAAAGAAACGTACATCTTCTCATAATCACCAGCCCTTCATACTAAACAAAAAAGTATTTGACATAACTGCCACCAAAATGGAAACTGACTCACTGATTTTTCTTCCTGATAATGTTTTGTATCACTCAGCAAAAAAAATAAAAATTCTGTAATTACTATACATTAACCAATGGAAACTAATTGCTCCAGTTTAATATTTGATTAAAGCATAAATGCAAAAAATTAGAGCACCACATCAAAACAGATATTTAGATTTACATATTACTAGCATTGCCCTGAGATAAGTCAACATCTGTGTCAAGATTACACATCAGTTTGTTTTGAAGACAATGTTGGATATATATTTTTTTCTTCTAAATATTATTTTTCAGAATGACCATACTTCCTCCAATAGAAAAGCTGAAGATCCTACTGGAGAAAATGAAAGACTTCCACATAAAGTTTCTTGAAAAATATGCATGAAACTGCTGTGGCTTTTTCCTCCATCCCCTCCCCGTCAAGGTGAACGCAGAAAATGAACAAGAATCTGCTGAAAATGTGCTGTTCATCTAATTAAACTAAATTCAAACTAGACAGAACTTATTTCAGATACAGCTAAGACTTACTGGATTGAATTTAATGTCTGTTAATATACGACATTGTTACACCAACTTTTTTTTTTTTCTTTCAAGAGGAAGGGGAAAATGAGAAGAGAACGGTGGAAGGAGTCAGTAAATGATTTTGTGCCTTGATTGGAAGTTACATTCTTGAATTTTTGACTCAACAGGCTGGGGAAAGGAGTTGGTCATGACATCTACTACTGTTTTTTGGGGAGGTGTTTTTGTTGTTGTTGTTGTTTTTATAAGACAGAAATGCTCGGAGCAATTGTTTAGCTAGGAACATGATTCCCATCTTAAAATTCTAAACAAAAATTCAGAAGCCTACTGCAAGGTACTACAAGGTACTGGATTTTTCCTTTTTTGTTTTTAAGTATGAAGTGTTCTCTGGATCTGATTAAACGTGTAGGTACAGCATGCTTATTTAAAAAAAATCACTGGCAGATGTGTGTAGATACCTTTGAACTTCTGTTAAAAAGAAATCCTGCCATCACAGCATAATCAGAGTGAATATACAGTTTTGATCACAGGAGTGAATATGGTGTCTGTTTGAACCCTATTTGTATGAAACTGAAACATAATGGGGAATATTAGCTTCTTCTTCATATACTGTTGTACTCTTATTAAAACACAGCTAAATCAAGTAATCATCTAGGAGTACAGCTGTATTACTCCACTAATCCATGCTAGTTCCACTAAAACAGAGAAAGAAGGCTTCAGTTTGCCTAGAGTTGGAAGCCGGATGCCTTCTGCTAGCACTGGTAAAGTACTGAAGAAACATAGCTTCCTTCCAGTATTCAGCCATGAAAGCATTAACATTTTTCAGGCTTAGGCTCAGCATTTCATGGAGTTTATTCATTAAGAATATCCCATTTCATCTAGTCATTAAATGATTAAAGTAAATTCATTTTAATGTCTACCAGCACTTTGTTAGGCTGCCTTTGTAGCTGCTTCAGCATCCTATGCTGATCCAGGTAATACTAAAGCCAAGGGCTAGAGAATCAAGATATGGATAAAGGATGTGCCAAACCATTATGTGTAGAAGACAGAGATGTTGACAATAATTGTCCTTGCTACAGCAGCTGCTCAGCTATGACGTAGCATTGGCAGTTGGTATACTTCTCACTGCTCCTCACAGAAGGTTGTGAGAAAAAACTTAGCACTTCTCAATTGTCTACCAGTGGACACAGGTTCAAAAATGAAAATCACATGCTGCTACACAAAGTATGTATGTATGGAAGCTTGGGGAAAAAACATTTCACAAAAAAATTTACTTTCATCTGTAATGGGTGAAATGATTTCTGGGAGGACAGCAGACAGGGAACACTTACATTGCTACTATCCATTGATAAATGCAAGCTTTTATCTGTTAGCACTCTCCCCTTGGCATCCTTAACATGCACTAATAAAACAAATTTATAAAGCAAAACTGTAGTAAGAGGTTAGAACATTGATTTAAAAATATGACAAACAGCGCTTTCCTAGTCTAGAAATGTGTCTAAATCAGATCTGGCTTTCCACTTGTAGATTGAAACTTGTAGATTGAAACTAAAATCTAACAATGGGAGTTAGAATATTTTTTATATTTTTGTAACTACAGCTTTTTCATTGGGGTAGTATTTGTAATTTAATAAGTGGATAGATTTTATATTTGCCTTGCATATGCACCTGATACTTCTGGAAAAATGTAAAGGTTTACAAATTTCTAATGATACTTTACAGGTGTCAAAGGCTTTTTGTTTTAAGTCAGGACCGCAATTCTTACACTTTTAAACCAAAATATAATGGCATAAACTGAAGTGTTGGGTTTTTTTTGTTTGTTCTGTTTTGTTTTTAACATTCTATTATGGTGCCTTTTATGTTTCTGACATTATAAGAAATAACGCTTTGTTCTTGATGCATCTCGTATGGAAGAGTGGTGATTTCTATTGTCCATCCACAATATTTGTATGTACTGTGATAAGGTAGATGTGCATTTTGTGGGTCAATCCTGTAAAGCTAAGAAAGGAGGTTTATTTTCAATGTCTATGAAATATTTGATTAATAACAGACAATCCTTACTTTCAAGTGCATGCTTCTAGGTTTGATTTTCCTACAGGTGCTCCTTATAATGGTACTTTAGATGTATGAGAATTCCAAACAATAAAGCACATGTTTAAAAAAAAAAAAAAAAAGAAAAGAAAAGAAGAAAGAGCAATAGTTCTCCATTTCCTATGTTACTGAAACAAGATTTCCTGGATTGCACAATTTGAAGCATTTAACTTCATGTTGGAAATAGTATTTACTTTAATCCATGTATTAGACCATTGATTTATGCATTGCTCCAGTTTACGGATTAGAAATTTGACAGACTTGTTGTCACAAAACTATTCCTCAGCAATGCAGAATTGAACATGCAGATGATCTTAGACATACTCATAATTAATCAAATATTTTTCTCTAAGGAGTTGTAACCAGGAGTTAAGCAAAACAGATTTATTTCTTCATAGAGAGGATCAGTCTTGACTAAGACTGAACAATTGTGGCCTGAAAGGTTTGGTGAGGGGATTGTTTGGTATTGTTTTTTTTTTTGTTTTTTTTTTTTAAGTCTTATTACATGGTTTGTATGAGATTAAACATACCGAGCAACATGATCTTGTCTTTTTTTGCAGTGATACCTCAGAATATCTTTAGCGATGTTTGGTAATTCAAAAGAAAATACAGTTTAGGGAAAGGGAAGCTAGTCCTGCTTGTGCGTATAGCTGCACCACTAAAACAAAAGCAAAAGCTGGCTATATCCTTGTTTGTGTCAGGTATTGGAGTGTTTTCTGGAGCTGAAGCATCTACTTGGGGGCACTTCTTTGGGGGCATTGTGGTATTGTGGTGGGGTTGTTTGCTTTACAAACAAGAACATGGGCTGATCTAAAATGATACTACGAGTTGTCAGTCTGAGTTCACAGGTTTGTTTGAGTGATGTAGTCCGTCCCATCTGGCTCAGTAGATCCTGAGGTCATGCCAGTCACAAGAAGAGTTGAAGAACCTACTAACTTCAGAGAGCTTACAACATGAATTGTGTACACTGTATGAAGAAAACCCTAGTGTTTTACAACATTATCTAAATTCCTTTTAATGCAGGTCCTCATTCAATAAAGAATACAGGTTAGGTTATTTGTATAAAACCTAAAATACTCAAACCTCTGGTGTGTTTATTATTATTATTATTATTTAGATTCATGTAAGGTCACACATTTCTACAAGGAATTACATTTTTAATAATATTCCTTTGAATATTTTAATACATTCAGTACTGTGTGTATCCTTGACGCTCCACACCATTACGTTTTTCTCCTTTCACCCGGTCAGAGCTTACACAAACTGTAGGGCTTTGCATAACGCCTTGCGGCAGGACGAGCAGTGAAGTAACGAGGTACGGGGCCGCGGCTTCCCAGCGCCCGCCCCAGGCAGCCGCACCGCCACCAGAGGTACCAGCAGTACCAGTACCGTCAGGACCACCACCACCAGTGCAGCGGCCAGCAGCGCCTGCTTCAGAGCAATTCATAAAAGCGTATTTTAGGAGGAATTTCTCATTTTTCTCCACCAGGAGAAAGCGCCTGTGCGCGCCTAACCCGCCCGCCTGCCGCGCTCGGCTCCTGTCAGGACGCGGCAGCCCCGTCCCCGCTGCGCCTCTTTGGCCGTGCCTGGCCCCGGGGCTTCCCGGGGCTCCCCGGGACGTCCTCGCCGCCTCCCCTCTCCCTCCCGACGAGGCCGGCCAGGGCCCCCCGGTGCTTCCAGTGTCGGGGGCCGGGGCCGCCCGTTACGGCCGCCCCCAGGGCGTGCCCGCCTCGGCCCCGGGGCGGAGCGGGGGGAGGCAGGTGCGGAGAAGCCCCCGCGCTTCGGAAAGCTCCCGGGGTCAGGAGCCGCTCGTTTGTCCCTGGGTGGTCGCAGCCATGCCCGTGAGGAAGCCCCCGGTCAAACGGCGCAGCACCGACTCGGGCGTGGAGCCCGACCGCGGGGCGCTGTCCCAGGAGAAGAAGGCCCAGCGCACCGCGCTCTTCCTCAGAGACTTCGAGCAGCAGGGTAGGGCCGGGGCCCGGGGCCCGACCCGCCGGGGCCGGGTGGGCAGAGCTCAGAGCCCCAGCAACGGCCCCCGCGGGCGCCGCCGCTCCGTGAGGGGCCGCCCTGGCAGCGGGGGCGGGGGCCCGGGGCTGCTGAGGGGCCCCGCGGCCTGGGCGCCTTCCCCCGCTGCCGGCCTGAGGCGTTCGTGGTGTCGGGGTGCTCGTCGGTGGTAAGTGTGCCCCTTTTAAGTCTCTGCGCCGCCTGCGGTGCTGCCACGCTTCTCCTTAGAAGGTGGGCAAGAGGGTAACGTGCTCTGGTGTTATTAATGTCAGTGTTGCATCGAGCCGCTCGGAAATAGGTGCAGCTGTGCGGAGCTGCCTGAACTGGAGGCTTGCTTGCAAATCTCTTTGACTCCAAGTCAAATCACCCTATCGAAAACATGAAGTTGTTTTATGTGATCCAGCAGTGATTTTACTCGGAAATATTTAACACGTGTGGCAATAAAAGCCGGTTTTGTTTTAAAGCTAAGGAAAGCATCCGGGAAATGAAGAAAGAGCTTGATGCGCTCTTGCAAACGGCTGAGAAGGCGTTCACAGTGGAGTTGCTGAAGATACCACTTGCCATCAGAAAAATGAAAAGAAAAGACTTGCTTAGTAAGTATGTGTGATCAAAGCACTTGGTATTTGTGAGCAAATCAGACATCAGAACTTCTATGTGTGCCCTTGACTAATGTGAGAAAAAGCTGCAAGCTGGGGGACTTTTATGAAAAAGGTTTCTTTGCCTGCTGAATATTTTAAGCTGATCAGCAGCGGTGTTACATTGCAGGTGACCAGTCAATACTCTCATTCAGGTAGACTGATCCGTGTAACGCAGGGTGTAGAGTTAGTAGGTAACAGTTTGGTCTGGAGTTGTCTTTTTCTTGTGCTCTTAAGTCATCTTACTTAGAGCCTGAAGAGACAAGGAGTGATTACAAGTTTTTAGTAGTGTCTGTGCTTAAAAACTTAAGAACTACTTTTCATCTGAACATGTTCATCCTAGCCCCAGAGATTGTTTTGTCTTTCTGTTAATCTGAAGTCCTTGACTATTGAGCTTTTCTCATGTAGTGTTTATAGGTGGTGATGCATGAACAACTTTGATTTAAAATGCTGCATAAAAATGAGGTTAAAGCTGTGGTGGACACTCAGCATCAGATGTATATTCTGCTGAGAACTGATGTTTTTGGAATCTTCCTTGCAGCTGAAGTTGCAGGGGCAACACAAAGATTAAACCTATGACTCTTGTAGACCTTGAACTTACTGTAAGCCTTTGTGCTGAATGCACATTTGAATGCCTTTCTTGAAAGCTTCTACCTAAAAGCATTGGCTTTCAGCAGTGCAATGCTTTTTTTTAAAAAAATTGTTCTCTGAAGTCAGGCTACATACTGTGTGACTAAGCTTAGTATACTTTTAAAGACTAAATGTACTGAAGTAGCCGAAGATTTTTCTTTATTATTGTTTAGTGAACTGACTATCCTAAAGGACTTGTTACCTAAGATTATCTATTTAAGCAACTGCAATCTGGAATTACTTATTCAGTTTCACAGTCTGTAAGATAAGACCCTGCAGATAATAATTATGCAAGAAATAGTATATGAACAGGTTATACTTGCTTGTGTTACAGATTTGCAAGGAAGGGAGGAAGTGGCTCTTGCTGCTGCAGTGGTAAGTGTATCACACCTTGCAGACTAGAGATCTTTTTTTCCTACTGTAAAGATTTCAGGCAAATGATTTTGTTTGGCTATATGTTTAAAAAGATGAGATGAAAAGGCTACGCAGCCAGGCATGGTGCGGTTATGAACACTACCTAGAGATTTAGGATCATCTGTAGGCAGCAATCCGGATGTTCCTGAAAAACAAGCTGGCATTTAGCCAATCCTACTTCTGTCACTTACTTCTATGCCCCTTTGTTTCACTGCCTTCTGTAAGATAATATGCATTTGCTGGGTAAAAACTATTGACCTCTTTGTTGGATAAACATTTTGTAGAGTGACTCTTCTCTAGAAGATGTACCAAATCCCAAACTGATGAGGACCAACAGCAAAAAAGGCAAGTCACTCTACTAATATATATTTTTGCTCTTAATTTTTGTGTGATTTAGTGGTTTCAACTGATTATTTGCAAATGTTAAACCTGGAGAATATAAGAGTGTGTAGCTAGAAGTATAACATACAGGTCCCACCAGTTTTTGGTGCGGAGGATCATGAGCTATGCTGCTGTTCAGGTACTTGAAAACATGAGAGTTTCCCACTCTTTGGATTTATCACTGAAAATAGTGAGAAGAGACAGATTTAAGTGACTTGTCAGTGCATCACAGTATAGCAGAGGAGCTGGGAATGTTGCCATGTTATCTCATAGATTCTGCTTTGACCTGAAGCTTGCAAGGAAAGTACCATTCCTCTTTGTACTCCGAACTGTGATAAGAAGGACACTACCACTGAAATGCAGTTCAATTTTATCTGGGGGTTAAAGGGTTATCTAGTGCCTTTTAACGATCCAGTGCGTCACCATGTCTGTGACAAACACACAATTTGCTTTGAACTCTGTCCCAGGCAAATGACCATCAAATAACAGAATTGATACATAACTCTGAGTGGATAAATAGCATTAAAGGAAAAAAAAATGGTGTTTTATGATCTTCATGATGTCTTTATTTTCCTCCTCTTTCTAATATATTTCCAGTTAAGGTAACTACAATTGTTGAATATGAAGATGCCAAGCATACTTCTGCAAAGAAAATATCTAAAAAAGTAAGTTTGTCCTAAATAAACAACATAAGGGTCTAATCAGAACTGCTATGAACCCTGCTAGGTCCATAACCAGGCAGGCAAATGACCTGTTGCTTGTTCATTTGAAAAGTCAATTGCTTTAAATTCAATTTAAAGTAAGTTAAGCCAGGCTAAACTGCATAGTGTGTTAACTTCATAATAAAATACGGGATCTGCACTTTCAGTAATTCATTCAGACTTTCAAGTACTGAAGTAGTCATTCTCTCTTGATTTTTGAAGTCTTGATGGTTTGAGGAATCGTGTTTTGTTGAAACTTTTTCTAGTTACTGAACCTTGTATTAGAATAAATGTTTTTCTATGTTTGTATGACTTACATACTTTATCCACATTGCTCTCCAAAACAAACAGCAAAGGTGTATTAATTTTACCACCTCAGTCCTTCTGTGCAGTGCCTCAGCCAGACACTGATGTAAGTGTAAAGATGATGACTCAACAAAAGCAAAAAGATTATATGTGGAGTTACAGGCATTAATTATAAGAAGGCTACAAGTTGGAAGGGTGTATGTTAGAAAGGCTGTTGTTTGTACTGAACTTCAGTATGAACAAACATGGTTTGACATTTTAAAAAATCTCTTGTTTTAGAATGCATACCTGCCATTTTAAATATATGTAAAACTATAAAAGGTAGCACTATAGGGCTTAACTTCTTTTTAAACAGGGAATTCTTACAGTATTCTTCCCTGGAAATATCTATTGTGTTGCCTTAGAATGCCCCTTCTGTTAACTGCATTATAATATGCACACTTTCAGGTATGCAGAACAAAGTCACTGGTTTCATTGGGCTCTGGTTTAAATAGCAAACTGAACCCTATGTCTAGGTAAGTCTTGCCTTTTATAACTTGTGTAACTTACTTGAACCTATAAATACTGAATAGAATTATTTTCACATAAAGTAGCTGAGATTTGAGCCTGATAAAAATAAATCTGATCCAGATGCCTTTAATAACATGTATCAGATATATTGTAGTGATGTGAACCTTAAACAAGAAAGTACCTCTAGCTGACAAAAAGATCTTGCCCACTGAACAGTGCACAGTTGTGAAAGTTATCAGTACAGCTTTCCAAACAAAATACCTAGTGGAATAGAGTGTGTAAGGGAAACATCTTTGTTGCTTCTCGTTATGAGTAATAAACTGTTGTGTAACATAGCTGAAAGGAAGTTGTCATTAGTGGGGAAATAGATACTTGCAAAAACACCTTCAAGATAATACTATGATGGACCAAATTCAAGTCTCACTATAAGATCTAATGGGTTAAAAATAAATAAAAAACAGTGGGTATCTGCATGAAAAAGTTCTTTGAGATGTATATATGCCAGAGGTAGAACAGGAACTTGTACCCACTGGCACTTGTTTTGATACATTCAAATTGTATTCAAAAAGACAATTGAAATAATGTATCCAGGTGCCTAAAAGAAATTAGAAAGTCTTAGCCATATTTACATTATTTCCTTGAATTGGGATTATAGAATTTTTGGCTTGATGAAATCGAAATACAGAAGGCCGCTTTGCCTGGGGAAGTCTAGCTTTTCAGTTTTTGAAGACTGTGTTTATTCAAGTACAATAACATTGGTCCAAAACCATGCCTTTACAGTTATCTTCAAAATGTGTGTGGGAAAAGGGGGCAAAAGGAGCTTGTGAAGTATATTGCTGTCATTCAAATTTCTGTGAATGGAGTTAAAACCCAAAACTGGAAAGAAATTATTCTCTATATTCAGGCCAACCACACAGAACAAATGTCCTAAGAACATGTAAAATTAAATCCTGCTGAAAAAGGAACTTGCCAAGAGACTCTTTCACACAAAGTTCTGGGTGATCCCTTAATTATCCCCAAATCAGCTACTGCAGCCCTCCCTTACCTACTAATATAACTAATCCTTTCATTCCCCTATGGCATTAGGTTTTAATATGTCTACTTCAGGAGGGCTTTTTCACTTACATATAACTAGATATATCATGGAACACTTTAACGTTCTCTAATTCACCACCTATCTTCATCCAAGCTAAATTAGAAATAGATGAGGAAATTAAAACGAACCAAGAAACAAATCACTACTTTAATTCTTTTTCAGGTCTGTTCACTCTTCTGAGGCTGTTAAGACTGTTGCCTCTGATTGCAGTGCTACAAATTTAAAAGCCACACCAAAGACATCTAAAAGGTAAGGAGTATCAAGACCCTGTACACCTAAATGAATATAGATCTAGATACTAATTAATCATTATTCTAGATTTACTAGATCTTTATGGTCTGCCATTAACTTTGGTAGTGAGGATGTGAACCAGTCACATCTGCTTTGAGTGTGGGTGTTTACTTAGGTTTTCATGAAGGTACAGGATGCAGTGTTGTAAGTGAGCCAATTAACACCCACATTTACAAAAACAAACAAAACAAAACAAAAAAAAAACACAAACCAAAACATGTATTTATAATCTAATTTCTATTCCCATCTACCGTTCTTTAAAGATATAGTTTACAGCTTAGACTACCTCTCAGAGCATAAGCTTGATTGAAATGTGACCAATATGCATGCCCGTGTTTAAAAATAAACTGACCTCATTGAACCATCCAGATTTTCAGTTACCGTTCTCCATATACTACAGAGTTCTGTTTTGGCAGAAGTCACCAGATTGCGGTGGGTGGAGAGAGAGAAGAAGCTTGATAGTTAAGTGGGTCATGGAACCAGCACCTTTCACCATTTCACTTTGGCTTACTATAAATGTCAGACTTGTTGCCATGCAGAAGATAATCAAACCTTACATTTTTGTGGAGTATAAACAATTGTATCAAGAAAGAACTTCAGTTATTTTGCATGACGTAAGGCATGCCCTGTACCACAGAGCTAGCAGCTTCAGTATTTCTTACTACCTCCCTCTGAAATAGACTTATCTTAAGCCCAGAGGCATGCAGTTTCCTCTTCCCAAAACTGTTTATTCAGTGTTGATATTGAAGAGTGGATATTCTTGTTAGTGAGAGGTCCAAATGTCAGCTTGCCCCCTGGCCTGTAACAAGGACTTAGTTACTGCAGTGTTTCATGGACATACATCATTACCTAGTGGTGCTTCTGGCAGCACTGGAAGAGGCAAACACAATTGCTTTTTTGTTAGGTATGTTTGCTATGACATACATTTATTTCATGTGTGAAATTCTACAGAGCATAGGAAGTTAACCTTAAAGTAATGTTTTTTTCTTTTATTCTAGTATTGGACTACAACAGACTGTCTCGAGAACTGCACCTACCAGTGGAAGAGTTCAAGGCATGTTACTAAGAAGTAGATCAGTACCCCAACACAGAACTGTTCCATTTGTAAACATTCCCTTGGCTGATGGACAGGTATCAAACCTTATTAAAAAGTTTTTTCAACTTAGAGTAGCTAATCTGTGAATCATGTAATACTAATAATAGTTGTTATTATCATTAAATGAGATGCTGCTATGCAAAAGAAAGAACAATTCCTAAAATTCCACAACATAGCCAGGAAGCACATGGCTTTCAGAAAAATAGGCCATGCAAATAAAAACTTTCAGAGTAGTTTTTTCATCTTAAAACTGTTTCTCTTCATGTTTAGACCCTCTGTATGGCTGGTGGAGACCTCCGTAACATTGATGTGCAACTACTAAATCAAGATACAGTACAGCATATTCATAACTTAGTGGTAAGCTTAAACCAGTAGGCTTTTACACGCAATTATTCAAACACCTTGTCTGAGATTTTCATGTGAGACACTGTTATAGATTTCAGCTCTAAGTGCATAATCCTTTGGGGTTTAAGCCTGATTTTGTTGACATAGGCTGGAGGGAGAAATAGGGTAAGGGAGGAACAGGGAGGGGAGAAGTGCTTCACATATATAATGTAGAAAAGAACACTTAGAAGCATGTGCAGTTTGGTAACTGTCCAGGGGAGAACAAAAGCATAAGCTCTACCTTCTAGATTGCTCTGTTGTCTGTCCTTCCCTGGGTGCAAGCTGCCATTCTCTATCCCATTCACAGTGACTTACAAAGCTACAGCTAAGTTTCAGTTCTTGTTACAATCCATTAGTCTGTGTCCCTTGTTGCATAAGAACTACTCCTGATAATTCTCTGCTGTATTCAAAATACTACCTACCTTACTTTTGGTTCAAGGAAGTAAACTGTTTTCAAACAGAATGAAATGGAACAGAACTTTGCTGCATATAGTGCCTGACTTTCCTAAAGACAGACTTTTAGATGAATTAATCTGCAGCAGTAAGTATCTATCTAGGCCTAAGGAATATTAATCACTATAGTCTTGCAGGTATTAATTCAAATGCAGCTATAATGAGTTAAGATACAGACCTAGAAGCTGTCTTTATTTTTATATCAAGGTCCTGCCTCTGTAGGTAGAGAATAGGGAGTGCTTGCTCCCTACTTGCATTTAACAATGGTGATTTTTCTATTTTTTATAAGAACTGTTTGGTACCTTGAACTAAATTATTTTTCCCTCCCCTTAGAGTGAGCTGACTGTACTATATGGAAAGGCCACAGCTAAACCAAATTAATGGAACTGTCTTCTGACTCAAGGATTGTATGACATCTCTTGCTTGCCTCCCCTGAAGTGTTCAGAGAATGTTTATAATGTCTTAATAAAGCTGTATACTGCCCAATAAATGTTTTATACAAATTTATACAAAAGCTTAAACTGATGTGTTCTGATCTCTGTAAAGCATACAAATGCAGAAGAAAATTCTTCCACTTTCCCAGCTTCATAAAAGCTTAGTTAACATTTTAGTTCAATTCATAATAAAGTGAATAATAGATTGATGGAGAATACAGGTTTCAACTCTGATATTCTTAATATTTTTTTTTACGTAACATAGAGCTATTTAAGGTCATTCTTCCATGCATGCCACAACCAACATTGTTACTATTTTATTAGTTTACTGTTCGTGGGGTCTTCCCACTGGCAATCGCCTTGAGTTCAACTCAGGACTTAAGCTGAAGTGCATGTTTTGAAGTGCTTGCATAAAACTTGTAATAAAAAGTTGAATAAAATCATGTAATTTCATTTGGTGATATTTGCAAATTTGACATAAGCAAATCTTAAGTCTTATGCTATGATCTAATATATTAGATTATGGTAATTCAGCTTTCCTCTGAAGGACCTTTTTTCTAATAGTATTTTTGAGTAACTGAAAAGAAAGACTTGACATCTCTTTGCCATGCCAGTCCCACAGTTACTACTTAACTATTTCTACAACTTGAGGATGCTCTTGACTTTTACTCTGCCAGTAGTGACTTCAGTGAAAGTGTTTTCACTGTGACAAAAGATAGTATGGAAGAAACGTACTTCTAAAGCTTAAATAAAGACCAACTTCTAACAGTTCTTTTAGTTGATGGAAACAAACCTGTATTTCAGTACTTTACTGTGTAGTGGGTTTATGTGGCAAGGCTTTGGTAGCAGGGGGCCATAGAGCTGGTTTCTGTGAGAAGGATCTAGAAGCTGCCCCATGTTTGGTAAGGGCCCCACTGCTGACCAGAGCCAAGCCAATAAGTGATGTTGTCTGCACCTCTGTGAGAGCGTACTTAAGACAGGAAAAAAAAACATGCTGTGCCACACAGCAGCTGGGAGAGTAAGAGGAGTGAGGAACAGCCTTGCAGGGACCAAGGTCAGGGAAGGAAGAGGGGGAGAGGTGCTCCAGGCACCAGAGCAGAAGTCCCCTGTGGCCTGTGGTGAGGACCATGGTGAAGCAGGCTGTCCCCCTACAGCCCATGGAGCGCCGCGGTGGAGCAGGCAGACCTGCACTGACAGGCTGCAGCCTGTGGGAGACCTCTACCAGAGCAGATTTGAGGCCAGACCTGCAGCCCATGGAGAGGAGCACACACAGGAGCTGCTGCCCGTGGAGGACCCAGGTTGGAGCAGTTTGCTCCTGAGGGATGGACCCCATGGTACAGACCCATAGCTGGAGCAGTTCTGGAAGAGCTGCTGCCTGTGGGCAGCCCACGCCGGATCAGTTCAGCAAGAACAGCATCCCATGGGAGGGACCCCACATTGGAGCAGGGGATGAAAGTGACTGAGAAGGAGCAGCAGAGAAGCGCTACAGCCTGACCATAAACCCCATTCCCCTGCACCGCTCGGGGAAAGGAGGTGGAAGAAGACAGTTGGGGGAGGTGTGCTTTTGGTTTCTTTCCTTTGTTTCTCACTTCTCTAGCTTGTTAGTAATAGGCAATAAATCTTACCATCTCCCATGGGTCTGTTCTGCCCATCACAATAATTACTGCGCGATCTCCCTGTCCTCATCTCAACCCTTGAGCCCTTTCCATCCTATTTTCTCCCCGTTCCTCTTTGAAGAGGGGGAGTGAGAGAGTGGTTGTGGTGGAGCTCGGCTGCCCACCTGAGTAAAACCACCACAGTTCCTGAAACCATGATCAGATATTTCAATTAAGGAAAAAGCTTTCTAGGACATGGAAGACAACGGTAAAGAACATGAAGTTAAAATACACATTTAAACCTGGACTATTAAAAAATACGCCTACTCTCACTTGGTAGCAAGAAAACAGATGAATAAGCCTTTCATTCAAATTACACACAAATCTATAGTGTGTCTTCACTTTAAGTCATTAATGAAAACTTAGTTGTGAGTAATTAATAGTTTAATCTTCATCAGTTTTAACATAAATTGATGAGCATCATATCACCATGGTATCTGCTTCTGATTATTGAAGACAAATGGATATTTCAACATGAATAATTTAACCTTTCACTCCTGTACTATGCTAACGTATATGAAATTACAAAGCAAATACTGGAACCTGAACTTGTAATTGCAGTATTGCACAATTTCTGGAGCCAGTATAGTGTTAGGTACGGCTTTGAAAAACAGGTCAACACACCCTTGTTGTGGACCTTGCTGGGGTTTAGGTATGGAGGTAGTGATAATACCAAAATAGCTCATTGTCTAATCCAGCCTGCTCTGTTAAAGTATCTGAGGTTTTAAATTTAATAGCCTTTTAGTCACAAAGCTAACTTCAAGAGCTGGGGAAGCATTTCCAGGCCCTCTAACAAGGCAAATTCACAAGATACACCAACAAAGCAGAGCTTTTCTATCAACTCAAGTTGCTCTTGTATGACCAAGCTAGGAAGCTTCTATCACTCTGTACCTACTTCCTTTATACCAATTGTCTCAACTTCCGTTAGCCTAAGGCTATACGGGAAGGCTATAGCTAAAAAAAGGGTTAGTAACTAAAAAAAAAATCCTGATGTTCAACTACCTCCTTAATATACAGAAATTTCTAAGGCTTCTAAAATATTAAGTCTGACATACTGCTGTTTGGGGGGAAAAAAGTAATCTTGCTCCGCTGAGTACTTTTTAATTTCTTTGCAAACAGATCTTCAGCAGAACAAAGCTACTTTTTATTTTTTGGTGACAAGAATCACACCACTGGCAGCAGCTTATCAATAAATATTCACCTGCAAACACTTTGGCAAATTAAGCGCATTCAAGAGGAGAAATACGACTTTCCATAAAAGTCAACTTTAGGTCACATCTTAGTCACTGTACATGTGCAACTAAACTTGCCCTGAAATAAGCTAGACTAGACCTCATTTTTTATTCTCTCAGCTTTTTGATACCAATATGAAAACATGAAAATAATATTTAAAGTGGCTTTACTACAATTCTGGTGAACACATTTTCTTCTGCCAGCACAGGGAATACTCGTTCGTCTACAGTAGCGCTTTTGGACTAAGTGCTCTAGTTGAAGCTGTTTATTAGACAACACTAAACTAATGTTTATTTTCCATAGGACAATCACACTGACCTAGTTAAAGTACTAGTAGCTGTAGTAAAGCAATGAAGTTTAGCTGTAAACTAAAAAGCATTAGTTACTGTAGTAGTATTACTTGCAACTTTAATATTGGAACTGAGGCAGTGTAGATGTTAAACGTATATATTTTTTACTACACTACAATTTAGTAAAGGGGCACCCTCTTAGCAGAGAAGAGGATGCTTAGAATAAAGGCAATTCTGAAAAAGCCACCACAAAGATGCTGCTGTCAGAAGCCTAAGTGAACAAAACAAGCTTGACTACAAAGACAAACAGAACTGAACTAACTCACACTACAGCAACGAACTCTACATTCCCTTACCCCCTTCAGTTCAGCGTGCTGCCACTGAAGTTACCATGAATCCCCTCCCAAAACAAATTAACAATTTGAAGATCAGAAGATACAAGTTTAGCATATATTCACTGCTTAACAAAAGAAAAGAAAACTATTACATGAGAGCAGAAGACAAGTATGTTAATTATTAAGCACTGCAACTTAAGTTGATTGACTTCTTGGCAAAACAATCCAGGAGAAGGATCACCACGTAACCATGGCTTCATGCAAAATCAACTTGAAGTTTTGGTAAGTAAAAATAAGCAAAGATTCACTAGATGAGACTGCCACAGTACAAATCAATACTGAAATACAGGTCAAACAGTATTCTATTCTTGCTTCAGTTTTAGAATTTATTACAAGGATGTTCAGCAACATGCCAATGCCTACCAAAGTGCACAGAAAATCTTGGAGTGAGTCCCTATAATCTCACTGGTTAATAGTTGCTTGGATAACTGTTGACATTTAAGCTACCCTTCAGCTTTGTAAAGAAAATTAGGGGTATCTTTCAGCTTCCTCTACTCAAGAGGGAAAGGAACTACACCATAAAAGTGGCTAACAGCAACTGACACGCTGTTCCTTAATACTGTAAGGAAATAACATAGCTGTACCTGATAATTACTTAAGATTTTTTTTGACTTTTAAAATTAAAAGTATACAAAATGGAACAGGACTGCATCTGGGAAACTCAAGACCTTAACAGTTAAAGCAACAATGACAAAAAATGAAGCTGCTGAACAAGCAACAAACCCAGCTACATTTAGTATGCTTTGAGGTCAAAACACTTTGTCAAGTACAATGCTAATCTCAATCTCTTTACAAACTATATTAATGCAACTATAAGTTGCCAGGCATCATGATCATTTTTATAAGATACTGTTTTTGGGGGATTTAATCATCTTAATTTAAGAGGTTTTGACATTTTTTGATTGCACTCAGAAACCCTCTTTATTTTCTTCATACAGTGGGGTCATGGCTGTGGCCTCCCCCATGCTCGTTTACTCATAACCTCATTTCAAGAGAAGACTTCTACTCAGCACACAATTGTTACTTATCTAAAACCACGTCTTAAAGCAGCTTCAGCCTCCCTGTTTGTAAAATGTCCACCTCAGAGTCAGTTGGTACATAGAACAATTAAAACCACTAGAAAAGTAAAAGTTACAAGGCAAAAGGAATATATTATACACCAACTGCTTTTATTTATTTCAGAAACCGTTCACAAGATGGTAGAAAAAACTTACAACCACTTCTAATTTAGTCTTCCATTGTTCCCAGTCAGCTCTAAACCCATTATGTGCAAAGCCCATTTACCATGCATCTAGATGATAGATACAGGCTATGAAATTCTTTATTCTACTTGTAGCAGCTTATGCAGGTGCAGCCAAATACCAAGCCTCAGGACAAATTGTACACAAACTTTACAATGTAGAATTCGAATTTAAAATATGAAACCTAAGATCTACACAAAACTGGTAAAAATCAAGCACAGATACGAGGACAAACTTAAAACCCATGTGAAAAGGAGTCTCGTCTTCCTTTCAAGTGCTTTATTCTGCTACACAGTCAAAATGAAGATGTAAGCTTTGTGGTTAGTTTAAATTACACTCTGTAGATACTATAGACCAATTTAAAAGTTACACATACAGCAATAGATGTCCATTGGTTCATCTGGATTACTTATACAATCCAGTTGGATTGTTGAAAACAAGTCAGGCAAAATTTGAAAGAAAATCCTTGTGCAACTTTTTAGACAAATGTTTACTGATGGGCACACTGTACCCCAGGTCCATGATGGCTGCTTTCTTCATCAGAACTATCATTATAAGCTTCACGTCTCTGGCCACCACCTGAACCACGAGTGGTATCAAATTCCTGAAGATCTACCTCTTCTGCATCACCAATTACATTGGGAAATTCTGGTCTAGCTGGCAGAAGATCTTCAAGTTCCTGCCCCAAAAAAAGAAGTGCATTCAGTACTGCATCTGCAGCTTCCAAATAAAACAAATAGTTCCCCCACAACTTCAAAACTCCTTCTCAGAGCAGGTGTGGTTTCTAAGACTAAGCTGGTGTCAGCCTTCCAAGTGCATAGTCATTTAAGAGTATTTTTATCAACTGGAAGACATCTCTTAAAAAAAAAACGCACAACAGCTCCACATGTTGTCAACCAGCGTGCAATCAGTAAATGCAGTTGCACTCTGAAAACTTATCACACAGTAGCAGAAAGATAATTCCTCCTACTCTCATCTGCCCAATACCCACTTAGCTTTTAAAAATGTGTTCCAGAAACTTACACTTGAATGGGTATTTTCAAGTTACATGTTGCCTACAAACAATATTAACAGAAGGAATTAATTGTACTTTATCCAAATTTAAGCACTGGAAAACAAATACAGGGGCTACAACACAAGCACTTTGCATAAGCTGTCCAATAAGACCACTAGTTTTATGCTTGAAAGACTACTTACTGAAAGCTTTTCTGGGCTAATCCAGTTATTTTCAGGAAACTGAACGTCAAATTTAATGTAAAGATCCCCCTTCTCAAACGGATTGCGATACTGTGGCATTCCTTCACCTCTGACTACACGAACACAACCTGTAATTCAAAGAAGTAATCTGTAGAGTGCTACTTCAGAATAAGTCTCACCCTATCAAATTCTCTTCATTTCTCTTAGCCTGTGTTCAGGTAACAAGAGAACAAGAACAGAATTAAAGTGTTTAAGAACCACAAAAGCATGGTAAAAGGAGTTCTTATCTGGTCAGGCTTACCTGGTTCAATTACTTTTCCAGGAGGATATTTAACCACAATTTGGCGCCCATCAAGGTGCTTAAATGTGAACTGAAATCCACACAGTGCTTCAACAAGTCCTATCTTGTGCGTCATATGCAAGTCATTTCCATCCCGCTGGAACACCTGAAAAACAGAATTATGAGGATTTTTTCTAGTACTAAAATTGTACCTTCACAAGACTTGTTATTTAGAATGCATTATTATTAACATCAGCTAATTTAACACACTTGGAAAGTTTTTACCTTATGAAAATGTCATCTAAGATAATGCCAGCTACAGTACATAGTATGATGGAAGGTGCAAATTAGACAAGGCAGCTTGTATAGCAGTAGTGCTTCCTTATACCAAGGTCTTCCACACAACCAACCTACAAACAAAGCTTATGGCTGTTTGTCACTACTCCCCCTACACAACAACACATTTTTGTTTCTCAGCATTTAAGCAATAGTTGCACATACCTGCTTCTCCTAACTGCCTATAGGGCAGGTTGCTGTCTTTAAGAGATCTTTAAACCATTGCACTTTGGATTCTTAATCAGAATATATTAAGCCTTCTCTACTGGCAGACCTCCAAAAACATTGCTTTCATCACCTTCCCACTTCAAGAAAGATTTTAAGAACATTAAAAGCTTGACTGAGAATCAGTCTAGTTTTACGCAGTAGGACACAAGGTACGGTATTTTTCAGAATGGTTAATGCTGTAAAGCCAGATGTAGTTCATTAGAAGACTAAGACAGAAGTGTCATCTGCCATCTGGAATTTGATGCTGTCATGCACATTTGTTTTGTATGCTTACAGATCGTTTCTCCCTTTTTGGCCAAAAAAAGAAAAAGAAACAAGATTTCATGTTTCATCCAGTATCACAGGAGAAGTGTAAGCAGCTTTACAAAACTGATTTTGCCAAAGCAGCAATCCACAGCGGAAAGTTTACATAGTACCTAATCTTCAAATAACCAAGATATCCGTATAGGTGACAAGAACTTAAATTTGTACCCAACACTATTCTTTGAGACAGAATGTTTTGATTTTTATACCACCATTCCATTCAACAGTTTCTTCCCCCAGAGTAAAATGCACCCTTATTCCTTCATAGTAATAGCTTGCTTTTGAAACAAAAGCATTCAAAAGTCACCCCAAATTTGCCCTAAGAGAAGGTTTAACATAGAAAAAGATTCATATGCAATATTTAATTCAAAAGCACAACATATATACTCCAGAATAACATAAAGCTTTAACCACCTAGCATAAACTACTCTCATTTCTTAGTATTTTGTTAAATGATCTGTGAATATCTGCACTGTATTTCCAGATCCAGTAGAAGACAGAAAGCACCATCTGTGCTGTCTAATAGGAGTTCCCTGCCATGTCTCAAAAGATTAATAAAAGCAACACTTAACATTGTTAATGTCACAAGCAAAGAAGATTCAGTTTGAAATCCCGAACGGCTCTTCACTGTGCCTATGTCTAGCAAAGTCATTCTGAGAAAGCTACAATTTATTAGCATGAGGAAGCACCAGAATCTGCACATCTTGCAGAAGTTTTTTTCTGGCTCACAAATAAAGCCACATTACTTGCTATAGATCTATTAAAAGCTATTTCCCATCTCTCCCAGAGGTACAACAACGTGATTTACTTTAAAATGAACGGCCATCCATATCATTTCAATATTAAAAGACTAGAACAAAAGGCATTTAGTATATAAACTGTAAAGTATTACCTCATTCTCCTTTTCTTGGAGTAAGAGGACAATATCACCTGGTTCCACACCTGGAGCCTGATCTGCTTCTCCACTGAATGTAATTCGTTGCCCATGTTTCATGCCTTTGTCTACATGAACTTCAAGTATTTTTACCTCTTTGATCACCTTCTTCCCTTCACATTTTTTACAGCGGTCTTTTTCATTAATTACTTCACCTAAAGATACAAATTTGGAGTTCAGAGATTTCCACATAGTTGCATACAACTCTGAAGAAAAAACACACTAATTTTAAAGTAAGCTGAAGAATGCATGCAAGAGAACTGGTTATTTCAACGTTGCTTTAAGAATCCATCACATGAAGAAAGGAAGGCTCAACTTAACCTGGCTGGGAGAAGGGGAAGGAAAAACAAAAAAGGGAATACAGAGATACACATAAGCTTCCAAGCTGTCTTATCAAGGATTTTGAAAAGCGGATGTGCTCTTGAGAAGAAAGGCAAAACAAGACTTTTGTCTATGATTTCTACCTTTCTTGAGGTCCAAGTTCAATTCCAGTAGTCTTACCACTCAACTTCTCTTTAAAATAAAAAAGCCTGCATTCCATTCTTTGTTATACTGGAGGATGCCCACTATAAAAGAAAGGATGAAGCTGAAACTGAACAGAAGTGCCTCCCCTCCCTTAAAAGCTGGGGCACAAATTTCAGACTACTGAATTTAGGAAGCTTAGTTCCATTTCTATTAACAACAGTGGAAAAAAAGGGATTACTGGGAGAGCCACGTATTGCAGAATATTACCACAACACTGAAGTATTACATAAATGCAGCTAGTAAAACTGAAGACTTACACACAAAAAGGGGGCTAAGACAGCTGGTCAAATCAACTGCATAAGGGAAATACATAGATTCTCCTCCAGAATGGATCTAGGGTCTTCTGGTATAAACGGGATTTCACTTTTATACTACTCCAAAAGTGAACAGCTTTTAACACTTTTTCCAGCAAGCTTAATGATAATTATCCAACATGCCTGAACTTCTCTTCTACTTGGTCTTTATTTTTCCAAGTAAGCTAACATCTTTGTACAGAAAGAAAGACTAATTGGTCACACACTCTACAATTTTCAGTGCTTATTTACAGTACTACATTAAGAGCTACAAGTGGATGCACTTGGCTTAAGACAAAGTTTTCCAGCTTAAACCACACCTTTCTGTGAAACAAAGCACAACATTATGATGCAGCTGAAACTATGTATTTGAATTGTGAAAACCATGTTCAAAAACATCATTTGCGAAATTTTTACTTGCTACAAAATACAGCTTTGTAATTTGCAGGTATTGTCCAGAATAAAATCTACAAGGTAGCATTACTACTGTGAAAATTGCAGATGATCCAAATAGAAATCACATGAAGTACAGAGCACACGCTGAACTTGTTCTCCCAAACACAACAGATTCAACAAAATCCTATCTTATAACCTTGAATTTAACTTCTAAAAATATAGGTTTCTGTTTTCTAACCTATATTTGTCCTTGGATAATAGGAGAAATCAAAAAATCCTTCCATCAAAAATACTTCTAAAAAACAAAATCTTGGTCTTTAATGGAAGAACAGTAGTAACAAGTAACACTCGTGTCCCAAGTAGGATGACTTCTCTATATTGGGACCAGACTGAGACACAATTGACTAGATGGGGGCAAAATTCTCCTGGATGAGACAAAATTTGTTATATGATAGAAATTATGAAGCAGTTCTTCCTAACAGTCAAAATAAATACCTACATTCAAGCAAGCACATTTAGGAATACAAAATAGCTGGCTTACCTTCTCCGTTGCAGTCAGAGCATACAGACTGCATCTGCTGAACCATTCCAGGAGCCAGCTGTCTGATCATGATACGTACACCTCTACCCCGGCAAGCATTACATTTTTGAACAGCTCCAGCCTTCCCTCCCTGACTAGAATAGAAAGCACCAGTTGCATGAAAAGCAATCTTTTTGGAAACATGACAACATCTACAGCAGTCGGCTAATATGCCTAATTATACTGACAATTAGTCACCCCCCCCAAATCCCTTGAATAATTCCAGTTCCATCAACAGTAAAATTCAAGTTTAACAGTTTTCTAATGTGAGAGCAGACTCCAGTAAGTTAAATACTGATAGAAATCTGACATAAAATATGCTTCATTATATTGTATGTCAACAAAGCAACCAGAGGACCCAGAAGCATAACCAAACTTACCCATTACATGCACTACAAAGGACATTCTTGCTAAGTTGTAGTTTAGTGGTCTTTCCATTATAGAGATCTTCTAAAGAAACTCTGTAAAATAAAACATTTTCTCCTGGGTTATCATTTAACAACTTACTTTCCCCACAAAATTAAAATACTTGCCTGGGACAAGTTATAGAAAACCAGTTCTTCATAAAAAAAAAAAAAAAGACTACATACACTATTAAAATAAGACCCTTGAAAGCATCACTTTAGCTTTCACAAGGAATCCTTAAAAACTGTTCAGCACACATGAAAACAGAGACATAATCCCAAATATAATTTAGAGAAAAGCTGCAATATAATCAGCAGAATCAAAACCAGGTTAGTTTGTTTTCTCAACAGGAAACAAGCAGACATAGTATTTTGTTTGATTAGTCACATCTGATTTTTTTTTCCAAGTTCTACCAAGCAAGTGAAAAAAGAACCTCTCTTAGACTGTCCTGATGGTACGTATAGCACACATACATAAGAATATACACAGAATATTTACTACTGTATTGAGCTTTTCACTTGGAAGGCATAACATACTTGAGGGGCTGGGGGGGACACGGACATGTCCCCAAAGGCTATTTAATTCTTTACATTTGTTCACACTTTTTCCCCCCCAGCTCTTAAATACACTAGTGAACTCCAATAACCTTCATATATCGATAGACGTTTATGAACAGTGCTTCTCCTAAAAGGATTCAAGTTTGTGGACAGAAATTCCTATGTATTTTGAGCTATAGAAGGTTGCCTGGCATCAGTGTTTACAAATAACAAAACCAAAGCTCATTAGTAATATAGTGCACAGTATTAGCTACTAACCTAAGCAACATATAAAAGTAAACAGACTTTAAGCACGGCTTGCCAAACACAGAAAAGATGCAGCTTTACTTATAGAAGTTTGAAAGGAGCTGCTCAGCAAGTAAAAAGCCAGTCATGACTGCAAGCAAAGATGTATAAAATTTAGATATGCTATTCAGGCTTTTTTTTTAATACTCTTCCATTAGTTATGTAGTTTGCACTTCCAGCTGGTAAGCTATGAATGCAAGTCTTTCAAGAGACTTAGTGCCTCTGCAAGAATCCAGCAATTAAGCAGTGTATGTCTGTTTAATGCAATTTTGGATTACAACTTCCAAACATAATCGAAGAGCTATACCATGACAAAAGTGTCTAGTATCTACAGGCTAATAACCAGGCAAATCAAAGTATCAGATACAAGATCAACCAAACATTAAAAGTAACTCAAGGTAACTTGAGTTTGGCTTTCTGGACTACATGTGACAAAGTAGTCCAGGTCTGAAAAGTAGGTACAGACTGCAGAATCTTACCTGAAGAGCATACCAAGAACACAAACTAGAGTACCAATCAGGAAAGCTTGAAAGTGAGTATGAATTGCAGCATCAAGATACTTACTTGAGCGGGTGCATCATATCTTCTCCTCTTCTTCTACCATTACGACTTCTACTCTGACCACCCATGAAATTGAACAATCCACCACCAAAGATGTGGGAGAAAATATCGTCCATTCCACTGCCTCCACCGCTACCTTCTCGAAGGCCCTGTTCTCCATATCTATCATATAACTCACGTTTCTCCGGATTTGACAATACTTCATAGGCAAAGCTTATTTCTTTGAACTAGAAGAGGGACAGAGTCAAATCAGTGCACGGTAATTTGTTACTTCAAAGGAACATTTTACTATTGTTTCTTGTCCAGCACAAACACCTGATAAAGGTGGCACACAACAGAACAATTTTCTACCCCCTCTATATTAAGGGAGAGGAAAGCAAATCTGGGCATAGTTGTATTACCTCTTGCTTTGCATAAGCAAATGACGTTTTATTGCAAATAGCCGCTTTATTATTCCTAGCATAAGACACTGCACAAACAGCAAAAAAAAACAGGTACACAATACTGAAATAGCCACCAGGCAAAAACGCAGTTATACACCATTGGCAAAGACCGCAGAACTTGTTAGGTGCTTAGAATAGGCTCACACCTGAGCAACGTAATAAAATGCACATTAATATGTTTGTCTACAAAACCAAATCTTTTTACAGTCATCCCTGCTGAGTTCTAAACAACCATCAGAACTTCAGTTCTGCTAGAATCAACTGAGTAAATTGAATTAACATTTTTTAGCTGCAATTAGTACAATATATCTAATACAACCTTCCCACATATACGATGTGTTTTATGCTGCAGTTTTAAGTCTCTCCACAAGTACATTTTTCCACATATTACCATACTTGGAAAGAACTGGAAAGTGGGCTGTCCATCTTTTTGAAATACCTATATAGATGCTAGTGACAGCTGACATCATCTTGGCAGATGAAAAGCAGCAGTTCTCCCTTCAGCATTACCTTCTCAACCAATTTGACTCACTTAACTGGTGCATTTTGTCACGAGGTACACAGGGAGATTGGGAAGAAGTAGACAAGACATACTTCCCTTTCACATTTCTTATATTTTTTGAACAACTGCAATACCCAGCCCCCAAAACTTCTATTCAGTCCCTCAGATGCTACTGTAATAGCAAACTTCAATAGTTTAAAAAGAAGCCTTACTTTGTCACCTGCATTTGGATTCTTATCAGGATGGTATTCCTTAGCCAGCTTTCTGTATGCCTAGTTGAAAGAGGTACAAAATTAGTTTCAGTCTTGAATAATCTATTCTTTTCTGAGAAATTCAAGTAGTGTCTTCAGTAAGAAAGAAAACCCTAATAAAGTGGAAAAAAAATGAATGTTTTGAAGTGACTCATACATTGAAATTGTACATTAAAAATTCTGACTTTACTATAGGCATAAATTAACTACTCAGTCTCGGATTTAAACACAACTACAGCACATGATAGCTAGAACTAGTTTGCCTGCTTCTTTTCATTAACATGCATTAAGAACTACACTGGAAAATGTGCTTCATTAAAATGATGTACTCTACAGATCCCCCTCAAAATCCAGAACCTAAGTTTCAACCCATTCACCTCTCACCTCAGTCACAGCAAGACAACAAAATGGCTGCCTCAGCTTCTCACCCAAGTCTATCAGTCAATCCCCACATCAATTTTTATTCTTCCTTACCTACTAATAATGGAAAGTTTCAGCTCACATTGAAATACACGTATGAGTTACAAGTGCAGAACGTACAGATCACTGCTTTTCTTTAATTTCATCATTCCAAAATAGTTGGAGGAGTAAGTACAGCCAGATTTCCAGGGGAGATTTTTCAGTATGCTTTTTTTGACCAGTGTTTTGATTTTCAGGACCATGACTTTCTACAGCAGTAGTTCTGTTTTGTTTTGTTTTTACCTTAGAGGTAAAGGCAAATAACAGGACTTCTACAATTTGAGCTTTTGACAGTAAGGACTGCAACTCTTGCCCCACTCCACCACAACATTCCCCAATATCTGTCCCTTGATTGTTAATAAAAGTGTTTTTATTATTATTATACATATTAATAAAATCTGCTACAGTGATGCAACTGCAAATAATTGAAACACACCAATTCTTAAGGGTGTTTTTTTTAATAGCTCTATTCCTATAGAACTGAGCATCTAAATAAACAAACTCCATAGAACTACAGCTTGAACAGAGCTTTACACACGAAGCTTTATAGAGATCCCAACTTATCATTTTGTACTGGGATAAATCAAAATCCTTTTTTTGTATCTGCAGTTACCTGTTTACTGATTACCTTGAAATATTCTGTATTTACGCATGCAACCAAGAAAAAGTTTGATAAGAAAGTAATGAAACAAAACAGAAAATGAATATTATGAGTCAAACATTCTAAAACACAGTAAAAGTAAAGAACAAATTCATAGGTCTTATAGCAGAAATTAACCATCAGTAACAAAGCCTAATCTTCCACAGACTTGAATATTCTGTAATAAAAATGGATTTCCCCCATATTTTAGGAAGTATAATTGTGAAAAAAATACATCTAAACTGAAAACCTACATAATGTTATCTATTCAGCTAAAAATGATTTTTGCATGGTGATCTTGAAAAATATAAAGAGAGCTAATGCCTTGGCTTTTGGCAGCATACTGGTTTAGAGCAATCCTTTAGACTACTCATGGCCCAAAAGCAAGCTACCACTATTTAATCAATCAGAAACAGATCCACAATCAAGGCTTATATGAACACCATACTATAGCTTCAACGGAAATTAGTTTAACTCCTCAGTGTTCAGTCAAACCCTTTTGATCAAGCTATTATATATTTTATTAGTTTTACCTTTTCTATACTTTTATATCTAGGTTAAAATATTAGACGAATAAAGCATCCACACAATCTCTTTGTGACAATAAGAGATGGATGAACTTCTCACCGCTGTGGGCAGCCCAAAACTTTACATGCCAAGACAAGCATAACATACAGCAGCGAACATTGAGATTAGTGAGTGGAGGACTGCTACAAGTTCTTTGTGCTTACAGGAGACCAAAGGCCCTTAGCAGAACTTAGCAAGGAAAAAAAAAAAAAAAAAGAAGATCTACTTGATTGTGTTCAGGAGCTTCTTGCCGCATGCCTTCCACCTCTAAAACTATTTCAACACTGCATCTGCCTATCCCTGCACAAACTGGGCTAGCACATGCATGACGGGGGAGTCGGTAATTCCAGCACCACCCAGCAGCCGAAGCAGGTCACTGCTAGTAAACTGCCTCCTTAGTTATCCTCCCTCACGTGTAAACCGTGCTTAATTTCTTCTGGGGAAGAAAAAAAAAAAAAAAAAAGAAAAAGGTTTCTGCACCACTGAGCCAAATGGATGCGGTAAACGACGAACCGGCCCCGAGCTCCCTCCGAGCTCCTTTCTTCACCTCACCTTGCCTGAAAACGAGCGGAGCCGTGAGCAGAGCCGGCCCCCACCGAGGCCTACACGTGGGGCAGACAATGGCAGCGGCCCCCACCTGCCGCCGCACGCCCGCTCCTCCCCGAGGAGCTCTCGCCGGCTGCGAGCGCCGCCCCGGAGCCGGGCGGGCAGGCGGGCGGGCGGCGCCGCGGGGGCGAGACGAGCGGGGGCTCCCCGGGCGCCGCGGGGACCTGGCGGGGCCGGGCCGGGCCGCGGGGAGCCCCGCCGGGCCCCGCTCCCTCCTCCCCCCCCCGCCGCCCTCCCCCGCGGCCTACCCGGCCCCGGGCCCTCCCCGCCCCCCCCCGGCCTCACACCGCCGCCCGCAGGCCCCGCCGCCCCCCCCCCAGCCCGGGGCCTTCCCTCAGCCCCGGCGGCGCCGCCCGGCCCGGCCCGGCCGCACCTTCTTGAGCTCGTTGTCGGAGGCGCCGGGCGGCACGCCCAGGATGTCGTACAGCTTCGTGTCGGCCACGTTCGCCATGGCGGCAGCGGGCGGCGGCGGCGGGGCCGGAGCGGGCCGAGGGGCGGCGAGGGCGAGCCCGGGAGCAGGACGAGAGCCGCTGCCGACGTCACGCGCACACGCCCCGCGTCACCGCGCCGCGCCGCCGGGAGGGAGGGCGCGAGGGGAGGGGCCGCGGGAGCCCCGCCCCGCCCCGCCCCTGCGGCCCCGCCCCCTCGGCCCACTTCGGGCGCCTGACCCAGTGCCGCCGCCTGGCGCCAGGGGGCGCCGCCGGCACCCGCGGCCGCGGGGCGGGAGGCGGGAGGCGGGAGGGGGCCGCGCGGGACGGAGCCCCGCGGGGCGGCGCCTGAGGGGCGTCCTTCGCCTGCAGGCGCGGGGTGCTGGGGCTTCGTCGGTTATAAATAGCGCGGGTGCCCGGCTGCTCGCTGTGCTGGAGGGTTTTGCTCGGCTCCTATCTCAAAAAAGTACCAGGTGCCAGGCCTGGAGTGACTCAGAGGAACACAGAATCACAGAATTGTCTGGGTTGGAAGAGACCTCAAGAACATCGAGTCCAACCTCTGACCTAACACTAACCAGTCCTCCACTAAACCGTATCACTGAGTTCAACATCTAAATGTCGCTTAGATTGTTTAGTTGTGCTCAAGCAGTGTTGGTGCCCCAGAGAGACACCACTTCTAGCCAGCAAATAAACAGCCCCGTTGTGCTTCATAGTGCTTAGTCCCTTCACTGTGGCAGCAGCTCGAGCCTCTCCTCACCTGGTGCCCCTCCTCAGGTGCGGCCACCTGGCCGCCAGCCCCTCACCAAGCAGTGGCCACCAGAGAGCCCCAGAACCTGTGGGCAGTGCTCGGCTGAGGTGGAGTCGGCTGTGGGCCGGGCCCCTGAGATGGCAGGGGACTGAAAACACTCTCCTGGCTGCTCCCGGGGCGAGCCTAGAGCGTGTCTGGGAGAGGGCACGCAGAAGGACCGGGTGGGTGATGGCAGGCCCTGGGGGGGAGTCTGCTGGGGTGGATAAATGACTTGGCCCGTGAGAGAGAGCACAGAAAAAGTGCTTTGAAGTGATTCATGTGTTTGAGGTATAGAGATCTGAGTAGGCCTTCTGCCTCAGGGGAGCAGATCTGTGCACTTGGAGGCTTCTTTCCTCATCATCTGGAGGGAGACTTCATCTTTAGTTCCTTGCTATAGCTTGTGGTTGCAATGGCTGTGTTGGGAAATGCAGTCTGCTGCTGGTTTCTCTGCTCCTTTCTTGTTTACAGAACCCTAAATTCCATCATTGGGTTTGTTAAGTCTGGCACAATCTAGTTTAGTACGTCATTGTAATATCTGCCTTTGGTATTGTAGGTGTGGCAGCAGTCAAGAACTTCAAAGGGAAATGGAGACTCTCTTTAGAGAGAGGAAAACAGTGACAGGACAGAAAACAGCTACTGGAAAGACAGTCGCATAGACTCTAATTATTAGTCTAGCTCAGAGACATGGAGAAAGAAAGAAAAAAAAATAATAAGAAGAGGTATGTTTCTTCAGTATTTTCAGAAGTTGTCTGCACAGTCTTCAATAAGTGTATGGATTAACATATGTGGCTGATGCTAGTAAGGCTTTAACATTTAGTTTACCCATGTCTTGTACTACCTAAATTCATCTTGTATTTTGGTAAGGCTGTATTTAGACTTGTCAGCTACTTTACAAACTGTCTGACATGTTCACCTGCCTTGGTGATTTTCCTTTGTGCTCACTGATTTGTATGATTCTAGATTTTTATTTATTTATTTTTTGTCATCCAGGATTTTCTTATTAGTGGGCAGTCAGGTAGGAAGAAAAGTTATAAGGCTGTAGAGGGGCACTTTTTTCTGCAAATCAGCCTGATGTGTTTAGGAGCTAAGCAGAATCAGTAGGACTGGAACAAGCAATATTTAAAATACCATAGGGTAGCATGCAATTGTGTCTTTGCATTTAAAAACAAACAAAACAAAAGCAAAAACTGAAGATCAGGAAAGGTAACCTAGCTGAAACCAGTGGGGTACCATTCCTATCTATGTCTGTAGGGATGATGTTCACCAAGTATGATTCAGCCCAGGCTTGTCCGTCCAGTGAGCTGAGCAGCTTGCTCACCACTCATGCCAGAATGTAAACCAGCGGAATGATGGATAACAGGAATGGGAGGTGAGCTTGGCATATCAGCTTGAGCCCAAGCTAATGAGGCAGTTTAGAAGCAGTGTTTGTATACTTGCTTCTCCTTTGCTAAAAACATCCCTGTTACTACAGTCCTGTTTTATGTCTTACATAGCCATGCTAATGCAATATGTAGTACAATAAACAATAAGAAAACTCCTCAGGGATGAAACTTTATGTTCTATTTTGAAGTAGAGCTAAAAACCACAAGCTTGGATCATTATTTTTGTATTAAGTCAAAATGTAGTTGAATAGCTTTTACACCCTACTCATGAATTGTATTGATGGAACTTTTTGGGCACACAGCTGAAAAGTTGTCCCCTACTTTTTCTTAACACTTGCACATTGTGTTTATTTTTCTCTTGTATGTATTATTATTATTACTGTTATTTGTTATTTCTTCATTGATTTCCTCCAGGTAAGTTAATCATTTAGTTTCTAATATTACTTATATTCACATAATGTGATGAAAAGCAGCTATGTTAAAACTACAACAGTTGCCATATGAAGTTTTTGTTTGTTTGTTTGTTTTAAATAGCATATTTCTTAGCTCTTCAAGGTACTGTTTTGGCTTTAGAAAGGCTCCAAAAGGGATCATTTAAACTCAGTTTGTTTCAGACCTTTTTGTGTTATTTGTACGGTACAAGTTGAGTTTCATTTTTCAGGTGAAGCATTTTACAAAGATTTTTTAAAAATCATGTAAGAATTCGTTGTTTGTCACTGGAGACTCATGTTATAAATGAAGATACAACTCAATCTGAATTTAGTAATATTTATAAAAGGTGCAGTAATATTTATAAAAAGTAAACAGCGCTGGGTGCGTGGGGAGCCTACACTCTACCAACACGACACTCACACACAACATCGAACTTTCTAAATATCTAGAACATTGCTTTTACATAATCATAAGAAACCCAAGTACACCTATACACATGTATGACCTATCCCCGCTTGGTATCATAATTAGTATTTTCACAAACTCCTCCTTTTGGCACCTGCAGTGTCTTTCGGTGGTGTTGTTGGGGTCATGGGGATGAAGGCTCACGGTTCGCCCCCATCACTGCTAACAGCCTTTGGTTCCTGCACAGACCTTGTGGGTTCCTGGATCTCGTTCAGACCGCGGGGGCGGCCTCAACTGCCTCCCTCCTCTTCTGCGCATACTGTGCCCTCCACAAGGTTCCTGAAAGCAATAAAATGTGATCGACACCAAGGCATGCGAGGCCGTCTTTCCCCGTGTTTCATTAACCTCTGAAACCACACGAATAATATGATTATCATATAACATTAAACAACAAATATTAATAATTTCAACCAGCAAACCCCCACCAACTTCCATGCCTTAATAGCTGGATAACAAGCAACCCCAGACAGCATGGGGTCTCCTGAATCACCCTTTTGTGTGCCCTCTAAACCCTTTACATTCCCGATGGTCTCATTGTTAAGAGTCTGATGCTATCACCAACCATGGGGCTTGTCAACCCCCATGGCCACACTCCCACATCTCCTCCTTTATTAACATCAACCATCTTCTTGACATGAATTATTACTCCATACATGTATATCATAATCAGAGCTTGGTCTCACCTTAGTGATAAAGTAAACCCCAACCCTTCAAAAATGTACCAAGTTACCTTATATGTTTAACAGTCTTCCTAGACAGATGAGTGTATGAGCAGGCGTCATTGACTCCTACTTAAAACTAGTGCTATACAATCAAATTTAAACAATCATCATAATGTGTTCTGCTTAAAAGCTTCCTGAATAAGAATGCAGCTATGCACTTAAAAATTACAGAGCTGTAGTTGTTTTACTCAGGTGGGCGGCTGAGCTCCACCACAACCGCTCTGTCACTTCCCTTCCTCAAAGAGGAACGCGGAGAATATATGGTGAAAAGGGCTCAAGAGTTGAGATGAGGACAGGGAGATCACACAGCAATTATTGTGACGGGCAAAACAGACTCAGTGTAGGGAGATAGTAAGATTTATTGCCTATTACTAACAAGCTAGAGAAGTGAGAAACAACAGAAATAAACCAAAAGCACCTTCCCCCCCCAACTGTCCTCTTCCACCTCCTTCCTCCAAGCGGTGCAGGGGAGCGGGGAAATGGGGGTTATGGTCAGTCCGTAGTGCTTCTTCTCCACCGCTCCTTCTCAGTCACTCTTGCCCCCTGTGCTGTGGGGTCCCTCCCATGGGATGCCGTCCTTCCTGAACTGATCCGGCGTAGGCTGCCCACAGGCAGCAGCTCTTCCAGAACTGCTCCAGCTATGGGTCTGTACCACGGGGTCCATCCCTCAGGAGCAAACTGCTCCAACCTGGGTCCTCCACGGGCAGCAGCTCCTGCCAGGTCACCTGCTCCTGTGTGTGCTCCTCTCCATGGGCTACAGGTCTGGCCTGGGATCTGCTCCGGCAGGGGTCTTCCACAGGCTGCAGCCTCCATTGGTGCAGGGCCACCTGCTCCACCGTGGTCTCCTCCACGGGCTGCAGCGTGGAACCCTGCTCCACCGTGGCACTGGTGACCTAGATGTGCCTTTTGACCCAGGCCCTATTGGCCTTGAAATGGAGACGGATATGTTTTTATTCGATCCGGTAAGAATAGCATACATAAGGCCTGAAGGCCGAGTTGCTGAACAACTTAAAGAGAGGCATATTGTTCCCATGACTAGCCCTGGAATTCTCTGGTGTTTGTAATCAAGAAAAGGAATGGCAAATGGAGACTGTTATATGATGTTAGAGAAATTAATGAGTCATGGAAGATATGCAAGCGCTTCAACCAGGATTACCAACTCCAGATATGCTCCCCAGTCATGGACATTAATAGTAATATACTTAAAAGATTGTTTGTTAACAACTGTTGGCTACCTTTTCTGATTGTACATATGCATAGGCATACTCGGGTTTAATATGTAAAAGCAATGTTCTGTATATTTAGAAAGTTCAATGTTCGTGTGTGCGTGTTGGTAGAGTGTAGGTTCCCCACGCACCCAGCGCTGTTTACTTGCCTTTTATAAATATTACTAAATTCAGATTAAGTTGTATCTTCATTTATAGCAATAGGCTGCAGGGGGACAGCCTGCTTCACCGTGGTCCTCACCACAGGCCACAGGGGACTTCTGCTCCGGCACCTGGAGCACCTCTTCCCCTCCTTCATTGACCTTGGCGCCTGCAAGGCTGTTCCTCACTCCTTTCACCCTCCCAGCTGCTGTGTGGCACAGCGTTTTTTTTCCCTGTCTTAAATATGCTCTCACAGAGGTGCAAATAACATCATTTATTGGCTTGGCTCTGGTCAGCAGTGGGGCCCTTACCAAACATGGGGCAGCTTCTAGATCCTTCTCACAGAAGCCACCCCTATGGCCCCCTGCTACCAAAACCTTGCCATGTAAACCCACCACAAGGGCCTAACTGGCCATTGCTTTGAACTTTTTTGATATCCAATTTCATCAGATTAGGCAGTCGGTACATTATATACAGTCTGATTTCTTAATTTTTTATACTATGAAAAGAAAGCCAATGAGGGAAACATACTACATGGTTAACTAACAAAGAGTGAGTGGATAGTACAAAAAGTGATTCACATCTCAAGTATACAATGATTTTTTCACGAAAAAATGTATCAATTTTATATTTTATATAAAAATAAATAACAAGAATACAGTTTTGGAGGACAATTCATCACAATCAAAGCTGAAAAACTCTGCTAACCCTGTTGGAGTCTCTTTATTATCGTTTAAATTCCCGAACAAAACCCAACTTTCTTCGTGTTCTAGTGCAAAGATCTCAGTGTTGCTGGTAAATGGACTAGACAAGATGTTTTTAATAAGATTTGTATTTGGAAAAAGTGCTTCAGTTTATTAGGATGTCTATTGCATGTAACAGCTCAGATGCAAGTAAGACCCGTGTCATAATGAGAATTGGCCTTGCCAACTATTGTTATTTTTAATTATGTTTTCTGATATTAGTTATACTTGTTTTTATATAATATTCTTTTTTTTTTTTTTTTTTTTCCTGTGTGCAGTGTATCCTGTGATATTCAACAAAAACCAAACATGTTAGCTGTAAGTATCTGATCTTTTAATTCTACTAACAATTTTAACTTAATTGCACTCTGGGAAATCCTTATGCATGTTACTCAGAAGTCCTGTTGGTCATGGCAATTTTGCCCTTAATTCTGAGTAGCGTGGGAATCGAAGGCTTTCTTAAGAAAAAGGCTACATCTTGTAAAACATACGCGGCAACACAGTCTGTATAAAAAGACCTATTTGCACAGGTTTTATACCTTCAGACTTAATTTGGATGTAACTAAAGTTTGCATGTTCTTGAAACATACACTTTTAACAATCTGTCCTATTAGGTCCTGTTTTATGTAATATGTGTAAGCATTCTCTGTAAAGAAAAATATGTTCTTGGTTATTACTTGGAGGGCATATTCTGAACAAACAGCTTTGTTTCAAGGTAGGGTAAGAAGGGCGCTTTCTTGTCAGGTAACTGAAGATACTGTTGCAATACTTCTGTATCTACTTATATTTCTCCTAAAGTATGTTGCAACTGTTATAAAATACACTAGGCCCTCTAAATTTACAATATATGAGAAGGTAACGACCGTGGAGTAAAGTGTGGTAAGCTGGGTAATGCTGAACAGACTGTACAAAGGCTTAAGCAAGGATGAGAGAAAACATCAGAGAAGGTAACTGGAGACAAACATCAGTTTAATCCTAGTTCAGAAGAGACCACAAGTAGCTGTGAATCATCCTTATGTAATCTCTAAACAGTCATATGGGGTACAGTTCCTTCCTCTTGCAGTTAAAATACAGGGAAAAATAAAAATAAAATAAAATAATAAAATAATAAAATAAAACAAAACAAAACAAAATAAAATAAAATAAAATAAAATAAAATAAAATAAAATAAAATAAAATAAAATAAAATAAAATAAAATAAAATAAAATAAAATAATAAAATAATAAAGAAGCCTGCCTTCTGAGCAACAGAAATTGGATAGTGTATTGAAAATTCTCTCTATTGTCAGATTTAAGTTATGCTGTTGCAGGGTTTCTAAAGGAAACGGTAGGTGGGTAGGTGCATGGAAGAAGGAAGTACTTACAGGGGAAGGGGAAGCAAGGGAAAATGAAGAAATATATAGTCTTCAGAATGCTTTAGCAAAAAATTATATATGGCTTCTTGAGGTAATAAACTGCCTCTGAATGTGCTCGTCCACAAGAGGGTATGCCCTTTATACTCTTTAGAAGAAAGGAGGCAACAAAGATGCAGATAACTAGCTCTTAATGTTTTGAGACTAGGACATACATGTATATAGAATGCAACAGAAGCATTTTATAGAAGTAGTTGGCTATTTCTAGCTGACTTACTCTATTAAAAAAAAAAAAAAAAAGACTTGTTCCTTAGTCTACCAATGATCTATCACTCAATGGCTGTCTCAAAAGAAGCCAGTTCAGCTCTTCATGGAATCTTGTCCTTGGAACACGTTCCCCCGAGCTGTTACTGAATTACAACTCAATGATGGCTTGTGGCTATTTCCTCTATGCTTTGAGCTTGTATTTGTAGTTATTCTTATTACAGCCAAGAGTCAAAGTGTTACTAAATACGATCCTTTATAGTCAGTGTTTAGGAAAAGCATAAGGAATTTATTAGGAGCTGTTGGATATCAGCTTTTTATAAATATTTTCCATTGCACGTGCTCACACTCTGTCTCAGATAAAATTGTTTACATTAAATATTTTACTTCAGTAACTTCCTTGACTGTATAAAGACTGCAAATAAAATATAGTAATGCTTCACCTAGTTATTAGCATTACTGAATTTTTTTCTTTTATACAGGAAAAAAAAAGTTACTGCCTAGAATTGTGTTATTTTGCAGAGGGATCATCTGATTGAAGTTTTAGGTAACAAACAGGCTTTTGTGTTTAGATAAAGTCAGAGAATCATCACACTTGAAGCTTTCTGGGATGAAAGAATATTACAAGCTAGGATGATATTTTCTGACCACCTTAAAAGTGCTGTTTTGAAGTCGTGTGCTAAATGGCAACTCTATTCTTATATATATATTTCTTTAGTTTAACAATCCGCCAATTTGTGTCTTTTGTTTTGTTCTAAAGATTACTTCATAATGTTTTAGTCTTGCTCCAGATGAATTTAATCTGTTTTACTGTTGATTTCAACAGAAGTGAAAGTCTGGAGCTTTACCAAATGCCTGTCTAAGCTTTTCCATTTTGAAACATTTGAATATCAAGCTAAAATATGAATAGCTTTATCTGTCACTGAATTAATAATGTGGACTATCTGAAAGCATGGGATGTCTGCCTTTCTCTCAGCTACCAACAAAATCCTCCGCGTTTGGGAACAATACATGACTTAGCAGAGGGAAATAATAAAATTGTTTTGCAGGTCCTCTGTTGTCTTAATAACAGAAGTTGCTATTTATATACCTGTTACCTTTTTACTCCATTAAAATGTGGGAAAAATAAGTGTTAACTAGGCTACATACCCTTTCACTTGAATAATCACTCTTTTATGACCTCTTATGAAACATTTGCTAAGGGGGAAAGGTGAGGAAATAGAATTTCTTGCTGTTACTCAATTAACTTCTTTGTAATTCTAAAGGGGAAGAAAGGAGTGAATACAGAATTGAATTTGTCTAGGAGAAGCAATAACAATACTTAGTTTTTCAGATTTAGAAGTCTTCTTTTCCCTTGGTTATCAGAGAAGCAGTCATCCTAGCATGAAAACAATTATTGTTGTTCCTCTTGAATATATTCAGATAAACTTCTGAACTTTGCAATCTATTATTTCTATCAGTGAAGAAAATAGTTCCCCTAAAACAAGATAGTTGAAAGCATTAGTTCTTCTGAACTGGGCATATATCATTTCTGAATAAAATTGAAATACGCAGTTCAAAAAACATTACAATTTCTTTCTCATTTTCATCATCAAATCTTTAATAAAGGGGGGAAGGCCTGATATTAAACTATGTTACTTCTCCAATTTTATTTTATATTTTAAAGTAATAGATGCACTGTTGCAGTTTGGGATGCTGTTGACCTTTTTAGGAATTCACTTGACTTAAGTTTGTGAACTTTCTTACTGTTTCGATCATCTTAATTCTTGTCTCCTTTTGTGGAAGAAATTCGCATTTCCTGTGTCTGTATACTTGTAACTCTTTAGAGAGAATGATAATATGTTGATGAGGAATCAGGCCATGTGTGCTGTGAGTTTTAATTTCAGCAGCTGTTACTGGGCCTCCTTCCATCCTTCCACTAGAGGGAGCTTTTGCTTGTTAAATAATTTTACTCCTTTCTTTATGGGCCTGTAACGTGCCCTAACTTAAAAGTTATTTTCCAAACAAAACCTTTCACTTCGTCAAACTAAACAGTTTTCATTAATTACTCATCTCAGATTGTCTGGTTATGACAAATATCAGGACACAGAATTATTTCCACAGTAACTTGAGAATAGAGACTTGGAAAAAAAAGACTATTATGTTGATAGACAATTAAATCAGGAAAAATTTTGGCAATTTTGTATAAATTACCAAACTTTGGTAAATTTAGTATAATTTTGAATAATTTTGGAGTGAGCTTAATGGGGCTTCTATGAATTCAATGAAGTGAAAACTTGCGCACAATCTGTAGCACAGTCTGGTCAGACAATCCAGTGCTTCCACTTTGAGGCTGGTAACAAAAATAATAATAGGAAGAAATAAGGCAATGCTCTCAGAGAAAGGAAAAGAATACAGTCTGAAACCTAGAGGTAATAGCTGAAAGGGAAGAAAAAGGATAAAAAGGAGCTTTGTAAATGGCAGACAAATTGAGGTCAAAGGCTGAGTGGTATTTGCTGTATATCTCGAGGTAAAACGAAAGTTTAGGTAAGTGCTGTGTCATGGAGATTGGCTGCCAGAGCTGCTTTCCTGTTTTGAATGCCAAATGTAACAATCTCTCAGGAGCAGCTCATAAAAAGAGGTAGAACTTGTAACACCCTACATTGTCTTTTACTGGAGACCACAGCATTGTGTATGAAGGGTTTTCTTTGTTTCCTGATCCATCACCAAGGAAACAGGAAAAAAAAAATTGGGCCTTTAAGAAGTGCAGAGACTATCTATTAGGGCATGACAAAGAACTTTCCAAAGAGGCCTGTATCACATAATCCTTTTTTACAGTTACTTAAGTGATTTTCTTGGGGAAGAGTTGATCAGAAAACATTTTGAACTTGAACACCCAAAATAAATTTTGCTGTTTTCTTACTCTTCTTATGAGTAAGACTTAAGAGTCAATGAAGACAACCATTTTGCAATTCTGTAAATTCTGGAGAAATATTTTGGAGCCTTTAGTTCAGAAAATGAGTATAACGGAGGAACTAAATGGAAAGTAGGGGAAACCTTTGCGTTAAGAATATCAAGCATGGTATCCAAGAGAAATAAATGTGGGACAAATCCTGGGTCTTCTGATTACTCGCTGCGAGGAAAAGCTCAATTATTTAAAGTACAGAATAGACTGAGAGAAGCTCTTTCTGTATCTTTGTTGATTATAGTAATGTAGTCTGTCATTCAACAGGGATGAAGCATTCTGCTGTCAAACCACTGGGCTGTATGTGGGGAGGAATTATAGAGTAGAAAGTCAAACAAAAGTTGATTTAACAATTGTATTGTTTGTGCATTAAAAAAAAAAAAAGTAAAATTTTCAGTAATACATTAAAGTACAATGTAGAAACCATAGTGCTTATTCCTGGCTGCTAAGATTGTCAGATTCGTAGGTGTGACTTATTCTGACTTCACTAAGAAATATGACCTTTCAATTCTAGTATTAAGTTTTGATCCTAGTGTTAACAAATGTGATTTGCCTTGAAAACTCCTGCTTGTGGGTTAGCATCACCTCAATAGGTATGATTTCAAGTGGGTTCAGTATTGTGGACAGACCTTTTAAAATGCATCCTTTCAAGAGACTCAACTTTACTCTTTCATCTATCATGACCTATGTGAAAGTGCAGCTAAGACTTGTGGAAAGATCTGCTTTTTAAATTCTACGTAATGTGACAATCCAATGTTTTGGATTCAGTAGAAGAAAAGCAGAGAATGAGCATAGTAGAGGTGTTGCAGACTGGCTCCTTAACTATGTTCACAGAACTATGAGGAAGAGCTTGTTGAGTCTGCGCGCAGGAACATTGTGTGCATTACTAAGTGTTTGTCACCTTATTAAGCTTTAAAACAGTTTGGCTTTTTATTCAGGGAAAAATAGCTGAAAGCTTGGGGCCTTTAAGTCATTCAGTTCTACTTGCTAAAACCAGAAACAATCACAGTTCATCAAACAAGCTGATTTTGCTCGGACAATAGAATTACAGTACGTGGATTTGGCACAGTGACAATTAACTGAGCAGCTGGCCTACATAGAGTATATTGATAACCTCGGAAATAAGATGCCCTGGTGGAGGTAAGGTCTCCTAACAATAAATATGCTGCTTCCAGATGGTGAAGTGAGTAATGAGCCCAGATGCCCTCCAGCGTTGCTCCAGCCCACAAACATTGTACCTTCAGCACTGCCTTTTCCTGTCAAGTGTAGGAACCTCTGGGCAATAACAGCTGAGTGCTCCCGACAGGAAGCATCTCAGCTAATGATGTATGGGTACAAAAGGGTATAGACTTGCACTGCCATAACGTGTAGGAGAAGGAGAGTTTGTTGCCAGTTCTGAGCTGACAGAGAGGGCAAAGAGCCTAGCTACAGCACAGCATCAAAATGAGCTAAATCAAATAACAGTTTCCTCTTCCTGCTGGCAAAAGCTGTGTCAAAAGGGTGATATGACTAGAAGAGATCAATAGAAGAGGGAGTTACCCTTTAGAAAATGATTTAGTGATTCTTTGGAAAGAAAATATACTGTGTTAGTCCTGAGAGATGAGGCATAAAATAGAACTGATTATATAAATGTGAAAAATTATACTTTTTTTCTTTTGTTGTAAATATTTGCATGAAATCTTGCTAAGTTAGAGAACACATCATACTTTTTTTCTCTGCTAGCTGGCCAGCAATGCCTCATTCTTTTAGCTAGTTCTATATGAAATACACAACTGAACTGAATATTGAGTAGCCAGGCTGGGTTTTGCATACTAGTTAGACTGTATGAGAAGAACCTCTGTCTCTAGAACTAATGTACTAATACATTAGCCAACTATTCCAGGTAGAACATGGTAATGAAGGTTGTAGACTACTTTGCAACTAGAAAGATTTAGGGATTTCTAAATTTCAAGTAAACACACATCCCATATGGTTATGGTGTCCTAAAGAGATGAGAAATTGTAGCAAACGGATTTTTTACTTTCTAAATTAGGATCATAAAGTGCAGTGTCTGCTGTTATTCTGAACAGTTAATGTGAGCTCCTGAGACCTGTGCATTAAGCTTCCCATCAATTCTACCCCAGTCCTAAACTTATTATTGGAGCAGTAGCGAAGTGATTTTAAAATAGTTATTGAGACAGCTTAAGATCTCTTGTGCAACCAGCTTCACATCATTCTCCACTCTAGTCCAATATCACTATGGATAGTAACAGCAAGATTTATGTATATATATTTTGTTACTATATTCCAATTTTCTTTCCAATAAAAATAAAGTTAACCATTTGGATGTGATAACATACACTTCTGGCAAACTTATACTAACACTGTTAAGGTTAAAATTATGCTGGAGATAATAATAGCTCAGTCCTCCCGTTCTTTTTTTTGCATTGCTTCAGTAAGTATGAGAAGGATGCAGCAGCTAAATGATACTTCCGATCTTGATTTGAAAGACTGACAGTTTCACTTCTCTGTCAGATAATGAAGGAAATTTCTGGTTTGAGATTAAGAGGTGTTGTATGTACATATTTTAAAGCAAAAATTGGCACTTACGAGTTTTATTAATAATCATCGTTGAAGTCTTAGAGTACTGTAATGGATTAGGCAATGAGTAATTCTGTTTTATGCATAAGGATACTGAGACAAAGAAGCCATCTTAGGACTCTTTATGAAGATCATACAGAAAGTATTTGTAAGAAAAAGGAACTCAGTGAATATTTCCTGTTTCTAGGCCTGCTACTCTGAGCACTTGCCCATGCTTGCTCCTTGGCCTAACCTTTGAGAATATATGAAAGTTGAAGTCTGTCCTCTTGGCTGTTTCAAGGAAAATGAATAAATTTGATATATGTGTTCTTTAGAAGACACACAACCCCAAAATGACCTTTTTCCAACTGATTCTGAATGAAACGAGTTGATAAAAAGTATCAGCTAGAACTCTTTGTGCCCGTTATTCCCAGTCTTGGGGCTGTGATGGGTGTGAATAGGAATTGTAAACCCCAAAAAAATTTTATGCTAAAATGTTGGGGCAGATAGGGTATCTGTTTCTGTAAAGTTGAGGGTTTGTAACATGGATCCAAAGCCAAAAAGAGGCTTGCGTTCTTGTATGTTATGTAATCATAGAACTCAGGGGGTGGGTAGAGTGATGGCTCTGCATCACCAGGGAAGTGGTGGTGAACAGCAGAACCAGGGCAGTGCAAGAGGCAGGCCTGGCCACTAACTCCCGATTCTGCTCTTTGCCCTTTGTTGCTGTACTGTGGTACTGTGTTTTTTTTTTTGCCTGCAGTGGTGAAAAAGCCTGAGTTGGTTTGCTGTGTATCTACACTGGTAGTCAAAAGTCAGTGCACGAATTTGTTAGAGAATATGTGCAAACAGGCAGTCAAATTTGATATCCATCAATAAAAAAATGACATAAGAATCCTGAATGTGCCATATATTTTGCAGTATGTAATTTTACTTTAAAAAAATTTACATGTTAATGCACATCAGCTTACTTTAGAATATACCAAAATGAGTTTTAAAACAAACAAAAAGACCCTTTGAATTGCAGGAAATAGAAGCAATAGCACACAAGAATTCACACATGCTGAAAATTTAAGTAAAAAAAAATCAAGTAGTTAACATGCAACATCATACTGATCATACTGATGTTGCATGTTAAAATCAGTAAGCAAACCATTTATGATGAGCATATGTCCCAGAAATCAGCAATAAATCTTCCTGAGCTGTTTAAATAATGCTAGACTGTGTTATAGTGTCTCTACTTTTCCTGAATATGTTTTTGAAGGTGTTTGTCTAGTTTATTAGTAGATTCTCTAAGTTCTGTGCAGAACCAATGAAGGTTCCATTTAAATGTAGAAAATATAGATCGTCATAGCAACACTGGAAAAATACACAAATATGATAGAATATATTTAATTTCTGCTTCTCTTTCACATAAATCCAAAACAATCTTCTATTATCTTCTTTCTATATACGTAATATAAAAACAAGCTAGTGTCAGCCCAATAAGTATTAAGAAATTGGGTAAGATTCTGTGTAACGGAAAGTAGCTCATTAGCTGGCTGATTCTTCACCTTCTTTTCATGCTGTTAGTCTGAGCAATGGATAAATGTCAGAAGTCATCTGGGCATTTCTGGCATCCAGAGAACACAGAACTTTGGGGTCTTTGGTGGAGTACGTAATATTGCTCAAGAATATTCGCTGCATTTTTGTGTTAAAAAGCAACAACTACCAAAAAAAAGTACCTGAATTTGATATAAAAATGCATGTAATTGTATATCTGTCTTACATGTAGTATGCAGACTCCTCTTGATTGACTGAAGAGACACACTATTCATTTTTAGTTTACAAGTATCTGAGGTAGTGAAGACTACAGAGACTATGATGGTATTTACTTTTTTCCTGAATGTCGTATTTTCTTTTAAATACTATGCAATAACCTTTCTTTCAATGTTTACTTTGTATGTTAAGGCAGAATTGATCCCAGAGTAGAAAGTTGACACAAGAGTAATGTACCTCTTAAATTCTATGTAAACTCCACCTGGTGCGTGGGATTTATAGTGATATTTTGCAAAGTATTGAACTTCACCTTTAAGACCTTGCTGAGGTATTCTTAGCTTGAAATCAGTAGGTCACTTGTGAGGAGAGACCTGTGCTCTGTTGAAATTTTTGAATAGCTGTTGTTAACAGCAATGTCCATTTTCTCACTGTTACAAGACTTAGTTCTCCATATCTGTTACTTCACACCTTCTTTTTTCCCTTTCATATCCCAATATGCTATTTGATGTGATGCCTGTAAATGAAGTGTAAGATGCTCCTGAAGTATGTCTATCATTAAAGAGTGAGTTTAAATATATAAAAAGGGGGGGTTAATTAAAACCTGACACTAAAAGTTTTATATATTTTGTAATGTTCTCAAGTTGATGAATAGTTAAACTTGGACTCTTATTTGTGTTGTCAGTCAAACATGCCTCGTGTTCTTAACTGCTGGTATTAAGTTCCACAGCTGAATACGTTCTTATGAACACAGCCAAATTCTCAACTGTTTAAGGAGCTTCCCAGTTTCCACTTGCGCTTCTACAGTGATGAAACAGGACAAATTTTACTGCTGTTGCAATTGCTTTTCTTTACTGGGATGGGGATGTTTGCTTTAATTTTTGTTTTAGTACTTGTCCACAAGAATAGGGTTTAGTCCAGAACTGTATTAGTATTAATTTCACATAAAAAGACTGTAAAAAAAAAGTAGTTTTTTAGTTCACTTGAACTCCAAGTTGCTTAATAATATCTATCCTTTTGTTGTGTTGTCTTTATTTGCTGCAGAAAATAAATTTTGTCTTATCCTTTAAAAAGTTAGTATAATAAATCCTGCTACAGAGGAGAAATTACAGCTGGCATACTCCATCTTGGATCTTCAAGAATAGCAATTTCTTTTTGCTGCAATCAAGAACCAGTGTAAACATTGGGGAAAAAAAAAGGAGTATGTTTCTCTTGTGCTCTGTCTTCCCTGTAAGCCTCAGGAAACACTGAGGAAAGTAAACTTGTAACTAAAATGGAATGTAGGGCACTGGGAGTTGGGGAAGGGTATAGAAGTAGAGTGCATACAGCAGTTTTGCAGGCAAGAAATTTAATGAGGGCTTTTTTTTTTCTTTTTTCTTTTTTCTTTTTTTTTTCCAGAAGTTTAGACCTGTATTTATATAGCATAGGCATACTTAGAGGCCTTGTGTGTTATAAACAAAAATGCCTGTAATTTCATAAAAGCTAAAACACCAGTGATGATTACTGCTTTGGTAAATTTGGATAATGCATACGTATGAATGTTTGCAAAAAGTTATTTGAAAAATAACTGAATTTGTGGTTCTGCTGTTGCTGTTTCAACAGTATTTATGTAAGGCTGTACTGTCTGATCTAATATTGTCTGAAGTACAGTCTTGTAGTTGTCTGCTCAGCATCATTTCAGGGCAACCTCATTACTTCCTTTCTGACCTTCATCAATAGCTTGGTTCCAAGACAGCGTCCTGAAAGGCTAGGTGGCTGATACATCTCTCCTTCTTATTTAAGTGTTCCTTTGATGTTTCAGGACTTCGTTGCTCTGTGAGCTATCCCAGTGTCACCTGGACACCAATGCAGCACTTCCAGTTGTATACCAAGATACCCTAAACATTCTTCTCACTGCCTGACTTGCCTGACTTAGTTACTAGTCTCAGCTTGTAAAATCCGCAGCCTTGGTCTCTTAGAGTTCCAGGCCAGTAATAAAATCGATAATGTAGAGCAGAGCTGAATGCATGAGCAGAATTTGCAGAAGAAACTTGTATAGCACCCATCAGCAATTTGCCCTCTATGAAAATGTTACTGCATTCATTACAGGGCTAAAGATAGCCTCCTGATCTGATGGTTGAAAAACTGAAGTAAAAAATTTTGGTAAAGGAGCAATCATCCTTTCCCTAATTTTCAATAATAAAAAGCATATAAACTGCATTAGTGTTTTGCATCTGTGTCCTTTAGAGGCTGTATGACAGCACAGGATGAGTTAGTTTTCTGAGAAAACTGATGGGGGTGAGCGTAGGAATAGTTTCCTTCTGTAAATTATATTCAGAAATGTATTTATACTTTCTAGAACTCTACTGTCCTGACAACCTCATATGCTAAAGGTAATCCTTATGTGTATAAATATTAGTGATGTTTCACATCCAACCTTGGTGATAGCTCCACAGGAACAGCAAGATCCAATTGTGTAGTAGTTCTTTCATTTTAGTAGAGATTAAAACATAATAATTATAAAAAAAATCAAACTAAACCAGAAAATCTATACTGCCATCTACTCAGAGGGTTGTACCATCCAAGTCTGAGATATCTAGAGATAAATGTTACACTTACCTTCTAGTATCTTTATTTTCTGTCTGTTCTGAATCTGAATATGTATTGTAAAGGAGAAAACCAGCTTGACCCACAATCTGTGAAGTGTTTTTTTCCATAGTGCCCTCAATCACTGCACTGGGCTGCTAGGTCATCTCGGAGAGATGAGGCAGGGCGGCCTGTTGTGAGTCAGCCCTGCCGATTTTCACTTCATACTTTGGAGGAGCTTTTTTCCAGCCTAGTTGCAGATAATGACTGTTCCTATATCTTTGCCCGTACCTAGACCTTAGCAGCCATCACATTCTCCAGGAGTCTGCCTCCTTCAAATCTTTAAAGCATATTCATCCAGCATCCTGTAAGTCCTAGCACCCCTTTAACTTGAATGAGGCAGGGAGGGGTCATTACTTTTACTGATAAACTGCATACTGTCATAGGCTTTTTTAGTTCAGTTTCCTTTTGCTTATCTCAGTATTGTTCGTAGCTTATCTGTAAATAATACCAAAACAAGAAAAAGAAAACAGTCAAAGAGAAATAAGACTTTTCTTCACTTTTAAGATATCATATATGCTTCAGGGTTGTTAGAGCTTATGATACTGTTTCACTGCGCAACCTCAATAGATGTGATGAACAAGGCTTTGCCAAAACAAAAGCTAATGATGTTCGACTATCATCTCTAAAGCCTATGATTGAAGGCTGAATAAAGTAGCATGAGACTTTGTTTTGCCTGGGTTGTATAGAAGCAGAATTTTCAGACAGGGATGGGGAATGTTATAGTTTAATTATATTAGAGCAGTGTTGGTAAAAGTTGCTAGAAACATCCCATAGTAGTCCATATTTTGCTTTCCTTTAATGTAGTATATTTAGAATAATTATTCTTACAGAAAAAGAAGAATTATATTTAGTAACCAGTTTGAGGGGAGGGAGGAGTGCAGGGGGAGAAAGGCAGGCAGGTGCTACCTGATTTTCATTTCATTGACTATTTATGTAGCTTTTGTATAGAAATCACATATAGAGTTTATAATTTCTATTCTAGCCCTCCTTCCCTGTGAGAGAGAAATGTGTGCATATCCTTTTGAGCTTTCTCTCCTGTTGTGGTTCTCTATAAGCAACAGTGGAACTTACAGCCTTTCATCTTTTTTTTTTTTGTAATCTACTTTCATAGCCACAGGTATAAATGAAATCTTTGTTTCCATTTTCTCTAATTTTCTGCTTAGTTTCCATCAAAGCATTCTTGGAGGCTTTAAATAATCCATTACTGTGATGCTTTTTTCTTGAAAAGTTATGGGCTTTGTTTGATCAGGGAATGGATATATGTTTTGTTCAATACCATAACCTATAAATTGCCTTCTTGCCTGCACTGTTTTTTTTTTTTTTTTACTTTCTACCTAAAAGACAACTGCTCACCGTATACCAACAGTCATTTCCTGCCTCCTAATGGAACCGTTCCGCCCAGTGGTATACTTGGTGGACCAGCCTCGCCAGCCCACCTTGCACCTACAACAGCAGGCATGGTCCTGTGCTGAGCACCGCCTTAGGGGCTCCTAGGTGGGGCAATGACACGGGGCTGTCAAGTGGTGGCTTTTATGACGATGTTTTCTGATGAAATATTTCACTCCAAGTCAACGCTTGTGTAGTCAGTATTGTCATCTGCAGTCAGTATGGGGGGAGGGAAGGGAGCAAGAAGGTTAGCATGGAAAAGATACCAATTAAAAATGTGTAATTAGTTTCATATGTGTTAACGGTTAGGTACACTTAGTAGGTATCTAAATTTCCCCTGATGCTCTCATCCACTAGTTACTCTGACTTGAGACAAGTGGGGAAAAAGCAAGTTAAATAGATGTAAGCCAGCAAAGTGAGATACCTCAATTTAATATCAAGTACAGTAATTAACCCTTGCTGTCATTCTCTGTGACTATTCCAACTATTATGGAATTGTGTTGGTTTAAATTGAATCATAATTCACAGTTGCTAGCAAGCTTTAATTTGGATGATGCTGTACAGAAACAGAGTTTGTTCTTGTTCCTGCCTGTCTGGACTTTGTTTCTTCAGAAATACAAAGGAACACAATTCACCTGGCCTTCTCTGCTCCAGAATGGATTTTTCTCATTACTGTTATCCTCCTTCACATCAAAAGTTTAATCTGTCTTGCGACTGCATTTTATTTTGTTATTAGTACTGTCCTTGTTACAAGTGGGAAGAACCGTACCCAGAACCAGATTACATGAGAGTGCATGAGAGGCCAGGAAATGATTATATGTAAACTGTAATTGTTTATAAATGTTTACTCCAGAAAAACAAGACTTGAATAACGAACATCACCTGCTGCCAAATCTGCTGCCGAAATGCTAGCATCAGCATAGTCCCTATAGCACAAAAAATGCCAGTATCCAGGTTGTAGGCAACTTGAAAAGATCTTTTTCTAATATACTATTTGTATGTTATACTTTGTGGGTAATGTCTCTTTTCTTTTCTTTTCTTTTCTTTTCTTTTCTTTTCTTTTCTTTTCTTTTCTTTTCTTTTCTTTTCTTTTCTTTTCTTTTCTTTTCTTTTCTTTTCTTTTCTTTTCTTTTCTTTTCTTTTCTCTTCTCTTCTCTTCTCTTCTCTTCTCTTCTCTTCTCTTCTCTTCTCTTCTCTTCTCTTCTCTTCTCTTCTCTTCTCTTCTCTTCTCTTCTCTTCTCTTCTCTTCTCTTCTCTTCTCTTCTCTTCTCTTCTCTTCTCTTCTCTTCTCTTCTCTTCTCTTCTCTTCTCTTCTCTTCTCTTCTCTTCTCTTCTCTTCTCTTCTCTTCTCTTCTCTTCTCTTCTCTTCTCTTCTCTTTTCTCTTCTTTCCTTTCCACACCTTTCCACACCTTTCCACACCTTTCCACACCTTTCCACACCTTTCCTTTCCACACCTTTCCACACCTTTCCACACCTTTCCACACCTTTCCACACCTTTCCACACCTTTCCACACCTTTCCACACCTTTCCTTTCCTTTCCTTTCCTTTCCTTTCCTTTCCTTTCCTTTCCTTTCCTTTCCTTTCCTTTCCTTTCCTTTCCTTTCCTTTCCTTTCCTTTCCTTTCCTTTCCTTTCCTTTCCTTTCCTTTCCTTTCCTTTCCTTTCCTTTCCTTTCCTTTCTTTCTAAATTTAAATATAATACACTGTAATTTCTCATAGTTCAGAATTAGGGTAAACAAGGAAGCATAAAGAAATCAAAACCATAAAAGATATAATATCTATGTAGTCAGGATCCTGCTATTGTTCCTACCTTAATGTTTTTGCAAATATATATATATATTTCCATTGAAGTTTTTCACTGTAGACAACTTTAAATATAACTAAAGATCTCATTATTTTCTTTAAACTGTAAATTTGCTATCTGAGATAGAGACGTGTTAAGAGCATCATGCCTTTTATCATTAAAGAGATGCTCTGGTCACATTTTTCTTTTTCTGCACTTTATGTAACCGTATGCCATAAAACAATTTGCCACAAAACAATTACATATGCTTTATAGCATGGTAGAGTAGTGGTTGTACTTCACCTAGAAGCAGCAGGAAGTAGTCCTATGCACCAACTGTTGCACCTGTATTCATGACTTTTCCTAATTAGAGTCCACTAATGTAACGGTGCAGGAGTTAGGTACTTGGCTAATGACTCTTCTTCCATATTAATGCTATGATACCGTACTGGGTATTACTAGAGCATCGCATGACAACAAATATATTTTTTTAAGTCTGTTCTTTGCTTATTTATTTGGTCCTCAACATGCTTTAGCTGGCACTAATGGAGGAACATAAGCCTTCTGTTTGTATGCTTATCAGGATGTAAAAGAAAAGGTTCTCCTCTGATTCTCACCACTGTAAGCTGTGGCCAGTCTAATGAAATAAGTGAGCTGTAAGACTTCAGTAAATGAAGTAAGCAGTATTTATCTCTTTCTCTTCCTACTCAGTCTTTCAACTTGAATGAGAAATTTAGATAAAGTAAAGAACTCTTCCATGATCAAAGATGGAAAAAATCGTTATTGTAAGCATTAAATGGGCATTGCGTGCCCTCTTTTTTGATTAATTTCTGCCTTTGCCCCCTGACTTAAAAGCCTGAAATGTACATTAATGTAGCAAATAAGCAAACTACTGTCCTGTGAAAGCATTTTCTAAACGCTTCTGTTCTGGGAGGGACGCAACTGAGGCATTATTCCTTCTTCTAGAGTAACTCAGAGTTCAGAGGAATATTCTTATGTTCTATTTCCATGTAAGCTGTGTAGGCGGCTTAAAAGTAAATTGTTTTTAAAATTGTTTTTAAAAGTACAAACAAGTAAAATGGCTTCTCAGTAAATGTTTGGAACAAGAAATTTCTGTGGTGTTTCCAGGTCTTTCACATAAAAAGATTAAACACTGACGACACGGTAAAGCAAAAGCTGTGACAATAATGTACGCTATTTTTTTTTCTTTAAAGACTGATGTGATGAGCTATTTAAGCTTACCTCTCCATTCCATTGGTTGAACATCTTTATTTTCTAGATGTCCATACATTATTAGTAGGTAATGCTGATAGTAAGCTGCTAATAAAACAGGGAATACTTACCTCCTGTGTTCTATTTTGCAATATTCTTGGAGGAATCAGATTTGTCTGTATTTGTGAGGGTTTTTAGCAGTAAAAACAAAGAACTTCATCTTTCATCTATTTTACATGGCATCAGGATCATGAGTGATGTGAGCATCTCTGCAGTCTATTGTTAGAGTAAAACATCCAGTGGTGTCAGCATAGGAAAATTAGATCATTAGTTGGGTGATAACATTCACTGGTAATAAATGAAACAAATATTGCTGTAGAAGACTGCAGTGTTTCAATAAAGCTGTAGGTTTTGTTGTTGTTTTAACTCTGGAAAGGTAAGTTTTTTCCCAATTTTCAGCTTTCTTTTGATGTTAAAAAGACCTAAGAGTGCAATGCTTTGTGTTATATATATGCAATTGACTTTTTCACCCCTTTCTGGATTGTCATTGTGTAGTATCTGTTCAGATACCTCAATAACTTAACCTTTATGTGTGTGTGCATGTATATATATATACACACACTTTCCTACTTAGATTTTTCCCTTTCTGAAAGATTCATGACAAAGACTTTTTTTTCAAACACCTTTAAAAAGCAGTAGGAATAATCACCTGATCAGATGTGGCATTTTGCTTATTTAGCTTTGCTGCTGGGGACAGAAAATCTGATTTAATTCAACTGGCAAATTGTTCTTTCAAGTTTAGGATTATTAGCCATTAATATTCATACAAAGTCTTCCTTAAAAAAAAAAAAAAAGAAAAAAGAACAAGAAAAAAATCAATAAGCACATCTGACCTTAGTAACAGGGCTGTGCTGTTAATCAATAGTGTTGCTAACGTAATATATTACTCTTCCAAATAACACTCTAGATGTCTGGAGCTCTCTGGAAATCCTTAAACTTGTATGTAGATTAACATTGAAAAATATTTTAGTATGTTCAGTAAAGCTACTGTCTAGCTATTATTTGCAGGGGATACAGATATAGTTCCTTAGGAGATTGTATGACTTTTGCCCCCCCAAATTATATAGCACCCAAATATTATTTTCTGTCATTTTTCTGACAATTAGAAATTGCTGGCTTTTTTATTTTATCAATATAAGTTCAATCTTTTTCAAATGAAACACTTTTAGAGCAAGTCAGTCTCAGTTACAGTAAACTTTTTTTTTTTTCATGTAAAGGAATTCCCAGATGAGAATTACTACGTCCTTGTGGGCTTTTAGCAATATTGGCACTATGGTATTGCTGTGTTCGTCGTGTAGTACCAATATCAAACAGAGCAGGGGAAGGAATGAGAATCTGACAGATACTAGCTAGTGACTTTTCATTGTGTTTTCAGCTCTTCATGTTCTTTTAAAACTTATATTTTTAATTCATGGTGATCTTTTTTACTGATCTCTAATATGAAACCAATGAAGATTTTAAACATTGAGAAGTAAGTTAATACACTTTTTTTCATTGTTACCCTATTAAGAATAGGCCTAGGAAAATTTCTGAAAATGACAGAAGCTGTCCCTTTTGGGCAGCTACAAGGAGGAGAGAGGCATCCTGGAGGGAGGACCAGGAGGAAGACCAAGAAAATATCAAAGAGATTTCTGGCTGTATCATATGTGTCTCTGTCTAAACTATGCCTATATCTTGTACCACACCACAGAATACTGTAGTTTGTGTGGCTGACCTAATTTACTTGGATAAAAGGTAAAAGAAAGATAGGATCCTACCTTGACTTGCTTCTTGCTCTCTATTTGGGAAGTTGTTAACTTGAAAAAGCATCTCAGTAACCATCTTTGAACCATTCTGAGCTGAAGTGTTAATATTAGGAATCCCTCATGCACGGCAGAAGCATGGCTTCTTTCTCTTTTCTGCTGGCAACATTTGTGTCTCTCTGTTCTAGTCAGCTTTTGACCTGAGACAGTCTGTTTTTGTCTCAGAACTTCAAATTCAATGAGATTGTTTCTGGTCTCACGTGTCCTAATCTGGATGGAACCAAGGATTTTCATTTATGCTAGTGTATCTGAAAAGAGGAGATAAAGTTATTTTTTAAATGCTTTTGTAGTAAAACAATTTTATTAAAAAACAAAACACAAACACCACCACCACCAATAACAACAAAAAACACCATCTCCAAAGGTGAAGAAATATTTTTAATAGCCAAAGAGATGCTATATGAAACTTTCTGTGGACTTTAAAAGCAAGCAATAGCATTATCTTAATTGTAGAGAAGCGTGGGTTTTCTTGAACTTGTACTAGTGGGGCTCGTAATTAGTAATAACTATAACAATTTAAAACTTTGGAGTTTAGTTACAAATAACCGAATCTACCTTTTCAGGACTTCAGGGGAAGATATGCACCACTTGTCATGTTTCTGAACTGACCCATGGGTGACCGTGGCATTTCTCTAACATGCAACTTATATTTGCATACGAAAATAATGCCTGAATTGCCACTCCTGTGTTTCAGTATTACTACTTTTATTTTACAGGTAGATAACCGATTCTGAGAGGTAAAATGATTTCCCCTCTCTTTATTGAAAGCTTATAGGAAAATGAATTTAGACCTCAGCGCTTGACTCTGGTGTTCATTTGGGCTTCCCTTGTTTGTAAAGATTGAGTTGTAGATTACTTAGAGGGTGGATGGGGAGGAGTGGAGATGAAGGTAGTGAGAAAGAGGTGATGTATGAATACCCAAGAATGCAAATATTTCAAGAAGCTGATGGTAGCCAGGGAGTGGGAGAACATCAGACAGTATGGTTTCTCTAACTAGAGGGGTAGTGCTCCCTCTAAAATAGCATCTAAAGATGCTGTCTTAGGAGCTGACAGCAATTTGTTTGAAAATGCTGATATTTGCTATGTTAGAATAGTGCAAAAATGAGATAGCTTTGACTCTTAGAATAAATGGATTTTTAAAATCTATTTCAAATTATATGAATAGAAGGACTTCCCCCCAGGGTTTGAACTATCTCCACGCGTATGTTGTCGTCTTGTCCTGAGGTTTGTGTTCGTCCTTCTGTAAGTCTGTATCACTGGGGCTTTTACTTTTGTTTTCCCTCATCTCATGTTAGTCAGGATCGTTTTCTGTAAAATGTGGAGTAAGTCCACAGACATCTTCCTAGATCTTTTCAAGAGGCTTATTAGAGTAGTACATATTTTAGTCATTTATTTTTATTTTTAATTGCCTTGAAGGTAGAAGAAATCTGGGGAGATGGTCTCATTCTCTGAACATGACCTCAGCCATTAGAAAACTGTAGAGCATTAGCTACTCTCTGAATCACTTGGAGGGCTAGTGGCTGAAGAGCATGATACCAAAGTTTTTGGTTATTACAAAGAACAAACTCTCCATAGTGTCATAGGCAGATGTCACGTAATGCAGGAAATGATGAGGGCACAGGTTTCAGATGAGTAGTTTGTGAATTCCTGGGCAACAATTGTTTGTGTTTGTTTTGCAACACTGCAGACTTGAAGACCGATGTTCCTGGGTTATAGTTCTGATTAACAAAGGCAGCAAAAAGGATTTTTGTGACAATATCGCTTGAACTGGGCATTTAATATCTTACAATGAAAGCCTCTTAAAAAGAAATGATTATCCCATAATAGCTATACTGAATAGCTATTTTCTTGAAATAAATTGGTTGTGGCTGTTTGCAAAATTTAATTTCTATTAAGCATAGGTATTGAAAAAGAATCATTAGCTGCATGTATGGGATGTAGTGTCATTTCTGTGGGCAAGCTGTGAGCATAAGAGAAAGTAGCAGCAAATCTTTGACTTCATGTAATACATACATATACATATGTATAAAAGGAAAAAAAAAAAGCAATATGGTGACTGGCAAAATGACTTACTGTACTTCTGAAATAAAATGTGTTATATTTCATACCACATACAAAGCAATAAAGCTGTACAGTGATATCTTTCCACACTGATAAGAAGAAGCATTTTTATAACTGGTTGTCTGTATCCTTTGGCCTGAGAGTTTCCTTTGTTGTTCAGTAAGTTAGGAAGATGCTTTGAAAGTTTTTGTAGTTGCAGCAAAGGGATGGGGTGCTGGGGTGGGGAGAAACAGGGCATCAGTCATAAGTCAGGGCATGAGGACTCTCCTCAGCATGCAGCATGCACATCACAATGAGAGCCTTTATCATTTTTTCAGACAGAACCAGGATCCTGCTGAAGCAGTCAGTTCATATAGCCAGTTTGCCTGCCTGTGTGACGGACAGCTGCCTGTTTCTGAGCTTTATGTCCCTGACACCAGGCTTAGAGTGGAACAAAGAAATGCTAGAGTCAGCAGGCAAACAGGAGGAGGGAGAGGCAGCATCACAGTTATACAGAATTTGGAGGAATCCCAATCCATGCTTTGATTAGATTTACTTAGGCACCTTTCATTGAATGGTACAGAATGGGTAAAATGTTGATTAACAAAGGCAGAAAAGGAGTTAATTGGGAGTTAATATTAATTGATTAGTAAGGGATCAAGCACTACAGCATTAGAGATATGAAACTTTTCCTGTATACCTGCATCTCCAGATAAATAATAAATGATCTCAAAGTAAATTTTGCTGCTGATGCATTAGAGTTTTTTTTTTTTTTCTAAATGACAGTCTGTATTTTAGTTAGATATATTTGATGATGAAATAATTTAAAACAAGATTTCAAAGCATACGACTGGAAACTGTAATGTTCTGTCTCAGCAAAACCACCAAAACAAACAAAAAAGGCACCAAATCACCAACATTTAAACAAAATGTCTGTACCAATGTTTAAAAATAGTTTGGCTTCTCAAGGCCGAATCTGTTTTCAGGCAGTTCCTTGTCTGAAAGTAATATGTTACCTCTAATATATTTTTGCCAGGCTAGCTCTCTTCCTTCTGCTTATCTCTTTCTGCTACAGACAGCTATTTATTTTATGATACAGGAGGCTTCTTCATTGGAGGCTGAACACACATTTTGTCACTAAGATGCTCTTGCAGGCTTATTCATTGCTTTTTGCATTCCTTAAATATAACTGATGTAAAGCATGATAATGTTTTCTAAAGAACTCTCTAGCTTCTAAAAAGCTCTTCATATTTTAGCAACGGCAGTCATCAGCAGTTATTCAACCTTAAAGTCATAAGAGAATGCAAATATTTGTACTTTAGTAATAATGATAATTGATTAGAGATTAGACAAATTTATCTGAAAAAAAAATCAACAAAATTTCCAGTTTATAGTCAGATATCCAACAGAATAGAGCTACACTGGACATCATAGCTAGTGTTCTATGCTGCGTACAAAAAACAAAGCAAAACAAAACAAAACAAACAAACAAAAAAAACAACAAGGGGGAGGAAGAGGGGATAACTATTTTACCATTTTGATTTATTTTTCCTTCTTGGAAAGACAGCCAGGGAGCTAGATGCAGAGAGGATTGACTTCTAACTGTTTGTGTTAAACCACAAAAGACTTGCCGAAAATCCTACTTCCAAAGCCATGGATCTCAGGGCAGCTTTATTGCCTTTCGGATTCTCCCCTTCTCTGATGTTGTAGGTGACTGGGCAGGCCCTTGATTTCTGGATGCTTATCTGCTAAATCTTGCAGGATTTATATCAGACCCTGAAACTTTAACTCTTGTCTGAGGAAATCAAAGATGTATTCCCTTACCCACCCCCCTGGATATACATTATTAGACATTTTTGTTAAGGCTAGCCCTGGGTCTACAAGCAAAATTAGCATTACTTTAAGATATTCTCCTAGTGTTACTTGAAGTGCTTCTGTAATTAAAGAAAAGAAGGTTGCCTCACAGCCAGAAGACTAGTTTGCAAATCTCCTATATGAGGTAGACTGTTTCTTCTGCTTTGAGATTGGCTTGACTTTCTGCCAGATCCTTCAACCATTTTAACCTGCTCAACCACTCAACAAGGCAATCAATCTGTATTTTCTTGCAGATTTACAGAAATAACTTTTCATTGTACTGTAGATCTCAAGTGACTCTTCCATCTCCTTTTTCTTTGGCAATATTAATTCTGTCTAGTTCTATGACAAGGATAAGCCACGACGCCGAGCTGTGATTCAAGGAAAACAGTTCAGTGAGTTATTTCTTCCCTTGATAGTGTTTGATAATTGTGGGTATTTTTGTTTTGTTTCTAACCTTTTTAGGAATAAACAACCATAGTCCACAACCTTTTTAGCAACACAAAATCAATCTAGGGATATCTTTTATACTTTCTACTTCTCATTAGCTTTTCACTAAACTTTGAGGGCAGCTTGTTAATTTGAGCTCCTTGGATGGTACTGTTGCTATAAACCACTTAGTAGCCTTATTTGTATTGCTGAGGGGAGGAGGGAGTACTGCAAAAGAAGTGGTTTTGTGCTTTCTGTTTGTCTTGTCGAGCATTAGTATTTGACAAATGAAGCAAAGGAGTGTTACATGTATATGTGGTGCCCAGATGTTTTCATTAAATCCTGATGTCACACATCTGGTAACTTGTTGTAAAGTAAACTCTTCCATGAATGTATATAATGCAGTTATTGATACTTTAATTAGTTGACGTCAAAACAGGTGTTTCATAAGTTTAAACACAGTAGTGTGATATTTAAATCTACCCAGTGTTTGTTACAGCTTTGTGGACAAGGAATGCACATGCTTGCTTTAGAAAAGCATTTTGTTTTCTGATGCTAACTAAAGTTGAGACTATAGTGTGTGTGTATGTAAAACAACAACACTTTTGTTCTAATAATCAGTAAGAAATATCTCGTGTTTGGGTTCTGCTAGTTCAAGTAAGGATGTGTTTTCCGTATGCTGTCCTTACTCCCACTCTGATCTGGGAGCTGCAGTGCAGTAAATCTTTCCAAGTTTGAAGTTTTAATTATTAGTTCTGGGTCTTAAAGGCAAATAACTTAGTTTTCTACCTCTCTTGCATGAATTTTATGCTAAAGTATATGTACTGAAATTTGTCAAAACAGACATAAATGCAGAAACGTCTGGGAGAATATGATAACCTTAGGAGTCATAGAGTTCTAAAAACTACCCAATATAGGAGATTATTTTAAGCATCCATTACTTTTTTATTACTTTATTATACACTTGAATTTTATATGCATATCTTGTGCTGGTTTTGTATATTCCAGAATTCCCTTCACAGTTCAGGATAAAACGTAATGACAATAGAAGATAAAATGGCTTGTGCAGTTTTTATGCTTCTGGTAAGTGCAAAACAAACATCTTCATTCTTTGGTCTTTGTTATTTTGTTACTATTGAAAAATTAAAATGATTTGGCTTCACCTCAGGCCTTCAATTGTTCTGTTGGGTTATTAAACATACAGTGGAAGAGCCAGTAATGAACAGTATTGCTTATGTACCTTGTCTGTTTGTTCTTTACAAATAGAAGATTCATTACAGCTTCTGTGAGAGTTGGGGTTTATTGACTTGTCTTTCTAAGAATCTCTTATTCTCATAATTGCTTTCAAGAGTGTTTTTCTTGTTTTTCTGCTTTTCCACCCCCATTAATCACTGAATAGTCTTTTTTATATAATAATCAGCAGTAATTGAGAATGCTATCCAGTAAACTCTCAGTACTAGCATCTGGCGTTTTCCGAATTATTAGGAGTATTGAGGGTGTTTACTGAAGTGAGGGAAACTAACATATTGCTTAAATAGAATTGTATGCCTTATTACCTGGAGAGCAATTTGAGTGCATTGAAGGGTGAGTTAAACACTGCATCAGAAATGTTCAGCGGTCAGTATTCTGCTGTCTCCCATTTTGTATTTAGAACAAAGAATTATTTATTTTCAGCTCCCCTTCTGTTTCTGTTTTTTTTTTTTCCTTCTTGTTTTTGTACATTTTGATGTACTTCACCAGTGGAACTTTCAGTTTCAGGAAGCCTACGCTCTGTGTTATTCAGAGGTGAATGTGGTAGTTATTAAAGGCAAGTGTTACGAGCAAACTGAGTGTGATAACCAGGGGCAAACGAAGCCCATTTTCTCACAATTTCTCACAATTAAGAAAAAAAAAAAAAAAAAAAAAAAGAACAAGCCTTTTTAAATACTGATATTGTTTTCCCATAAAATACTAGACTTTGTGTATTAGAAAACCAATTTACTTTGCTCCAGTTCAGCCATATTAATTTGAGTTTAAGGAGATAATCTTGTGAGCTTTGAGTTTTTCTTATAGTCTCTTACTTCTCCAGTGACAAATAAGGTGCTCTAGAAAAACAGAAATTAGCATAATGTTTAAACTCTGAAAAGCTGGGGTTTAATTTCTTCAGTATACTTCTATAGTATAACTTTTGTTCCCTAAACATATCTGGGAGGAAGAGAGAAGCAACTTTTATGTAGGTGATAATGTAAACTGAGGCTAATTGTGAGATGTAAATAATATTATATTTCTATGAATAAATTAATAAAGTAATGAAATAAGATTTCATTACATCAAAGATCTCTATGAAATCTGTTTGGGTGGAGAAGAAGTAGTTGTTCAGATAAAACAGTATAGTATCTACCAGTGAAGTACTCTGGCAGCATTGACAGATCTTACCTTTCAGAAGGTCTGTTTGAGATTACAAAACAGCAAATTATATTTAATTTTGAGGTGTACAGGTCTTATGTACTATTATTTGGTTTATTATAATACTGGATTTTTTTTTCTTTAGCAGAATTTGATGTAAATTTTATGGACTTCTCCTGTATAAGAACTATTACCACAAATTACATGATGGTAATGGAAAGACATCCTAAGACATTAAGTTCTTGCTTTGATTCTCCCTGGGCTTGGCTCTGTAAGAAGAGACAGACTGATAAAAAATTAAGCTGTTTTATCTGGTATATAGTGGATTATCTTTGATAGATAGATAAGAGGGAACAAGCTGACAAGTAATAAATGCCTGTTGGTGTTAATGTATGAAACAGATGGAAAACAGATTTTTGCTAAGCTGATTCTGTAAAACGTAGCAAAGGAATATGAATGTGAAAATAAACTTGCAATTCCATGAGGACACAGAATCACATATTAGAGCATATTAACATGTGATTTATTTGTGTATTCATAGGATTTATCCCACATATAAATAGTTATTGGAAACCTCAGGAACAGAAATCTTAAGGATTCTAGCTTTTATTTTGTTAGATTGAAATAGGTGCTGTAAATACTTGTTTTCAAAACATGAATTAACTCAATGGTTTTCAGTTATAATGGGGTAAGGATTTTAAAATTAATGTTCAGCTGCAATGGCATGATGTCAAATAATGTAAAATCAGTTCATCTTTCAGTCTGACATAGATTATAAATATGTTTTGGCAAGCAGTCCATAGATTTGAACAATCTTAGGGCTCATGCATAAACTTTGAAGGAAGGACATCCAAATATAAATAAATCTTCCTGGATGATCAGTCTCTGTATCTATTCACAGTAAAATGCAGTCAGCCACTCAGTAGAAAGTTTCAATATAGCCATAAGAATTTAGTGGTTCCATTTCAAGATGTAATTTGCTCTTAACTTCTCAAATATAGGTGCTGATTTTTTTTTTTCTTAGTTATGCTGTTAGTAAGTAGCACTTTAGTGAAAAGATTATACTTAAATAGTTCAGAAATGTAAATTTTATTGTGATCTTTGATATTAAAAAAAAATCTATTCAAGGACTAAATTGATTTGAAAATAAGGAAAGCATTTTTTCCTCAAGTATCAGGCGATGGGCTGCTAATAAACAGAATTCTCTGTACCAAGTAAAAACAAAACAAAATATATTTTAATGACAAACATTCTGCAAAGTGTTCACATGACAGGCACTTTTTCTTGTAAGTCAATGACAGGTCTTTCCATAGCTTTTCTTTTTACTGGTTTAATAAGAATGGAAAGTGTTTCCTATCATACACCACTATAATTTGTGTGTACAATTACAGTCATAAATTCTACTCCGGACAAGAGAATTTCTTGCTTTTTAAGGACAGATTGATATGCCTGTGATCACTGAAACACTTCAGTCATTACCGGCATGAAGTCTGAATTCCCACTGTCGTCATATCTGCAAATGTAGGCATCTCCTTACAGAGCTTCTAGAATCATGGTTCTTGTTCACTTACTTTAATGTCAGCTGTAGATTTACTTTTACAGTTTTTATCGAGAATAAATACTTCATGTTAAATGGTTTTATGTCTTAACTATAGAAGATAAAAATTAACTATGTTTTGGTATTTATAAGTCATTGACTGTTTCCTGGTCAGCATGTATATAGGGAATGTATCTTTGCTTTCTTTGCTTACATGCATTCAGAGCTAATGGAAGGTATTGAGGATATGGGTAAAAACGAGTGCAAAATCAGAATGCTCCTAAAAAGGTATGGATTTTTGCCACAATACGGGTTGGGTCTGCTGCTACTGAAATACTGGAACTCTCCTTTTTCAGAGTTTTACTCTGTACTGGGAAACGGGCAGGCGTTAACTAGACAAGGGTATCTCAACTTTATGCTACAAAGTGCTGGGCCTGGGGATATTGGAAAACGTTGCTTACAAGTCGTAGCTGGTTAAGGAAGTTCACCTAGCTGCTCTAGGGTAGCAGAAAAGCAGCTGTGTTCTGACCATGTCACCAGGAAGTTGTAACAGAGATTAAAATATTATTTAGGCCATCCAAGAATTCTTCAGTAGAGCTTTTCCCTTTTCTCCACAGACTTGCACTCTGCAGGGTTGCTGTTTGTTTTATTATTACAGGTTTAGTGTTCAAAGACAATATAACTTAGGAAAGAATAGGGACCATAATATTTTATCACATGGACAAATATACCTTATAAAGGAAACTTAATCATGCAAACCTAGCACTTACCAGAGTTATATGAACAAAAAGGACTCATGTAAAACTATGTATTTCCTGTTGAAAGAATCTGGAACTAAGTCTGAAGCAAATAACATTCTGTTCCATACAGGTAATGATGAGAGATTTTTTACTGAAATCAATGAGAAGTAAATGAAATATGTCAAAAAACTGTTTTAATGAAATATACTAAAAAAAATCAGGTCAAAATTAACTAGCTTTTTTTTTAACACCTGCATGAAGTGCATCTGAAAAAAAAAGAAAAAAAAAGCCAACTGTTTTGTTGTTTCAAGCTGAAATATGTTCTGGGATAAGCACAAAAACTGAGACCAGGGTATAACCTTAGGGGTCTGATCTGTGACCTTCTGCCTAAGTTCTTTTAGATACACGACAGGCTTAATTTTGAAGTTGGGAAGTGTTGAGGATAATCAATCAAATCCCTCCCCCTTCCCTCTCCCCCCTCAGCCCCCCCCCCCCCCCCCCCAGTTTTTTGTTTTGTAAGTTTTTGCATTTCTTTTTATGTTTTATAAACATTTGATTTTTTTTTTTTTCCATTTAATGAAAAATCAGTTTGTTATAGCTGTTGCTCATCTGTTTTTAAGAGAAGAGGTTTCAGTTGCTGAGGTCATATACTAATTTTTGTACTGTAGTCAGCCCAACAAACATCTCACTGTAAATACGGTTTTATATACATTTCCAAATAAAGGCTATAACTAGTGCGAGCTGGTAGGTCACATTTAGTGAAAGGTTTCTTGTGAAAAAAATATCAGAATAAATCCAAACAAACCAGGGAATAAAACGTAGGCTAATGCAGAAGTCATATTAAGTATGCTTGGCAAATTGCGGTATACATGGCAGCAACTGCATGTTATTTGGAGCTGCTAAAATGGACAGTGAAACAAGCCTGTTGTACAGGTGCTAGATATTGATTTAATAAATAGTCTGTACAGTATCAAACTATATAAAAAGTCTAAAAAACACAATGAGAATTTTGTATTTGAAAAAACTGTTCTATATTGTAAAAATGTTAAAATTAGGTCCAAACCACCATTAAAAAAGGTATGAAATGTGCAATTTTTCAAGTGGCAACAAGGGGCACGAGAAAGGTTCCATAAAGGTTAATAAGAGTTGTTTGATTTCTCCTTGTTTCCCTGGTGATCACACATGTCAGAGCAATCCTTTTCAGGCAAGTAGGACACGAGCTAAAAGTATCATCACTGATTTCAGTAGGGAAGATTGGCTGCATAAGGACTAAAAGGCTATTTTGAGAGAGATGTACAGTACAGTCTATTCATGTAAATACTTGGAAAACACAGGAACAGAATTATTTTCTAACTACAGAGTGATGAAATCAGTGGAGCCACATGGATCTATAATACATGGCAGAATCTTAGAATCCTAAACCTTCTTGAATGCAAACAGTTTGAAGTCTGCATCTAGAATAACATGAGCGCTTGTGTTTAACCACAAGCTGCGAGGATCACGTTCCCAAAAGTACTAAAATTAATAAACCTCAATATCTTTTAAAAAGGCAGTAACCCCTTACACTTATTTCTCACAAAGCATAGAGTGAGGAACTGATAATTAAAGGCAATATAAATGGCAGGCAAGATGAAACAGATGGCTGTAATGTAACTCTTGAGTCTTAACTGGCACTTAACACTAACTCTTTCAATTTGACAAATACAATAAGACACCTATGTTGACATATACGTGGTGCACTTAACTACTTTTATTTATGTAACTGAGGTATTAAAACTGTCTTGAAAAGCAGACATCTAAATAAGAGAAAATGATGTGAAGAGAAGGGTAGCAGTCACTGTTCTTGCTGATCAATGACAGTGGTGGTTGTTGCTGTCTTTCCCCCAACATCCTTAACTTCCAATTTCCATGCAAAGTCTGGCTTGTTGCTCCACTGGACAGGTAGCTTGGGAGGATGCGAGGAAGTCCACTGTTCTTCAGCAGAAATTAGTTATGAAGATTTCTTTCTTTCTTTCCTTTTTTTCTTTTTTTTTCCCAAATGAAGTATAATTAGCTAAAAGTGTGTGCATCACACGCTGCATATAATACACTTTTAATATATACACTGTCCTTATACACAAGCATCCTCTATGTACACTGATACCACCTTAACTAGGAAATTAAAAGTCAATAGATAACGAACCTTGTGCTGTATCTTCTCTTCCTCTAACATAGATTTCACATGGAATTTCCTCCATCACCCTGTCTTCTATGACTTGCTCGGGGCAGTCATGCGCTTGTTTGAAAGTGTAACTACTTTTCTTGAATGTGCTATTAAATGTTTTCATTGGCTGAGGTTGTGCAAAATCATTGCGGAAGGGAAGTTCCATGGAGCTGAGGTTTGTCCTGCTTTGTTTTATATTGGAGGCTTGAGAGCCACAGTGGTGGTCATGAATGCACCTGGAAGCTGTTGAAGAGCGCCTCATTTTCTGATAGTTTTCAAGTTCTTCTGATAAATCTGCCAAATCTGCAGAAATCTCTTTGTCCCTCAGTGAAAACAGTTCATAATGTGGAGGATCAAATACTTCCTGGAAACCAGTTTTATTGAAAGCAGTCTTGCAAGCCATAACTTTTTTGCGAGGTTGCTTTACTTGTACAAGAATAGAAATGATAAGAAGAACTAAAACTATCCCTGACGTGATACCAATGATTGTTCCATGTGTTCTGGTGATTTGTTCAAACAATCCAGCTTTTTTCCTTTCTGCAAAGAAAAAATGGGGATTATGAGAGCTCTTACTTTTCATATTTTGGACTGTGTATTAGAATAAAGCAAGCTGCAGCGTGATTGCCACGTAAGTGCTGTGCTGTTAATGAAATGAGGTCATGGTACTAGAGACTAGACCTGTACGATTTGTCATATTAGATCTGTGCATTTATTCAGCAAGTCTAATTACCCGTCTTCTTTAGTGATGGTAATAAACTCAGGGAAAGAGTGTGGAGAAAGGGGGAGCAAAAAACCTCAACCAACCTAAACAATATGGCACTTTTGGGTAGTACTCCGTATGGAAACGCACAAGATAGCAGCATCAGTACAAGATGGTTTTCCATACTTAAAATTCTTTTTTTTGGAGATTCCAATTTTCCAGTTAGGTTTCTGTTCTGTAAAAATACTTCATTTAGAGGATTGCAAGATTTCTCCAGTGAAAGACTCTGCAACATTTGCTAGTGAGGGGAAAAAGCATTTAAAACTGTAGAAAAAAATGTTGCCTAAATGTTGCATATTTTCAGCTAGCAGGGTCCCGGCATCTGGGTATGTCTGTTATACACTTAGGTACTCCACACACAGTGCATAGAGGGAGTTGCACACCACCATATGCAAGCTAAAACAACCCATATACTGAACAGAGTCCTGAGGAATTGACTAATACCTCATGTCTGAAATACTGTTTCGCTTCAGAGCATAGCCTATTTATTCTGAGTTACATTTATTGCTTTAATATGAATGAGCAAATCTCCCCTTGTCCTACCCAGTTTGGCTCTTGTTAGCATACTTCTGTGGGAGATACAAATTTCAATACTATAGTAGTTCTCTCATCTGTATCTAGGTTTCTTAATTCTTGGAAGACTTTTTTTCATCAAGGTCTTAATCAAAAGGTGATGTCTTCCCCAGTCTCTTAAAAGAAATTGCATGTGACTGATTTTTTTTTTTTTTTTAGCTATTTATTTGTATGCCCCACTGGCCTTAGGTGTAAGGTAGGCTGCAGCATAATCAGGTTTAGGCAGTCACTGACATGGACTAAATGAGAACTCTAGGTGCCTCTGGGAACCGAGCACAATTGAGAAGCCTTCTTTTCAAAGCTAAAATTGTTCTTTTGGTTTCATCAGTCTCCTTAAGTCTGCCTTAGCTGACAAGATGGATCCAATCTTCAACTATCCGTTAATTATGTGCTGTGCAACTACTGAAGCAGCATTTAAATTGTATCCAACATAAAACATGGTAGATTATTCATCATCAGATATACAAATACTGGGAAAGACTGTTTCTTATCTAATGATATAGTTTTCATAAAATTTTGTTTCTGAAATACTGTAGTACATTAGTGAAGTGTACTTCTATGTGAGCTTCTAGAAAAGCACTTAGAGATGGGAAATAGATCCAGCACTTAGTAGGGAACATAGAATATTATTAATATTATTAAAGATAAGGATTATTTAGAGGAAACTTACTTATCCACTGAAAACTTAACTGCTATGGACCATGCTTTTTAGCTGGAAAACTTGCAGAATATGTAACACATATATAAGGCACCTTCTGTTAGAGTGTATTAGAGCAGTGTGATTTTTTTACAATGCTTGTCCAAAATACAATTGCAAAATAGCTTTTGAGTACAGAAATCAAACTTTAGTCTTTTGGTAAATAATAATAAAAACAAAACACTATTTTATTTCAAGGTTTTTGCTAGAGAAGGTTTTGACCCTTCCTACAGTTAAGACTTTCTCTTTGAAACTGAGTACATATTTTAATCTTTCAGGTTTTTTTTTTTTCAGACCTACTTATGCCATTCAATTTGTCACATGAGCACAAGCTCTTGTTCTGCTTCTTTAGCAAGAAAAAAATAGACCTTAAACTGTTTTTGTTTCAACTCTGAAAATTCGCTTACTGTTGAAACACAGATAAATATATCTGTGCTTGAGTAGAATAGTAATTTCTTCAAATCATGAGAACTTTCTGTACAAAGCCTGATATTGAAATGACTTGTTGTAGTTGTGACAGTTTAAACAATACTTCTCTGCCCGGGGTTCTAGAAGCAGTGTTTTACATGTCTCTATTTTCCATAAGTGATGACTTCTTCACATCCTACCAATCCCTCCTTCCTCCCACCACTTCTTACACCACATGCAGCAGGTGCATGTACTCTGAGATGGTCTCAATGATTAAGAACTTAAAACAAAAACAAATATTTTAAATTTGCATTATCTCTGGAGACTGCTGCTTCTACTTTAGACTGGAAAAAGACTATGCTTGAAGAACTGTCTTTTTCCAGCTGTTTCAATTTTTTTCCTAATAAAAGGCATTACTTGTCCCTACAGCTTGCTTCATTTAAAACTCAAAATGGATATGATGGAACCTGGCAAATACTACACTTTTTTTCCTATTAAGCTATTATTCTTTTAAAATGAAAAGCTTATGCTAAAGAGGAAGAGATTTACTTATAAAGCAGTTAGATCAATCCTCAGTATGCTTACATGCCTCCTGAGTTTAAATAAAAAATTTGGAACACCGTTCTGAGATTAGGAGAATAGCTGTCTTCAGCATATTTCCAGGAAAGGACATTTCAGGACTTTCTTGAAAGGCAAACTGACCAGCCTGGGTTATAAAGGCTATACTTTGCACTATATTCACCTCTGCAGTGATTTTCATCCCAAGGGTATGCACAGTTTTGAATGCCATTGCAGACTAAAGAATTATTGATGCACATGTTGCTATGGCAGAAGTAAGTGTTGCCTGAGCAGGGAGCTGCAGTAGAGAAGAGGAAGAAAATGTTAGGAATTTTCAGTAAGTCATACATTGCACGACAAAAGAAAAAAAAAAAAAGATAGTAAATTCCTGTTACCTTTAACATGCATATTTGTTCTTTTCTCTTTACAGTTTCAAACTGAAACAATTCTTTTGCACATCAGTAATTATCAGATTATTTACTCCATGGTTGGTTGGTTGTTTTCCTGTGTATTTATCAATGCTACAAACAAACCTTTCTTGCTCAAAACGGGTAGCAGAAAGATGGCCACAACACAAATAATGGAAGAAGGCTTTAATACGTATTTTTAAAAGCTTAACACTAAAATCACATGTTCACCATCAATTATAAGTTTATTCAGTCTGCTGTATATGTGCTGTGTAAATGGTTGTGAAACAGCTCCTGAACATCTGCATTTTGGAGCCCATTAATATCTTAAGACAAATCAGATTTCAGCTTGCAGAGGACTATTTCAGTAACTGCAAGAGATTTCAGTAACTGGAGGCATCTAAGTCATTCCTGTTTGTGAATCAAAGCTCTTAGATCCTCCTATCAGAACTAATGCAAGGATTACGAGTAAAGTCCATCTTTTTATCTATCCGTCTATATATTTTTGGAAATTTGAAGAAATACTTTAACTAGAAAGTTGCTCTAAAGATTTTTTGCATCAATGTTTGTTATAGCTCCTTGATGTTAGAAAAATCCTTATAGAACATCCTGAAAAAGAATATATATATTTTAAATAATATACTTGGGAAATTCTCTATGACTTCAGGGCACTAGACAAGATTTTTATTTTTTTTTCTGTCTCAATAATGTGTTATTTTTATCACAGAAGTGTCTGTTATTAGTGTAATCAATTATATATTAAATAGCATAGATGTGATAGACATTCTATTACTTGGTTTCATAGAAAGAATTTATTCTTGAGTAGTCTGGATTCTCTGAAACCAACAGCGAAACCCAAAGGGTACAAGTAGAGGAGGGTGACAAGTCCTGAATACCGCATGTTTCTCACTTATCCCTTCTGTTGGGCTTCAGACTCAGTGACAAAACTGGGAGTCATGCCTAAAGAAGAAAAGAAATTTCAAGCCTTTAATTTTGAAATTGTATTTCCTGACCCAATTATGCGTCTTCCCATTTCTTACTGCACTTAATTTTCATAATCTCCACTCATTCATTTTAAGCTTTTGTATTACCTTCATGTTAATTTTAACCCCTGACAATCTGGCAAGAAGACCTACATAGGAAGCTTGCTTTAACTGTAGTACAAGCACTGTAGTACTTCTTCCTCTAACATACTACAGAACTTATTTAGAAGGTATTCTGGAAGAATTTATCTGCATAACTTTAGTATTTTAAAATGTCATAGTGAGGAAGACACATGTAATAATTACTGAATTGAACTGAGAATTTAATTGTTTGGAAAGTAGATTCAGAAAATGAAGGACATGCTTTAAAGTATTCTCAATGCTTAGAAAGTTATAGCTCATGCCAGTTATACCAGTTATGAATGAGACGTTAGTGTTGCAATAAGGAAGTCATTCTTGAGCCATCCGCTTGCATTCTGGGATGGAATAAACTCGCTTGGTAGATATGGGGAGAGTGGTGGTTGTTGTATATCCTGACTTCAGTGAGGTTTCCAAAACTGTATCCCATAACAGTCTTGTAGAGAAACTGATGAATTACAGACTACATAGGAGAACAGCAAGGTGGACTGAAAACTGACTCAGCTGAGAGGCATAAAGGAATGTGACCAGAAGCACGAAGTCCAGCTGGAGGCAGTCAGTAGTGGTGTTCCCCAGAGTTCAATACTGATCTTATTTATCCTTTATATGCAATAACTTTAAAAGGCTGTGTATGTAATAGTCTACAACATCTATTAAAATATCTGAGACAAAGGAAGGTCTATGAAATTGGTGTCCAGGGCAGCTGTCAGGAATCCATGTGTGTTTGTTAGTGTTTTAGTACCAATCTGTATGGAGTTGTAGTTCTTTTGGAGGCATAGAGGAAGAATTGTGATGCAAGACACATTCCTTTTCTTATTCCCATATTTTTTCAATTTGTATCTTTTTGGATGACGCATTCTGCTGCTGCCTCTCCATCCCCCAGCACATTCTCTATTTTACATTCCTGTGTAGTTTCTTTAATGTTTTTTAGGGATGGCTTTTGCTCACAGGTCCATGGAAATGGGACAAATTGACTTCATTTTCCTTTGTTTGTTATATGGGGAGTACAAAGTCTGACTACCAGTCACAGTGATTGATTGGTTCCAGTGCAGGACTTCAAGGACATAGCTGGACTCCTCTCATAACAGCTGCCTAAAACTTGCGCAGTGTTCACAGTGTTCTTTATGTATAGCATTATTCATGTACTGAATCAAGCCAGAAATCAAATATATTGATTTTTAATGTTGTTAGCTGAATTACTTAGTCAAATTTGCAAGCAGCACTAGGTATGTGTTAGGTGACTGTCATGCACAGTTAGCGCATTTATGTAAATCTTTTCAGAAATATTGATTGTTTTCATGGTTGGCTTCTTATAATTACAAATCGTTAATAAGATAGAAGAGAAAAATAGGTTAGAGATTTGAAGAGAAGATAAACCCAGATTCACTATTTTCAGTTTGGAAACTTGATTATCGCTAGACTATTTAAAAATACAGGAAACACTTAGTTTTCAGGCACATATTTTTGAATTACCCTACCCAAGAAAAACAGTATCTCAAGTTAGGAGATAAATAACTGCATGCCTTTGCAGACTTTCTTCTGGCAAGGACTTCTGAATTCCTTTAGAATTCTAACTTTGGAAAATTATTCAGCTCAAGAAGTGGTTACTGTTTCAGCCTCTTGCACTTCATTCCTCCCCTGCTCCATAATATTTAAAATACATAGGGATAATTTCCCCTGGAAAAGTTCATAACATTTTTTGAGATAGTGCAATTAATTCCGGCTTTCATCACTAATATTAATAATTGTATTGAAGTAAAAAGTACTGGAAAAGCTGTTACTAATTTGATAAGCAGGTTATGCTTAAAACATACTTAAATTCACAATAAAGTTTATTAAATGCCTACTCTAGGTTAAACAATAGACTAGTTTGTGAAATGTTCTTTCTACTGGTTCTTACTACCATGTACACAAAGCAGGCAATAAGACAGTTACCATCAATCGCTGTTACTTCAGAAAGGCTGTTGTGCAGAAACTATCTTTCATTGCGTTAAACTTTCCTGTTCAATGGAGCTGAACATCAAACTACCTGTTACCTGTAACTTGTATTTTTTTGCAAGACGGTGACCAGGATCCGTTTCAGAACTGTCTACAGACATGTTACTTCTGTCAAAAACAGTTACGTCTTTGGCAGCAAATGTGTACTACTAATTCTTCAAGCAGAGCTTTCTGAAAACCTTTAGCACAAGCATAGGTCTGCTCTCCTGAAGTGGCGACATGTTTTATTCAGTTCTCTGCGTATATCTCAGGCCTGCCGTGCAGTTCCAAACTCAGTTTGCTTCTGTGCTGAAGATGACACTTTGCAGTTTGCACATTCTGCAATCTGGGCCATGTTGTCCTTTGTAAATACGTGAGGCAACCAAATTCAATTAAGTTCAGAGAGAAAGTGCTTAGAAGAAAATCTCACAGACAGGATGCTTTCAAGAAGCATCTTAATTTCCAATGAGAATAATGACTATCTTTACGGAAGTCTGACTGCTGTCTTCTAAGTAAGTCTGTGCACGTTTGTAGAAATCATTGAGAAGGACCTTCCCTAAGGCTGTATTATTCTTGAATTCAAAGGAAAAACAAACCTTTTAAGAAAGGAGGAAAGCCGTTCTTCAGGAACCATGCTCATAACTGTAATAAAGCAAGTATTTAACTTACCTACTTGTATGTGAAGGAAACAGTATAAGTTTCTGCTGCACAAGACATAGCTAATGGCTTTTCCTAAAGTACCTGAAGTGCCGTGATACCAGAATAGGCACTTTAAAATGTACTTACGATCCACAAATGAAGTGAACAGCATTCGGAACCTGCTTAGCCTACTGCCTTCGTCTGCCCACATCCGTACCACGCCGGTCCCAGTCTGCAGCATGACATCATTTGCTACAGTGCTGCAAAACTTTGCCTTCAGGTTTTCAATAGAACTACTTCCATCATAGACAGCAACAAAATTTCTTTTGCATTCATTGGAATGCTCCATTTGATAGTCCAGAAATCGTAAATAAATCTGTTGGAAAAGAGAAATTAATATCTCCAGGAAAAGTAATACAAAGAAGACAGTTTTTGATTTTTAGACTTGAATAAGATGTTTTGTCCCCATATACATTTGTGTAACTCCGGATTCACAATGCTTTTAAACTTGCATTTCCTCTCATTAAAGGTCAATGTGGGATATTACCTGGAATTTGTAATAAGTGTCTCCATTTCATTCCCCCTCCCCAGACAATCTTTACTTAATAATTTACTCTGATGTATTTCTGCTCCCCCTGGGGGAAAAATAAATAAAAATCAACACACGAGCTGAATAAAGGTCTAAGCAGCTCTGCTAAGCGTACAGTCTGTTACCCTAGAACAGATGCAAGGAACACATAAATGTCCTGAAAGAATAGTTAATGGTCTTTTGACTGCTCTCTTGCCTTTCTAATTCATAAAAATCGGGCTAAAATATAAGGGAAGAAATCTTGTGAGCAAAGCTCTGAAGCAAAATAAGGAAATTAAAATTTGTTGCTTCAGAATGGAAGCTAATTACTTATACATAGCTGTGTTATGAAAGACATAAACCATGAAAACCATGGGTAATTTGAATAAAAATGGAAGCAGGAGATAAGTAAACTGGCTATCTAGGAAGAGTTAATAAAATTAAGCCAATCTTAACTCCTCCGAAAATAAAAATCTAACCAAAGAAAAAGCAACATAAGTGGTAGATCATACGCAGCAAAGAAATTGGAAGACCAACATGGTACTTGGAGAGTGAGCAAATAATTTATCTTGCTAGGGCAGGAAGCTTGAGAAAGCTTACAATTAAGTTAGAGTTGCATAGAAAGATCATCGGGCCTTTTAATCCCTTGTAGGTCTATATTGGAATTCTCAAAATTCTAGTGAAAGTAGAAGAGATATATAATTAAGCCACCTGTAAATTAAAGCCATCTTTAAAATTCCCAAGCTGTCCATAATTTTGACAGAGAAGAAATCTAACCATGTGGAGGCTGAGGGAGAGGAGGTTCTAAACCATCAGGTCCTCAGTGCGTTCCTCAGATAAGCCCGAGTCTTGACTGTGCATGTACAATGGCCTGTCTGGCTGACACCACGAATACTAAAGACCTTTTCAACAGCACAATTTTTCATGCATCTGCCTACTGACAGGAATCTCAAACTCTTGTTTAGATTGTGACGGTGTGGATGAATACCATACTATTGCTATATTACCTGCTTTTCTGCCCTTTTACCATCTCTTGCTTTTAAACTTAACTAGCGTGAAAACTGACTTGTAAAGAACTCACTAAAACAAAAGCATTACTCTTGAGTGAGAAAAAAAAACAAAACAACACATGCCCCCCACCTACAGTTAACAGGCTCTATTTAAAACACAGTAAGAGAGAACACAAAAAATTGGTTATACTTGTCCAGCCTGGCTTCTCCTTTCTTTCTGCTGTTTTCCAGAAGCAGGCTGCCAGCATTTTCTCCCCTTGCACATTCTATGATAAGGTGCAGCCTGTGCTTCATCTCACTATTCTGTGAAAATACTACTTCTTTGGTACCTAAGTATGTTTCCTGAACACACATGTGATTCCATGCATGTTCAGGATTGTGATCTGCAAAGTAATTTTCTGTAAATAGTCTTTTTTTCTTTCTTTTTTTTTTTTTTTTTTTTCCCACTGTCTTAGATTCACAAGTGGAAGGTCTCAGCTACACTGAGAACCCATCTTCTATTGATGTTTTATCTCACAAACATGGGGGGGTTTGAGCTGCATGTGCTGGTATTTTCATTTAATGATTGGCTTTATGTATTTGCTGTGAAATTACAATGGAAACTAAAAATAAATTGGCACATTTTTAGTAGAGCTATCTGCATATGCAAACAAAGGAATAATTCCATTGAAAGGGCTCAGCTCTGCAAAAGCTCCTTCTAGTTAGTGTGCCAGGCAAGTAAATATAAAAGGTCTTTGCTCTTAGATTATACTGATAATTCTAGTAATTTTCTGAAATCTGGAGTGATTTATTAAATTTATATTATGCAGATTTTGTAAGCCCTTTCATTGCTGTAATTGTTAGTTTAAAAATATATTTTTAATGCAAAATCAAATTGAGGAAATTAAAAATGTCTATGCTTAGTTTTTTCAAGAGATGGAACCATATCAGATCTAATGGGTTTTATCACCATAATTCTGCCAAAATTGAAGCTCGAGAAACCACTCTTAGAATACGAAGAGTTATTTTTCTGTAATGTTTTAACTCAATAATTTAGGATGATGATCTAATCTCAGGACTGACCCAACTACAACTGTGCCTTCTGGCAACATTCAATAATTTATTAAAATACTTAAGCATGAGACCTGGTGCACTCAAGTGGAAATGTAGAGAGAAAATGGTTTTATTATTGTTTCTGGAAGAACTGCTACTATTACTCAGACTAGTACAGGGCTCTTGGGGGTTGACTCACTTCCTCAAAGGCTCAAATATATTAGTGGAGTTTTAGTTTCTTGTCTTGTCCTCTTATTTCTGTCTTTTAGGTTGCTGTTTCAGTACTGATTTGGAAGTTGGTGAATAGGGCTACTTAATTAACTCTTAGCAGTGGATAAGAATGACTGTCAGCTTGGCAAGTCCTGCTATTAAAAATACATATTTTTAAAATTTTATGTACATGTGGTACAGGCAAGTAGTAATATGTGTTTTAATACACACACAGAAGCAAATAACAGATGTGTATGTTATACAGAGAAAAATTACATATTCTTCAGTGCAATTTGTAAGTAATTAGCAAGTGTATGGTTCTGAAATGTTATGTAGCTTCTCTATTTTTGAAAATAGGCTAATGTTATTGTATTTTGGAATCCTTCTCTCTGCACAACAATAAAGCTTAAGTTGTTTTTAATGATTATAAGATAGTGTGTTTTTTCATAAGTAGTCTTCATAAGTAGTATTCATAAGTAATGCTGCAGACACAATCACAAATATCAGGTACCCATATATCTATTGCTGATTTTTGACTCAAGAAGCTACCATGCGCCTTTTGGGACTCAGAAAAGTCCAACCAGATTTTACTGTGGCGCTTTCAGAGGGTATGATCCTATAGCAAAGTCAGAAGAGAAAAAGTGATAACTCCTCAGGCATTTCCAGGTAAAACCTTTCATTTTAGCTCAGACTGCTGATGAGATAGATGGGGTTTTAGTGAAGGTGCTGGACTGTGAATTAGACTGGGGAGGAGCCAGGTACACATTCTGCTGACTTTGAACAGAACCAAATCCTCCAGCAGAACTATTGGCAGCAAAATTTTAAATCATAGCAGCAAGATTTACTGTAGTTTATCAAAGCTGTTAGCCAGCATTTTTACCTGCAGTTTTCCAATAAAACCACAGGCCAAATCAAATGTCCTTGGAAAACGCTGCTTTAACAGTTTTCAGGGTTATTTTGTATTTAAAGTTTCAAATAATAGGAAGATAACACGATGGACTTGCTGTATATGTTGCATTTCAGAAACAATATTATGTCTGAATTTCCTAAGCTACTGATACATAATTCATTTCAATGAAAGTGTGAAATTATGCTAGTCACTATTACCTGTTACTAATTACTTGGAAACCCATTACATGCTGAATGATATGAATGAAACTCACCTTAGCATTTGGAGTAGCCTTAATTGTCCATATGCAGTCAACTGCTTGTCCTGGTTTTGTTTTTTCTTCTTGTTCTACTTGACTGGAACGTACTATTCCGTCAGCTCCTGAGAGCTCAAATTGGCAGTCTAGGGAGAACATATACCTTGCTGTCAAATGCAATATGATATTAATTTAAAATTTCATATATAAAGAAATTGGTACTGTAATACTAGACCTGGAATGGGATTTAAAATGCCTCCTAGGTAAGTGAAGTCAGGATCTGTAATAGAAAGAAGCCATGAGTCACGGGGGCTATCAATTCTTAACAATCACTTCAAGGCTTATTATAATCTGAAGATGATGTCCATTTTTATTATGTCACAATAAAAATTGCCAGAAAGTTTGTTGAATCAATTGAAGGGTACAGAGACAAACTTTTTTTAGATAATACATTACTTCACAAAGATTGACGTTGTAATTCTATGCTAACAGTTCAGATTTCCAGCCTAACACCAAAAATTATAATTAGGTATTTTGTCCTTATGATATATTCTTAACTTTAACTATGCCAGTTTTCACTGAAATCACTGGAGCTTCACAAGAGTACAGGGATCTTTCTGTGTGCATCATTTTAATCAGATTGTTGTCTGTATGTCTGGGAACAATTTGAACTGGAGGAGATTATAATATATTGATGTTTTGAAATTGCTAATTGCTATTAATAATGAACATAAAAAAAGACAGCTCAGTACTAAAGATACTTTTTCCTTGGGTACCCATGCTGCTTATATTAGGCCAAGCATCACAGTTCTAGGTATCATTTATTAGGGCAGAATTTAGTGTTGATTGCTCCTCTATTGTTCTTCCTTCTAAATGCACAGTGAATGTACTGTACGTGTCTGTGTAGTAAACTATGGTAACATACTGTATGTAAATTACTAGTGAGTTAAGAATACACTTTTTCATAATGGTTAAACAATGGTACTTAACTTTACTGGGACTAGGGCTTGGCTAAAAATGGGTCTAAAATGGGCTGGGCTGTCCAAGGTTCACATATCAGTGATATGTGTTTCCCCACAAATCACACAGAAACTCACAAGATGCATGCTGTCACAGGTGTGGCGTAGAAAGTCACCAAGCAAATCACGTACATCGTAGTGTGTACATGTGCATGAGACGTTAGTCTGCGCAAAGACAGCACTTCAGCCTGGAACTAGGCTAAGTTGTTTTGAAAGTGATGTCAATGATGCTTTGGAAATGGACTTAGCAAGATGCATAAGTACTGTCCCTATGGAAATATTTTAGCAGATCACTCTCAGTGGACTGGTTACTATGATAATGTGGAGAGTTTCCAAGTCTAAATCCCTAGCAAGGTGTACAGTTCTATAAATAGTAATATAGAATTGTGTATAGTATTTTCATGTGTTGTAGGGTTAAAGATCAGTTGGGTAAAGATGGCATAAAAAAATTATGCCTGTCTATGCATTTATAGTAGCAGCAGAGCTAGCTTTCGTACATTGTGTTTTGTCCCAAAGGACGATAAAATGCTGTTAGCTACCCACGTATTGTATCTATGAAGTACAGCAGTAGAGCATTACTCAAGGATATCAGTACAAATTTACTTGTAAAAAGAATGCTTGCCAGTTTTAAGTGGCCCAACAGAGCAGGTGTAGTTTCTGTCTGTCTAAAGGCACTGTCAGCACATTATCCTCTCCTTCACACCCTGCGAACTACAGTTCTTTGAGCAAAGAACAACGCTGTTGTCTGAGTCCATTGTTTGAGGGTATCTAGTTATATCAATTGTTGATATTTGGGCTGTATAGATATTTCCTCTGATTTTTCAGAAATGGAAATTTAAAATGTTTTGCATCTGGCTGGAAGTGCTATTATAGATTGACCTCAGATATTTTTTGTCATCTTGTCTGATATTCCTTAGAAGATAGGCTGTTGAAAATGCCAAACTGCTAGTCTACATAAAGGCTCTTTCCATTACTACCCCTGGTGGAGCTGGTACAAATTAGAGTACCAAAGAGGGAAGTTGCTAAAGCCTTCAGTACAAACAAGATCAATTGACTTCTTCACTAGGAAAGTACAGAGCTGTAATTCCCTTTGGTCAATTTCCCAAGGTGATTTTATTCAGGTATCCATCAGGATTAGCACAGCAGACACCTCTAACTATTGCATTGTTACTTTGCCTTCATATGCACTTACGAAGAAATACAGCTCTAGACTGACAGAATAAACACATCCACAGAGTTCCATGGGAGCAAATGGTCATTAATGTGGTCATTAATTTTAGGCATCTTTACCTGGTATAAATGAGTATTTTGCTTGAAATCCCTTTCCTTCCAGCTCCTCATCAGAAGTAAACTTGATCCACATAAATCTCCCTGTTGATCTAATTAATGCAGGGCTTTTCAGACCACAGTAACGATCAATGAGAGGGGAGAAGCCAAAAGGTCCATCTCGAACCTCCAGATGATCAAACCGACATTCAAATGAGGGTTCTATGTAATAAGGTTCATCAAAGGTCAACTCAATTCTTTGTCGTGGAGCAGCTAGACATAAAAAATTGAGCAAAAGATTAAATGGAGATCTATATAAAACACACATGAAGACATGAAATGGAGAGAGACCTCCAAAACAGCAAGATAAAGAGACTAGACACTTCTCAAAATACGCCTAGTAGTCTGCCACAAAAACTTAGATATACTCTAATGAAAATTCTAAAACTGATTCTGTGGGGGATACTTTTTCATGGAATGACATGGATTTTTTTTTTTTCTTTGACCTTTAAAATTGAAAATTCAGCAAGGACATAAATGTAAAATGTCACGTGTAACACATATCAACACATATGCGAAGGTATTCAAGCAAGGTTTAATATTAAAATATAAATTAGCGTTGTACTGGGAACAAAGTACATTAAAAAAAAAGAAAAAACATTGAGGGATACAGAAAACAATAGAAAAGAAAAAGATATCAAGAACTACTACTCACTGATATATTTCCTAAACATTAAGCCCAAATTTGGAGATCCTTTGGCAGGAGATGTCTTCTAGTAGAATTCTCAGAAAAGTGCAATTGCTTAATATATATTATCAATATATGAATGACTACAGATGTTGGTAAGTCTGAACCAGGATTTGAATCAGATCGCTGATCAGAGCACACTTTCACATCTGTAGTTTGGAACCATGCTTTTATATTGTGTGTATAGTCTTAGTGCTTCTTGCTAGTGTCATCTATGAACTTTCAGATACTAACTGGTATCTGGAACAACAGCATTAATGAATCATACGCTGTCTACTTCTGGATGCAAAAAGGATTTATTTATACATCTTTAACACTGTTTAGACATTTACACCTTAATTATACATGAGTTAAAAATATTTCTGGCTGTTGGTTTGCACATATTGGCAGTGGTCTGCAGGAAGGACCATCTCTTAGCTAGAAACAGTGGAGGACCTTTTTCTCGCTCAGGTTCCTACAATGTTCCTGTGTAATGACAGTGAGAACAGAGGCATGGAAGCTGTTTCTGTGCCCCATGGAAACTGCCCTGTACAAAGAAGATCCAGCACTGGATCTAGTGTGTCTGAACCCTAAAGCTGGGCAGGATATCTGCTCTCCATGCATTCAGTGGCAAGGAAGATACAAAACTTCCAATGTGCATGCATGGAAACAAAAATGAGGGTCCATATTAATCAGGACAAATAAAAACTCGCTGAAACTTGTTACTTGAAAAACACCAATTAATTGATATGAATCTGATGATGAAGCAAACTAGTGTTTTTAGCTGACTTCAGTGTGTTTTGGATGCAATCTAGGAAGAGGAAAAATAATTAGTGTGTCCCAAGTCTTGCAGCCTTTATCCAAGATTCCAAGAATCCATTAGATTGTATTTTTTTCTAGTTAATGTTTTTTTTTTTTATCCCCATTGCATAACTTCAGTAGTGCAAAAATGGACAAGTGTCCATTTTTAGTACAGTGCTACTATGACAGACAGGTGTGGGGTTTTTATTAATAAAGGGCAGCATAAAGATTTGCTGTCCCTGAGATAGATTTAGACTAATATAGTGTGATCTGATAAATGCTAAAGATAGTTCTTCAGCCATCTTTTCCAATTTATTATCAGCAATATTCTACATGATATTAAGATAAGCCACATTTTTTATCTTAATAGTTCTGTGCTTTCATAGATGACAGCAGATCTGATGCTGCTTTCTCTGGCTGTGAGGTTATGCCTTATTCCATATTGATGATTCCTACATGTTTGCCTTTTATATTCACATCTGTTGTTACCCAAAAGAGTACATTTAACTTCTCACTCAACCAAGTAACTAAAGAATCGATTATATTACCAATATGACTATACGATACTTGATGATATGTTAAAACGACAGTTTTAACAGTTCAAAATAATCAATTTAACAGTAAGGTTACAATACAACAAAACAGAAATATAGCTGGTACCTTCTAAGATGTAGATGCACTCTTGATTTGGTGGGTACATGTTAGGGTAGTTTGGTGAAGCAAAGTGTCCTCCATTACTAGTCCGCACCCAATTATCGCACTGGGTAGGAGGAATGCGATTCAGTCCAATATTTTGCCCACCTTGAGGGAAAATAGAGATCAAATAAATGTCTCCTGGAAGCATGCAAATTTGATTTTGCAAAGGTAAAACATTGACATAATACACAACCTATAAGAGAAGAAAGTAATTTTTTTGGTTGAGAACCCTCTTATCATAGATGCCACTTGTTAATATCTAGCTAGGAAAATCTTTTGGTCAATTTAGTGGTGTGGTATATCCTGACGAGATCACAATTTCTGAATGTAAGATCTGTACAGTAATCCTCAGGAAGGGAAGAGAGGGAGTAAATTTTTTTTTTTACCCGCATGAGTTTAGATTTCTTGATGCTTTTTTCTAAGTCATATAGGTACAGTGGCTGCCAATAGAACAGCTTTATTTTATGTCCTGTGTCTTTTCCATTCCTATGCAGATGTAATCCACACTATTTGGCAGCATTTACTACTTTGACCCTGATTCCAGACTATACTAAAGCATATCGCCCTTAAGCTATTTACAACAGTTTGTTGGAATAAAAAATGCTTATGATAGGTAAATAAATTAAATACAGCAATGGTAGTTAATAAAATTAATAGCAGTAGGTAGATTGCACTGGTAGCTAAGGTTCTCATTTAAGATCAAAGCTCTCTTTTTCTGGATGCAGGAAAATATGATCTGTGGCTGAGATGTTGCACTTTACTGTGATCATGCACCATGCTGGATCATTCACAGAAGCTTTGTTAGATCAGATTTCTTTATCCTTGGAGAAGGGGCTTGGGAGCAGTATGATCCTTCTAACATTCTTATTAAGTACCTTTGACCCTCTTCTTTGATATCAGCAGAACTGAAGAGAGAAGGAAACAGAATATGTGGTTTCTGCTAGATTTTTCCTAAATCTCACAGGGGTGCTCTCATCACGTTATTTATATTTATGCAGTTTTTCCTTGCAGACCTTTGAGAGGGAGTCCATGCTGATACAGGTCATAGCTGCCTACAGTAAATTGCAAATTACATCACCTTCCACTGATATCTTGGCAGCCTTTATTTACGGGGGTGAAAACTTCGTCTCTCCTACAGAAATTGTTCAAGGAAATTCTGTAGGTGTCAGTTCAAGGAATTCTTCTCTCCGATGTGTGGATGAATCCCACATATGAGAAAATAAGGTTTGTGAAACTATTGCCTTCCCCCCTCAGGAGGTATAGGCTTTAAAAATATTTGTGGGCGGACTGCTTGAAAAGCTTGTTGTCAGATAGAGAAAACAGGAATTTCCGTGGTGTTTTTTCCCACCTCTAAATTCTAAAACCATAGAATTTTAACTGGGTAAATGAACCTTCATGTTCTTTGTGACTGGATGGCTTTGTTCAACTGGAAAAAATGCAGTAAATGATGGGGGGTGGGGAGGGCAGGGATGGACAATACCAGAACTCATATAATTAATTCAAGACCTATGAGAATCTGAATACTTTGACTTATATTGCTTAATTCAACACTACTAAACTCTTACATTTTTGGAAAGAAAATCATCAAACCAAAATTGTACCTTGTGTCTTCTGTGCAATGGCAATCCCTTCCACTACAAGGATTGTTACCAGCAACACTGGTAAGAGAAATTGAACAGGAAAAGCATCAGTAATTGAACAAAATTACAGACCATTTTATGCAATCCTAATTCATGCAAATCCTAGAATCACTAGCCCAAACAACTCAGAACATACAAAAATACATGCACATAAAAGCACATATATGTGCTTTTTTTTTTTTTTTAATTTCAGCTTTAGGAAACTAGTGTAGTTTAAGTGCACTGCAGGTTCTTCTTCCATGTTCCTTAAGAAAGCCTTTATGAAAATTATCATTTGTTGTTTAAAGGGACTTCAAGAATCCTTTATAGAGGATCTACAGATCTGAACACATTTTATAAAGTTAAATGATGTCTATCTTCTATATAATTTTTATATCCTGAAAGAGATGTTTGGCAGCTTTATTGAACAGTATTTATCCTACACCTCCATATGCATAATGTGTATACAACAGACTTCCCTAGCTTACACAAAATTAGTTAGGACCACAGGAGACACTGCATGGTTGTATCCCTACAGAGGTTTCAGGAGCGCTACAGAATTGTATCCGCAAGACTGCTTGCTGTGACGCTGCTACAACCCCATAGCAGTGATTTCTGCAAACAGTGCAGGTGCAAGTTCTCGTGATGGTGAGATTTACTCTGAGTAGTTACAGAAGCTATGATGTTGGGATGTACACTGTTGAAAGCATGCTGGTTTGCTGATGCATTTTGTTACATGCTGGCATTTTCTAGGTTTGAACTAACCTGTGATTTGAACTGATACTTGACCTATTAAAGATTTTCTGTTATATTCCTTCCCCCAACCCTTTTCCTTCCTTCCATGAAAAGAAGCTGTCTCAATGGTCTTGCTTTCAGACGTTGCCTTATGATTACACTTCCCTTGCACCCAAGAAGAGTTGGTCTGAACAGCACACACTAAGGATTCCACACTCCCCGATTCATCAACAGCTTTAAAGCAGGTTTAATCTCCTGATTTTCCTAAAATGCTTTGTCTCCTTGAATTGTTAGGGATTACCAGGAAGGGAAAAGGGAATGAAGTTAGAGGATATTATTATGCCCTCTTCAAATCTTTTGTTTGCCTCCATCTTGAATATCTCTAATTTTAAACATTAGAGAACTGGTGAAGCAGGCGAGGACTCGGACAGAAGCTGGCTGAGGGCAGATAGAATACAAGTTGTAATATCATACTGAGACAGGGAACAGACAGCAAACACTTAGTTTCTCTTACACTACAAGAACCAGGGGGTATCAGACAAAGCTAGCAGGTGGCATGTTCAGAGTAAACTAAGATTATTTTATTTTAATGCACAAACATTGTAACACATCCTTAGAGTGGAAGATTCTGCTTCAAGAACCCCTTGATTCATAAACTGCTGGAAGTGTGGGATAGAATTTGAGGCAAATATCATTTGTTCTACTTTTACAGTCTGAGACCTCTGCTTTTGCATCTCTGTGCAAGACAAGATAGCAGGCTAGATGGACCTTTGATTTGACCTGGTATGGCCCTTCCCGTGTTCTTAATTGATTTGTTAATACCAAGTCAGACTGGCATGGCCTCATCCCTATAAAAAAAAGATTTCAACAGGAACTCCATTGTCACATTCAAGAAGTTCATTCTGTTTCCTGATTTTTCCCTCTCATTGCTCAGGCATCCTAGTTGCTCATGCTGAAATGGCAGTTTCTCTATCTGTGAATTCTCTGTGTTGCTATCAGACTTTCAGCCCTTCTGAGAGCTCCAGAGGGAGCATGCACTGACTATGAACTACTGAGATCTTGACTAAATTCATATAGATGCCACTGTAATGTTGGTACAGATCTATTATCCTGGGGAGGGATGGAAGGAATCAAAGTCTGCCCCTGGAAGTGTCAGTCTTGCATTTCTGTTTTATTATGTATGTTTCTGCTGCCCTCTCTTCTCTCTACCCATATTAAAACAGACTGCACATGGTTATGAGACAACTTGACAAGGACCATTTTTTCCATTTCTTAAAGATGACCACCCTCTATTTTGCAAGGACATAGGAAGCTCAAATCAATTTAGACCACTTTTTTAGACCACCTGCTTCTTAAAATGCAAAATGGGTTTTGGCTTTTTTTTTTTCATTAAGCAAACAAACACGGAAATCTTGAATAAATACTTTCTTGACTAACAGAATGAATGCAAATAGTCCCTTATCAGAGACAAATCTGCATTTATTTTTATTTTTATTTTTATTTTTATTTTTATTTTTATTTTTATTTTTATTTTTAGTATAGCTATCTACTGTGGCTAATGCTGTTATAGCATACCTTTTTTGGTCTGTTTGTTTTTTTCCCCCTAAGAACATCCATAAGCATCTATGTTTATTTCAGTGACCGTGGTCTCTTCTACAGGTAGAAAGAACATCTGAACAGATACTCAGTTGTACTAACCAGTGATTTCCCTTCTTGAAATGATGTGGAGACAGAAACAGGCTTCCTAAAAGGACTTCAGGAAATCTGATTGGTTTTCACTAAAGCCTGTGCTACTTCTATAAACAGCCCAGAGCTGTGTGTGTGTAAGTGCAAAGGAACAGTGCATGTTTCCTGCAGAACAGCGTGGGTAGGCAGACAATTATAGAGGATAAATGGTCTGAATATTTGTCTTACTGTCTTAATTTTGTCATGTTATACGGATGAGTGGATATAGTAAGTATATGCCACTTTCTCATTGTTCCCTGCCCTTTTCATCGTTTTCATTTTAAATCTCTTCCAACTCTTGCCTTTCTCTAGCAATGCTCCCTCTCTTGCTCTCAATCCCTAAGATGTATTCAAAGCAGCCCAGGTAGCAAATCTTTAAGGGCCTACCTTTGCCACTACCTTTATCCCTGGTGATAAACACATCTTTTTTTTTTTTTTAAACACACTGCTTAATATTCTCTAGGTGGGCTGTCCTTATCTCTGTGACCAACAAGGTGGAGAGAGGACTTATATTTACATGTATATCTGTTCCTCCTGAGAGTAGTGGGCAGAAACCCCTAAGGCAGCATTGCCTTAAACTGGGTGCATTTACACGACACAATACAGTGCATGATAGCAAATGGGAGCTTTTTGGCTGGAAACAAGGCCTATTAATGTTCAGGATGAAAAGAAAAGAAGGAAAAAAATGAGCCAGGATATTTTTAAACCTTTCAGACTGCTTCCATTAACCCATTTTAGTGTAATTTTTAAAAACAACAAAGCAGTCATTTGGTGTCCCAAATCTATATTGCTTCCTGGAAAACATTTTCAAATTTCAAAGACTAATTTAAACCAGTAGCAAGGAAGGAAGATGTCAAGGGAAGAGACAGATCCTGTAGGACGGCACAGTGGAGAGCTAGTGCTAAACCGGTGTCCTGAGAGTGCGTACAGCAACACAGGCACAGTGACTAGAGCAGCCATGCGGAGATACTGAACTACATTCACTAAAAGTCTTGTAGCACTTTCAGAAGGATCATAAATCACCTTGTTATTTCTGATAAACTGAAATTCAAATAGTTATAATGCACCTGAATTTGCAATGAGACACAGTATTCCTCCGTTGCTCCTTTTTTCATCTTTTAAAGTCTCTTAGGTGTCACTGAGACATGACATTCTTCTGTGTGGATGAAAGGTAATGTGTGACTTAGCCCTGTATTCTACTATGGTACAGAAAACAGAAGTAGTAGGTGCCCCAAAATGCTTGAAGGTGGCTTGCTAATGTAAGCAGGAGCACAACCAGTGCACAGTTGCAGGACTACATTGAATATCAAAGAGACGGAAGGGTGTTTAGGGTTGTTTTTCATGGAGGAGTGTGGTGAGAATTCTGCTAGACAATACTGAGATTGTGGAGACTGACTTATAAACTTCCACATCGTTAGTTGTTAATAGATACAAGTGATTCTGCAACTTATTTTAAGTTTTTTTCTTCCTATCTAAACTGTACAAGGGGCTACCATTAAACCAACAGCAGCAAAGCCATTGAGGTAGACAGATTAAGAGGAGCTTCTTTTATTCATGAATCTGGTATTTGCTACAGACAAATTCCATTAATTATGGTGCATGTTTATGTACTACCATTTAAAGCTCTGATAGCTTTTACCTGTGTGACATTAACTGGAAATAAAGAAAAAGCAGCAAGGTTTTTTTCTGCCTTTAAAACAATCTATTTTTCATTTTCTTCACTTCTTTGCATGAAATGTTTTAGATCACATAGCCTGCAGACAGTAATATAGACTTTTAAGCGTGAAGACACTAATCATACGTTGCAAGTTATCATCACTATTCGGTTGTTGAAATAGGCTTATGGAATAACATAAAAGAATCCCCTGAACTGGTGTAATAAACCATGCATTTTTTTGCAGGAGTCAAGATTTTATTTGCTGACATTTCTTAAAGTTCTCTAAAATGAATATAAGATGCAAAAAATATCTGTTAATTTGTTTGTGAAGTATATACACATATAGATTAAAAAACGAGTGGCTCCTATTTCTCTTTAAACATGGGAATAATATAGTTTTATAGTAAACAAATGCTCAACCAACATTAAGAAACCAGTGTTTTGCTTAGAGAAACAAGTGCTGTAGGCTGCAAATCTGACATATGCTTGTACTTTCTGGCAAGAAGCATTCTTCAGATTTCATGGAATACACTACTGCTCTGAGCTCTCTATGGTACGCCTTTCCTCTGCTTTTTCTGCATGCTCTAGGGATCTTCACATATAGAGAAAACACAGTAGATGTGCTGTGTAGCTCTGCAAGCAGTGTCTGTCTTCAGGGATAACAATGGGGCATCTATGCACGCAGGGCAAGCTGAATATCAAAGTTGGGAGCAATCAAGCAAAACTTAGAAACAGAGTGAAAAATTCCACCATTTGAAAAATGAAGACTTAATCATTTAGAGCATTACATGTTCTTAGTACTTGTGGTAGTCAGAATCCTAGGGATGAAGCTGACAGACGTTGCTTAGAGCAGGATTCACTGTTTTATCTCTGCCGTACTCCCTGGATTAGGCAGCACCTTGTGTACATAAAGTCCAAACAGACAGTAATTGGCAACGCGCAGGTCATGCATGTTACAACATCTTGCCAGGATGCCTGCTTCTTTCTGGCAGATACAGCCCTGAGTAACAAATGCTTGATCTTAATTATATACTGTGTTTTGCCTTATGGGAACGAGTCCTTTCCTGTGTACTATTCTTAAACTCAGCTCTTAATTTCCCCCCTGCATGCTAAAATTAATATTACTTTCAGTAACTGCTAATTGCAGTATCCCAGCATTACATCCAATGCTTTTCCACATTAGTCTAAACCTCAATTTTAGCTGTTAATGTAGTGGAGGCATTTGTGATGTTACATTTTATCTTATTTTCTGGCCAAGAGTACACGTACAGCATAATTTGTTCATATGCATTTTAGTTGCCTGTAAGGACTCTGATCAAGCATAGGGACCCATGCTGTTAGATGCTGCTTGTATGCAAAGTATTTGACAGGTTTTGTAAATAACTTTTTCAACTTGGACAAACAAGGTAAAGTGGGAAAAGGAAAACAGAGGCACTCTGGACTTTGTGCAATTCTGTGTGGGTGGTCACCTCCTTTTCTTTCAGGAAGCTAATTGAGTGCCTTTCTGATTCAAGCCATTTTTAACTCAGAAACAGACAAACTGTAAAGTCCATGGGAATAAGTTTTCTTTTCCTCTCTTCCTAGCATTTGGTGACATTTGCAAGTTGATAAAAGGAATATTGGATTGCATCTGTTGCTGCTTTTTTAAGCAAACAATTCTATTGCTGAGGATGAAAACACAGCAGTTTTCGAATCTCACATGCTCTTACAGTTCGCAGTCTGTATACACTCCCTGATTTTTCTGTGGTCTCAACAGGACGTTCACAGATTGTTAAAATGAATATCAGAGAGCAATAAAGTTGGCTGCCTAAAACTTAGCTTATTAACAGCCCCAGTGATTTTCTCAATTTTAAATTTATTTATTTAATATTTATTGAGCTACTGCAATATACTGCAGGATTGCAAGAGAATAAAGTAACAGAGATGAAGGCGTGCATGAGGCAAGACGTACTTCAGCTGTTTGTAAGTCTTACCCAGAGCATGCTAGTGGAGCTGCCAACCCATTTCTAATCCTCCTCACAAATGTTGGTAGCAGAAGTGGGCTTCATCAGCTATTAACAGTGACTCTAGTGCCTTTCTAAGATCCAAATCTTGTTAGCCATTAGCATGCCAGCAGACTGAATGCACTCAGGTCTATGCTCAGATAAGAGTTTCATCTCACTCCGGCTGTTTCCAGTAGGGATTCCTCTCTTTAAGACTGCCAGAGAAACAAACTGGGAGTCTGTATGTCTGCAGAGAAATTAGGTTAACTGGTTCAGGAGGTACAGGCAGTTCTCCCACTTCCCTTTCATAAAAATCATCTGCAGAGCAATTCATGCTTGGATGGATCTGTGACAGAGTCCCCTCCAGGTTTGCCCAAAACATTTAACATTTCTGATCCCTTCCTCCATCAGAAATATTTGAGCAGCTGTGGGTTGCTTCATTCTACCAGTTTGCTCCACATCCTGATACTTATAATCCAATCCTGGGTATCTCTGCCAGCAAAACTTCTGCCAGAAGAATAATATCTTTCACTTTTTAAATAGACACTTTCCTTTTTATATGGAAGATCTTTTTTCATCTCCAAGCTGTGTGCAGCAAGCGACTGCTGAGAAGGCTGCATGTGCAAACCATGTTGATGAGGGGTTCCAAAAACCTTATTAAAACATATACACTGATTTAAAGTTCAGATGGGTTCCCTGTAGCTGACAGACCCGATCCTGCTGTACATGACTATTCTGAATACATCTTTCCCAGAGATTACTTATTCCTAGAACAGTTGGATAGTGATACTTCTCACTTAGAAATAGATCAGACTGTTCCAAACGTTGTTATCCCTTCATTTCTTTATTATCAATATAGCGTATTTTTTTTCGGTGGAGATCTTTTCAGGAACATCTGTCACGGAATTAATATTAAATGTTCTTCTGTCTTCTGTCATGTCTGAGAGCAGCTAATGTAGAGCATAAATATTTTTTCCTGGCTTCTTGCTTTTAGTCCCTGGAAAAGAGACTGCTCTGTGTTCATGGATTTTATTGTCTGCTAAAGGAGGAGGTTTTGTGACAGGTATTGTTAACATCTTGGCAGTCCCTTCCTGGTGCATAGTGGGTCAGCTTTGTAATAACGGAACATGGAGTGAAGCACAAAGATAAGCTAAAATAAAAGAAATGTGGATTTTTTCATGAAAAGTTACCTGCTGTTTTTTTGTTGAAAAATTTACACTCCCCCACCCCAGCCACTTGCTGTATTTGAGGCAGCAGTTGTCAGTCACGTATCAAGAAAGGCAGCAAGCTATGTAGGTTGTCCAAGACTGCTAAGTGCTTAGTTAATTAAAAACCAAATTGGAGTATACAAGGCAGAAAAGCAGCAAGCCTGTTTGCAGTGCTAGAGCCCCAACTGTAGCCAAGATACTATAATTAAGACTTTGCCTGAGTCTAGATAAGCATGTCCCTCACTGCATGTGTAACCTGTTCGGGGGGTAAATAACATGCACAAGGGTCTGTGTGATTTCTGGTACAACTGCAGACATTTAATCGCTCCCTTCGCCATCCCTGCAATAAATTATAATGTGAATTTCTGACAGGTTCACAAATGATGAATAGCTTATAAAGTTTCATTTGGGGAGTAATCTTTCTGTCTAATCTCTCTCCATGAATTAAACCTTAGGGAAGGTGCAGATCATCTTAGCTTTTCATGAGATAGAGATACATAATTCAGTAGCTCCTTTAGCTTCAGCCTGGTGTTACTCTGTACTCCAACTGCATCCACACACCTGACTTACAGACTGAACTTTTCTATTAATAGCAATGCACTTGTAACCAGCTTATTCTGTAAAAAAATTTAGCTGTCATTGTCAAGTATGTCTTAGGAAAACTAGAGAGTTAATGTTTTTGAAGTTATGCTACTCTGGGAGCAGTACATTTTGGATACTAAGTTTGTATGTGTATTAAAAGTAAGGCATAATGCATACCACCAAATAATCTTGTATTTAACACAGCACCTTTTTGAAATGTTCTATAGTTACTTGAGTAACTTTTCCTTAATTGCTTAACAGTGCAAGCAGTCTTAGCTTTTCTTTTTTTGAGTGCAGCAGAAATTGTTGCAAATTATTCCCATCTTTAGGTAAAAAACAAATGAAACTCTGGCTTACACTTGCTACAGCCTTCATTAGGGCCACTTCAGTCTTTACAAACAGTAATTCACTGTTGGCTTCAGTGGACAAGTCATGAAATCAGGAACACAGTTTATGAATTATATTTTTATCTGCTTGCTTTCAGCTTCTTGGGTCATTGTTACAACTTTTGATTGTACAACTTCTGATTGTACAGGAGGCTGTTATTTTGACTGGGCACAGGAGACTGTAACTCCTAGCTTTCACGTGGAAGGAAGCCTTACATCCTAACACTACTTGTTTGTGAGAAATTAGCTGTTAAAATCATGCCAAAATGCAAATGAGGGGGCTGAGCAGAACGGCAGGAAGTTAATCATAGAAGTCCACATTCTTGCAACCTGCAGAGTTGGAAATAATTCTGGACCTCATTGCAAGGCTGGGAATGTCGACTTTCCGGGAGCAGCGGTAATTTGTTTTAGCCCTGTCTGTTTGTTGAATTAGGACAGAAACTACAGAATTCTCTCGTTGGCTTTTTAAGGTGATCTAGTATAATAACCAAAGCAGTGCAAAACTAATACATAGTCTGGATTTAACTTACGGATTATTTATTTATTTCTTTTAACCAATCAGTGCATGGAAATGAAGGAGGGGAGCATAGCTGAAAAATGGGAACACGCCCATAGCGTGAATGGAAGATATGAGGAAATTCAGGATGCTATATTTAGTTCCAATGCTTAGCAGAAACATGGCTTATCAAGAAAGCGGCTGCTTTTCTCTCGTATGAAATCGAGGGCTATAATGCCCTATTGTTGCAGAGCAGTTGCATTTTGCAAGCTGTGCTAGAATTCAAGAATGATTCTAGTGCTGGTCAAAAACTCACTGCGAACTCAGAAGGGAGGAAAAGGCTTTGCCTTTAAAGGGGCAAAATGCAGGGAGCACCCTGGCCTCCAGTAGCCCACGTGCCACTGACAGCGCAGGCAGACGTGGGCTGGGCTCCACTCTGACAAAAGCTGCAGCACTATGGCAGCCTCGGTACTCAGCACTACTGGCTGGATGGGAGCTAACAATCAGGGTGAGATGGGCTTTGCTACATAACGTGAGGCTTTTACAAGTTTGGCTGAACACTATGGATAAAGGCAATAAGAATTATATTAAAATGTTTCTTTTAGTCAGCCCTTATTGCTGATAGCTGAGGAATAACCTACAGGAGTTCTGAACAAGTATAATAAAAGAAAGGTGAACTGCCCCAAAGTGAGCATGATGGGCCTGCCCTGGGGTACGCAGCCCAAAATACAGCCTTTGTGGATGACAGAAATGTATGCATGCATTTCATGGTAAGAACTTGATTGAAACCATTATAAGTATTATTGAAAGATACAGGGTTTTTCAGTGTACTGAGCTTCAGGGTGCTTCTTATGGGCTTCAGCAGAACTCAGTAAGTAAATTACAAAGCCATTTGTATAGAGAAGAAAACCCTACTGTCATTGTAGGTTGAGTTTCCATGCAGGATTTAAGATGCAGTTTGTAAATATGGTGGCTTGATTCGAATGTTATTTCCCATAGTTTCATTTTAGGATTAAATCTGTGCGTCTATTTATAGGAATCTTTTTCTTCTTCTTTTTTTTTTTTTCTTCTGCTTCATGAGTAGCTGTAAGACTGACTATATGCAGACTTCTAGTGAAGAAGAGATAAAAGGGCATGTATGATGCTAAGTAATGATACCTTGTTTCTGTAGCCATGGCAAGTGATGCATTTTGAATACTAACAGCTTATTGACTAATGGCTTTGTGCAATTTATTGTAAATAATACTAAAAACTTCCTTTAGAAGTGCTTTTCTTTTTAACTGGACACTAGTGTGATTATAAACGATCCGAGTGAGCTCTGTTCAGGAGAAACCCTGTAGTCAAATTGTGAAGAATCGGATATTTCTGAAATGCAATCAAGTCTGTGTACGTAGAAAGTAATTAAGCAGCTGAATTGTCACTTGTATTTTATGGTGGTTTTACCGTGGTTTATGGTATTTAACTATGTGCTACATTACTTACAGAGGAAGTGGAAAAATAAAACTAACTACATTTTCTTGGGGCTTACCCAGTAAGCCTTTTGTTCCTGTGGTGTCTAAAACCAGTGGATGGTTAACACCTCTATATAATGGGCATTTGCTGAAAGCAAAGACTTTCTTCTCTCAATTATTATGCTAATAAATGAAAAATATTTATTTAAACCCTCAAGATAACTATCCTTCAGATCAAGAGACAGGGGATTTTATGGGCTAAGGAAACATTCTGGATTTAAAACAGACTTCTTTACAACTTTCATACCGTGGAAAGACATCAATGCACATCAGAAACAGTTCTCCCCACTGCAGTAATGCCTCGATGGTTTAAATAATGCAAACAGACATTCCAAAATTTCCTAATGGAATAATTTAATAAAAAAGATCCCCGGTGGTGCACGTCTGGCATTGCTGAAGAAGATGCGGAGCGCTAGGAACCATCTCGTGAGGCACAAGGTTAACTGCCACGTTTAGCTTTGTTTTCCATCAGAGACCCTTCGCCTGTCGTCGGGCTCTATAAATAATAGCACAGATAAGGAAAGGCCGGGGGGGGGAGGCTGGCTTTCCTCAGCTGTTTACCTCTGCGCCTGAAGTAGTTAGGCACAGGATTTACAAGCCTCAAGTGCAAGGGAAGCAGAGGTGAATACCGGTCAAGCGGGAACCGATTTCGTGAAAACCTCGCTGAAAACAGAGCTCGCTCCCGACAGCGAGCCCGCTACCCTGCCCACAGTTACACATGGCACCGGCAGAGTTAGGGGTGCAGACAGAGCATTCCGGCTGCGAAAAGATGGAGCGCGAAGCTCCCCACGCGTCTCGGGGGCGCACGGCCGAGCCCCGGGGCAGCCCCGCATCCCCCGAGCCGCGGCTGCGTCCCCCCGGCCGCCGAGCGCCCGCAGCCCGACCCTGCCCGGCCGGGACGGGCCGGGGGCAGCCGGGGGTGGCTGCGGGCTCCCGGCCCCCTTCGCCCCGAGCTGCCGCCGGCTTCCCCCGGCGCGGAGCATCCCCGGCCCCTCGGCCAAAAGTTTCCGAGGGCGGGCGGCGGGGGCGGCCGAAGGGGCGGCGGGGCTGGGGCAGCCCCCCCGGCGGGGGGCTCGGGGCCGGCGGGGGGCTCCTACCTTCCAGCACCGAGCAGACTTGGTGCGGGGCCATCGTCTCCCGGCGGCGGCTTCCCCTCGGCGGCGATCAGCGGCGCTCCATGGCCGCGGCCGGGCGCGGCGGCCCCCCGCGAGGGCGCTGTGGCCCGCGACTACGGCTCGGCCGGCCCCCGCCCGCCCGCGGCCATGCCCGGAGCTTCAGCCTCCTCCTCCTCCTCCTCCTCCTCCTCCTCCTCCTCCTCCTCCTCCTCCTCCTCCTCCCTCTCCCGAGCCCGGAGCCGCCGCCGCGCTCAGTCCCATCTAGAGCGGGGCTCGGCGGGCACCGTCGGGGCTGGCCCGCCCCGGGGGCCGGGGAGGAGGCTCTGGGTGAGCCGCTCCGCTCGCAGCCCGGCGGCTCCCAGCCGCTGAATGAAGCCGGTTCGAGCCGCGAGGGGGGTTTGCTCGCCTCAGCCGCTTGTACGCATGTGCCCGCCCCCCGCCGAGCCCCGCAAGCAGCCGCAGCCGCCGGGGCCGCCGCGCTCCCCCCGCCGGGCCGGGCACCGAGCGGGGGCGGCGGCCCCGTGCCCCGGGAGGGCAGCGCCGGGCGGCTGCCCCCGGCCCCCCGCCCCCCGGGTCCTGGGGTTCGCCCGGCTGCGGAGAGGGGCCCGGGGGCTCGGCCGGAGGAAGGTGAAGGGCTGTGCCCGCCTGTGGCTGCCCGGGGGCGGCAGGCAGCCGGCCCCCGCTCCGCCGGGCGTTCCCCCCTTCTCCCCCTCGCTCCCGGCGGCGCTGCGCTGCCTGCGGCTCGGGACCCGGCACACGCCCTTTGTGCGGATGCTGCGACGGCTCCCGCGGAGCTGGGGCTCGACACGAAGTTAAGCCAAGGGCGCCCGCTGCCCGCTGCCCGCCCGGCTGCCGCCCCGTCACCTCGGGGCAGCCGGCGAGAGGAGCGGCGGGGGCCCGAGGTGGGACAGCGGGCACGGGCTGCCCGCCTGGCGCAGGGGGCTTCCCGGGGGGGCTCGGGGCTCGGGCAAGCAGCCCGGAGCCCACCCCAGGGCCGCGGCAGCCGGGCCTTTAGGTGCTGGCGTGCAGCCTGCGGGGCCGCCTGCTCCAGCCTCGAGCGTGGGCGTGAGGCGGGAAGCTCCGCTCGCCTGGCGGCGCGGTGCTGGGCGGCCCCATCGGCAAAGCCGCGCTCCTGCTCCCGGCTGGCGGCCTGAGGGGGACAGCCGAGACCTTGGAGGAAAGGTCCCCGGCGCCTCTGGGCATTACAGAGCCATTTCGGTGTTACAAACAGCTTGATGGGAAGTATCAAGCTTGATGCTGTGGCAAAATCCCAAGTTACATAATTCTATTATTCCGCTTCCTCGAACTGTCCTTTCAAATAGGGCCGATACGGTCGCTTCTCAAAGGGGAGTTTCCCATGAACTGTTCAAGAGCTGCTGCATCCCAGCGCTGAATAAAGCAGTTGCCTTCTATTCCCCTCCTAACTGTACGTTTTTACAGCGGTGGGAGGAAATGTTCAACTCTACAGTGAAAATTCCTATGTAAAAAGTAGCCCCCGTTAGGTGGATCTGCTTCGTGCTCTTCTTCTCTGCTAACAAAAATGTTTAACTGTAGCAACCCTAGAAAATACCAAGCAGAGTAATGATTTCTCCTGTATCCGTAGTCATCCACAGGTTTGTATCCTTTCTGAAGTACATAAGCAAAATATTTAAACTGACTATGCTGTCGTGCAGATTGTTAGGGGGTGCTTATTTATTTATTTATTTATTTATTTATTGAATGCACAATGTAGCTGATGGCAACATTTGGCTCTGGTATTTTTGTTGCTTCTGATGATACAAGAAATGAGACAAGCAGCCTGATTCTCAGACTGCAAGCTGAATGTGCATTTGAGTAAACGATTTGTAGTCAATTGTTTCACAGGAAAAAAATATAGAAAAAACAGTAATCTCATGCTCAATACGAGTTGGTAGTAATTGCCAGGAACCGGGCTGCTATAGCCAATTTAACTGAGAAGTTGCACTTCTAGTTTGTCCATTAGGAGGTCGGACAGAGCTATTACACACTTGGGGAAGCGTAGGAGCATTTCCAGCTTCTCTTGCAGGCTTGCATCCATCTGTCAGTGTGGGAGACCTGGGTAGCAGGATCCACTCGTGCATTTGTGACATATTCTGCTACCATTTACTGCTGCTTTCAGAGAAATTCCTCATCTGGACATCCCTGTTGCTTTGTCTCATTACAATTCTTGTGATAAGTGGTGCTTTAAAATACTCTACAGTAAACTGCTGACAGGTCTGAAAAAACTTTTGCTTCCCACTTTCTGAGCCTGCAGAGTGCCTTCTCTTCCAGGGAAGAGAATGCTGTGCCGTCAGGTCCATTAAGCTTGAGTTTAGTAGTTAACAGAGATTAAAAACTGCTTTTGGATGGCCAGGTGTGTGTTCTGCTGCTCTGCTGAGCTGTCATCATTCTCGAATGGGAGCTGTTCCTGGAAGGGAATGGGGCCACTCGTTTTGATACAGGTAGTTAAATACTTGCACAACCAGTTAAATAACGAGTCCCTTGAACTGCTACAGTAAAACTTTTGGATTTCCATTATTAGAACTGATTTTGCTTCTTCCCAATAGTTCTTCCTTAAAACTTTTGGTTTTACTGTTCTGCAAAGAAGTTTAAATTTTAACACTACCTAACATATTTGCTGCTTTCAGGTAGCAGATTGTGCATCACAAATAGCCTTGGACCAACAGTCAGTTTTTGAACTTGAGATGACCTGGGTATTGTTTTTAAAAGAGGTTGCAAAAATACAGATGTTAACAGTGAGTAATTAGGAAAGGAAGTTAGGAGTAGCATTTTAACTGTTCTGTTGCTTGGGCTTGTCAATAGGATTAGGTGCATTTGTTAAATCTTAATTACATATGATTTCTAATTAGAAAATGATTGAAGATGCAGGTGCCTCAGTATAGCAATGTAATATGTAATCATACAGAAATGTATAATTGACTTTGTTATTTACTACTGAGTTAAGTAACTGAGAAAACTTTCTAGTAGTCATTAAGGATACTGACAGTCTTCAGGAAGCTTACCGTGCACTTCTGGATTTGCTAGGCAATATAATTAGATCTGAGCATTAGAATACATCTAAAAACTTCTCTAGCACAAGTCATGCAACAAGGTTGGAATATATTTTACGTTTTTTAAGGATTGCATCACAGAAGGGATTCCATTTTTCACCAAAGACAGGAATTAATTACAATAATGGTGCTATGTGGTTGATATTTTCAGTAACAGCTGTGGCTGGTATTACTAGAGCCTCAACAAAAAGATCCGGTTGCCAAAATGGGGGAAAAATCAAATGGATAGTATATGGCTACTGAAACAGCAGAGCAGTGTTTCAGACTTGAAATCTCAATAGCTCTCTGTTTCTTGACACATCTGAGTCTTTGATCAAAAAAATTTGCTTTTTCCTTTAGAATACATTTGAGTAATAGATGGGAAAAAAAAATCTCTCTTTGGTTATCAATACCTTTAAAGCTAGCACATTCAGCCCTTTCAACATTGTTTTGACAAAACTAAGCTCTGACGACTTTAAAATAATATAGTGGAAGCGTATGGGTTGACTTCTGTTCTATTAAGTGGCACTTATCTGAAAGAAGTTCTAGGAGTCCTGAATGGACTTGGTGCATTTATAGTGATTACTCTTCAATGAGTTGTAGCAAATCTTTTTAGTGCAGCTATTAGTAAAGATGGCCTCATCAGAGGAAGGATCCCCTACTATACAGAACATGCCTGTTAATCTGCAGCAGAAAAGTTGGTTCTTTTGTTGGGGATTATACTGCATTAATGATAAATCTAGCAGGAAGATTCAGTCTTAAAGCTTCTCATGGAAAATGAGAACAAAGCAAGCTGGTATTTCAACAGCCATCTGTCAGTTGGCATGTCAACAGTATTTTTATATAGGTGAGATTTCACACCGAAGAAGCCTTCCAATAGCATTTCTCACCAGGGCTGTATTAGGGTGGATGTATTTTGAAAATTTACGCAGTTAAAACTCTTTCTCAGTTCCAGTGAAGATTACCTGGAAATACACTTTCTAATTGATGCTGCTTTCTTAAACTTGCTGGCAGAAGGGTAACACCCTTCCTGAAACAATTTTTTGATGCCTATGGAATAGAAAGAAAGCCAAAGTATGACACAAAACCTTTGACAAGAGGTTTAACACTATTTAATGCCTTAATTCAAAATAATATGCATGGACTGTTGTAAGCCAGGCTCTGAGCAGTTAGAATCTGTCATAAAGTTTATTATAAGAAAGCTATTAAGGCTCCAAAAAAGCGTTGTACATGAAGGGATGCAGTGATGCGCTACTGAGCATGCAAACCACCTTAAAGCAACAGATACTGAGTTCATTGTTCTGTTAACTTGACAGCAGCTTAAATGTCAGCATGAGGTTATTTCATTCCTAATTGTTTTTTTTTCCAAAAACCATAAGGAGGCTAATCTATGCTTGTTATTTTGTGACAGAGAGCTACGGCTGACTTTGCTGCCACAGTGGCATTATGCATTTAGCCTTATTCTCCAACCATCCAAGAGAAAGAACACATTAAATTGTGCTTCCTCTTAATTATGAAACCCTTTATTAATTTTGCTATTAGGAGAGAATTCTATCAATGGGGTTTAACAAATACAATAGCCTTAGGAGTTTATCTAAAAAAAACATCTACCTTTTCATGTGACTTTAAGAGAAATATTAAAGGTGCGTATTAAGAAAATATACTGTTCTGAATAGTTGGGGGAATGTAATATGTCAGTCTCCTTTGTTGGAATCTTATCAGTTCATATAAGAAATAGCAAATAAAAACTTAGTAACCGAGGAGACTTTCAGTACTTCTCTCAAGTTTGGCTTGGAGCTGCTATTATAATGGGCCAGTTCAGCACTGGCCCCATAACAAAGGGGTTGAGTTGTGATTCAGGGTGGACACAATCAGTTCACGTTTTGTACCTGCTCTCTTAACTCTTCCTGTATCGACGAGCATAGCAGCTGTCAGGGTGGAGGAGATACTGATCACTAACACTACTGAGGTGATTGCCTGTAAGATCAATGCTTTTATAATTTAAGTTTGTTGAGAAAGTGTGTTCTAATTTATCAAATAGTATTTATTAACAATACAAGCTGACAGATTTAAATGCACAATAATAAACAAGCTACTATCACTATGGAAATAGGACCAACTATCAAAAATACAAGCTTGATAACTTCTAGGGAGTATACCAGGGTCCTGAATATAGTGAGCCACTCTACCATGAATCACTACTGTAACACAGAGTTGAGCTATTCTTTTCTTTTTGTGGTATTACAGACTTATACTATTTAGGCATATTGTACATTGCTTATTCTGAGCTTCCTATCATGTTCTTGATTTAATCTTTGCAAATTTCATCCATCGATAATGAATTTTAGGGAGTCAGTCCTTGTTCTTTTTCCACTCCAAATTTCTTTTTAAAATTTCTTTAAAAGACAAGAACATCTGACCAAACAACATTTCCCTCACCTTTCTTAAAAATAAATAGCAAAATCACCCCAAAAGTAACTTCCATGACTTTAGGCCTTCCTAAAATAAGCATGGTTATAGTTTATTTAGAAAGGCAGTTTGTGCCATGCTAATACATTTTATGACCATGTATGTATTTTCAAATGTGTCATCTCTCCAAAACCAACATATAAATACTGTATCTATGCCATGAGTTACTGACCTAGCATCAACTCTGCAGGTTTCTTTTAATTCTCCAATTCCTAAATTCTATTGCACATACGGATTTTAATAAAGAAAAATGCAGACTACTTCAGGTTGAGCACCATTTAGTACAATCAATCAACAATTACATCATCTGAGGAACGGCTCAAGATGAATTTTCAGAAAGGCAGTTTACTTTGCAGGAATGTATAAATGACAATACCCATTCAAGTGGTACAAAGTATTCTGCTCACTGAAATGCTGAACGTTATTTACACAGCTTTATTTCTGTCAGATTATTACTAAAGAATGGGTGGTATGTAAACAATGGTACATGCAATATGATCCCTCATACTATGAAAAATAAATTTACAGTTTTGTTAAATAAAGACCGAATGCTACTATATACATTTCCCCCCCAGAAGGCCTTACAAGACATTCAGCTCTACCTTTAATACGTTCCAAATAAATATCAAATAATGCAACATTTACAAATAGCACACCAGCAATATTTTCCACAGTAATCATTTTACAAATCAGAATTTAGTATTTCAATTAAGCAAATGAGTAGCAGCTCCTTCACAAATATTAAGGCATGTCACATAGCATCAAAATGGAACCGATGAGCCTCCTGTCGCTTCTCTCTGTCATCTGCTTTCTGAAAAATAAAAATAAAAATAATTAAACACTTCACAGGATCTAGAGCAATGCTGTTATAGAAATGAGTTGTCAGATGTCAGAGAATGGCTGATTTTTTCCAAGTCACTCATTTGACAAAATGCAAAAAAGCTTAGTAAAAGCCTCAATAATTAGCTTTTAAATGATGTCAGTTTGTAACAGCAATAATCTACTCAAGATTGGCTTCTGCTGTTAATGCTCAGCTATTTTTGTATTTATGACCCATTATTTTCTGTTGTTTCATATAATGCTTTTTAAAGAAGAATATTTTAAAAACAAAAGATGTTTGCTACTGTGTATTTATTTAGTCTATATTATAAATATGAGATGAAATTACTCTAGATTAACTGTAAGTGTTGCCATCTATGTTACACTTGAAATAGATTTTTTTTTCTAAAAAATTGTTAAATACAAATTCAGACAAAGATGGCAGTTCAACAATTAACAGCACCAAGCTGGGCTAAAAACAGACTATTCCATGGTTTTGTTTTTACTGAGAAAATGCTAGGTAGGATGTATTTCCCTGCTTATTTATGCGGACACACATTGATCTGCTGAAAGAGTAGTTTGGGTGGTGCTTGGAAAAGAGAAGCATACTTAAGTTGTACCTAGAATCCAGGGAATGTGCTATTACATGCCCTCTCCCACCTGCCTCCTCTTGTGTTTCAAAGCAGTGGCAGAGTAGGAAAGCCGCTGTTCCAGGATTTTGAACGCGCTGTGAACTTTTCTAGAAACCAGCGTTTTTCTCATGACAGACAAGTCTCTGTACATCTTATCATAAGAAAACTCAGCAAAAGCAGATTTAAATCATTTTTTTAGCTTGCTTATACTTTTTTTGATGATGAGTAAAATAAAAAAAACCTTTACAGTATGCTGTTGTGTGGGCATTCAGATTTGTACCCAAGTTGATAAATATACATGACAATTTTGGTAGAAATCAGTGCATGTGTTCTGCCATGAAAGTTTGTCATCTGCTCTGGCTCAAGGCCAAAGATTTCCTCATCACACAACATTTATACGTGACAGCGATTCCTTTGGGTTAACTATGGATTTTATTGCATTTCGTAGCAGCAGCGGAGCTGTCAGGGAAAAGTTTAACATACATCAGCCTGGCTTTTTGGCAGAGATGTTATCAATGCCAGTAGTATTCTGAATGTCAAAAATGGGGTGGGAAAAGGGGAGTGGCATACTCTGCCATGGAAATGCTTGTCACATTCCACGATTTTTTGTGGTCTCACTTAGAAAGTAATTTTCACTCCATTTTTTGTCTGCTTCATGAAAAAATTACCACTTCAAAATTCGACCAACTTATATTCTGATGAATCCATCGAAAGCTGCCTAGCAGGATTATCATCAATGCATAGCGCCAACACCACAAAGCAAATGAAAAGGAATCAGAATACAGGAGCATCGAGGTCCTTAGCTAACGTAGCAGACTATACTGCTGTAAGAGGAGTAATAGTAAAAACTAGGAACTTAGGAACTGAGATTTGAAAGCCTTTTTTTTTTTTTTTTTTTTTTTTTAAGTGGATACAAAATTTCGAAGGAATGACAGAGCTACATAATATCCCTAAATGGCACGGTTATTTAAACAATACAGTAGTGACTGGTAAATGAGTGCATAAGAACTACTGTAGACTAAGAACTTCAACTACTTATCTGCAGAGGTCAAAGTACATTGGTTTATTTGAACTGCTGAACAGAACACTGCAGCTTACAGACCAATATCCTCTGGGGGAAAAGGAGAGATTGTAACTGCCTGTACGTTTCCCCTTTCTTTCTTTGTGATAGGTACTCTAGAAATCTGCAGGGGAAAACAGCATTTAGGCAGAACAGTATTTTTAGAGAAGATTACTGAAAGAGGCAGTAAAGCAAGCATAAACTTGGAAACAAGAAAAACTTTGAAATTTAATCCCCAGTTGTACCAGTGGTGCACAGTTCAGCTGTGGTCAGGATACTTTCTTACGCTATACCTCAACCATTTCTTCTAAAAATTGGGAAGGTAAAAATCAATGGGAGGGCATTGGAAAATTACTGGAATTCACAAGTATTTATACAGTACTCTGGAAATACACATCATGTATCTAAATATTTGTGCCTATTTTGAGCAAGATGCAGCTGCTGCAAAGGAGTCTAACATATAAGCAACACCATTTCATTCACATACACTTAATGGGGCTTAAAAGGGTTCAGAAAGCAACCACTCTGGGCTGAGCGCTTTTTTACATTAAAATACATGAATTATTACATAAAGAATTGTTTTCAACATTGACATTAAACCTCAGTTTCTCCAGATAGAATTGGTATGTAGATAATCATTAAAAACCTTTTTTTTTTTTTTTTTAATGTATATTTTTTGTTACTCATCACTCAAGATGTCTTGAAGACAGAGTTAAACCCAGCCAGTGCATAGTCCAAGCTACCATTTAGCAATGCTTTCTTGGTACATTAGGACACATTAAGGACAGTCATCATAGAATTTGTATTTCCTTGCTTTGGGTGTTTCATACCCAGCATTGCTATTATTTGGAGACCGTATTTAACATTTTGAAGAGTGGAGAATGACAGACAAGTAATATTTAAATATGAAGCATGCGCAAAGCCTATCTATATATTTAACAAGGTCATTTTATTTCCAGAAGCACAAAATAACAAACAGTTCTACCATGTCAAAATGTGCAGTAATTCTATTTGACAGCTAAGATTATGGTTTGGGTATGTAGTAGCATTTATTGGCAATTCTGCCAGTTGGATATGATTGCGAACTGCACATAGTTAAGAAAAATGGGAACGCGTTTCTTTTGTGACATGAAAGGCCCCTTTCAAAATGCTTCTTCAAATCAATGGATTTCTATACACTGCATGTATAATTCAGACACACAGAGCAAGCAGCCAATATGCACACGATTGACTCCCTATACTGTCTTGAATGCTAATGTTAGTGCAATCAACAAAGATAGAGAAAGAGATGTTTTTCCCTTTTTCAGATTACCAGCAGAACTCAAGATAAGTAAATTGAATTTATGTTCCATTTTCTGAGTACAGTGCTCCTTTAAACTCTGCAAAATAGAACACTTAGATATAAAACAAAAACTTTGCATTTAGTTGGGAATAACAGCTTAATAGCAAAAGCTTATCCATGTTTCTCGTCACTTCCCTTTTTAAGTGTCTTAGAGTTTAAATAATAAACAATGCCAATTTTTAAGCTCACAATAAATACTGGATTAAAAATAAATACCTTTTGGGAATTAATGCAGTATGTGTCAAGTTATACTGCAGAAAACTACTCAAAACCATACAACACTATAAAATATCACGAAATGTTAAATAGCGTAGAAAATATAGAAAAAATACTACTAATTAAGCTTACCTTTTCCTGCCAGTGTAATATGCCAATTATTGCCAGGATGAAGACACAGACACCAATTAATGCTATAGCTGTTAGCAGCACAATGTTACTTGGGGTCAGATACAGCTTGGCACTCCAGCTATACAAAAGAGGAAAATCCAAGGAAACATTAATAACCTTCATTAGGAAGCAGAAAATAGATTTAATTTAAAAAGATGAAAAGAACTTTCTAGTGTTAACACATAACAACTTGGTCCACAGAAACCTAGTGGCTATACTTGAAGACTGGAGCATAATGGTCTTTACTTAGAAATATATGGCTTAATATAATTATTTTCATGTAATGCCATGTTGAAATTCAGTTGCTATTTAACTATCCAGGAATGCCATGGATATCCTCAGGGACTGATGTTTTCCTCATTAGATTTCTCTCACACTGTCCGCCTGGGACAAAGTAAAGTGCATAAGAAAGCCTTCCATAAAACTGCCTGGGACCTGGAGAGGTGGAGAAGCAGGGTGAAGTAACCTGTAATAGACTGTTTACCCCACAAAGGAAGCTCTTCTTGAACAGGCTCATGGGGAACAGTTAGTTAGGATTCTGTCTGAAGTTTTCCCAGGGACAACTGTAGTTGTAGGCAAAAGAACCAGTTGATTATGTCAGGAAGATGCTGGAGAGCAATAAACTAGACACCTTAAGGCCATCTGGAAGACATCTCCAGAATGTTGTGGGGTCCTGAGGCTCAGTAACACCATGCTTATTCTCCAGGCTTCCTGTCATGGGAAAGCTGTCAGCAGGATCCCTTATGTTGAGGCCTCTCAGGAAATGACACTTACATTAAAAGGAAATATGAATTTAAGAAGCATTTATTATGAAATCTGGCATTTCTCCTGGAATTCTATCCTCCACTATTCTACAGTGTCCATGAATTTTCTCTATAAGAAAGCAAAAATAATTTAAGGATAAGACAACTGAGAAAATTTCTATATAATGCATACCTTTAAATACCTCAAGTCTCTAACGAAATTTTCTACTTCCAGCAGATGTTATTCCTGTGGTTGTTAATTAGCAACTCAAGTGGCACATCACTTCTCAACTGTTATTTGTTCTATAGTAAAATTAGCTGCTGAAACTGATGTCAGAATCATTTCTGCATGATAAATGCAACTGACCTCACTAGTAGATCAAGCGGCAAAAAGCAGCTGGAATATGCGACTAATGTTTTCTCTAACAGCAAAGACAGAAACATGCTTGCTTTCTGGGATAAACATTTTAATTGCAGAATGAATTCAGTGTTGAAGCTCTTGTGTAAGTAACCCCTTCACCTCTACTTAAAGAAAAATATTCATACCTATGGCAACAGATACCATTCAGAAGGGCTGAACCAAAGCTTTTATATGCAACTAGGCAGAAATTGCACGTTTGGCGAAACAAAAATGCTTGCTTCCATCATTACCATGCTTGCAATTTGTCAGAAATAATGCTGGTAATTCTAGCAAGTTATTATTTATAAGAGTTGAGCTGGTAATAGGTTTTGATTGTTAATGGTTACTACATAGGAGTCTGGGTGAATACTCACAAGTATTCTGCCCAGTCACAGGAGCAACAACATGAAGAGAGCTAACTCCCTCCTTCTTGGTTGTTTTTTGATTTACTTTCTAGACAAGTATCTTTTTAACCTACACATAATGCTTAATTTTATAGGCATTAATAATGTAATTTTGTGAAGTTCAATTCAAGATGAAATTACCTTCGAGGAACGTTATGAGGATATGGGATGACTATAAGCTGGGAGTTTGGTATGATAGCTGTCCATTCTTGTTTTCTTATGGACTGAAAGAAAAACAAAGACTATGTCATTTCCTAGCACAATTCCTAATTTAAGAGCAAAGAATTCTGAAATTCTCTGTTGAAACAAAAATCAACTTTTTTTTTTTTTCCTTTTGTAAGTAAAAGTGACTACTCTCTTATGTCCATTCAAGCTTTTTCTTCTAAAAGCTCCAAAAACAACAACAAACAGCAAAATAAGTGTTGCTGACATGAAACACAGCATCTGCTTAAAAAGTATAAAGTAACAACATAATAGGGAAAGAAGAAAAGATCCAATTCTGCAAAGGAATTTTATGCAGGCAAAGCAATTATCCAAATCACAATTTGGATAGTATATTAATACAAATACCTTAAAGTAGTACCATTAGGTTTTTAAAGATAGAGTGGTCAGGACCCTACTTTCATGTTTCACCTGAAATTTAGATTATCACGGCAATTTCCACCTCCCATCATATTGATCACGGTGCCAGCACTGAAGCAGAAAGGATTCTGAGTTTACAGGCCAGCCAGACCAGCCCCAGGGAAACCTTACATCTGAGGCCATAATTGATCCACCAGGCCTAATATGCATTTATGATACAAACAAGCACCATATTCCTAACATTTATAGACAATCCCAGTCATCTTTTGTTCGTACTGTTACAGCTTTAGGGCTTACGCTCACCCCCAAAACCAGGGCTTATGGGGTGTTTTTTTGGCAAACTTCTTTGATATTTGTACTTCCGAAATAAGTGTCCCTAGGAGTATTTCTCTCTAAACTCTATTAGGAAAGGTAACACCACAAATTTTGACAATCTTAAATTTCAACTAACCTTTTCTCCTAAAGGACGAGGAATGCCAACATACAAATGGTCGAGGAAATTAGCACTACGTCCCAAGCCTAGCACATTATATGGCAACTGGAGAGCAAAATGTGCCGATTGGCTAAGTTGCCCAGCTGCAATAAAATTAGAAAGGAAATTCAAGTTAGTATTTTGAAAGACAGAACAAAACAAGCTGTTCAATACAAACACGCATTTCTGGGTCAACCATAAAAATGTTTTAAAAAAATTGAACAACCTCATGATTATTTAACTCCTAAAGATTCAATCCCACATTTCCAAACTACTTGTGGGCATTAGAGAAGTGCTTAAATGCTTGAGATTTCTAGGTAAGATGATTCTTTTGAGCACCACTTCTATGTCAAACTCTACTATTTGTTACTAGTTAAGAAGAAATGAGCTGTTGATGTTTGTTTTGATATGGTTGGTGCCAAGCCTCTTGCCCCACTGATTTACAAGGTAAGACTCAACATGTGAAGGTTCGCATTCTTAATCAGTAACTATTGTGTTTTTTTTTTTTTTTGTGTTAGAAAATTAGCTAAGAAAACGATCATAAATTCTCTAATAATAATTGGATTTAATGACAACAGGATTACAGTGGTTGCAAGTTACATCCTCACAAGAACATGTAATTTATAAAGAACTAAGTGAGAGACTGTAAGGGAAAAACAACATTCTTTGTTGGAGCTATCTGCAGGTTCACCAACATCTTATTTCTAAGGTAGCCAATTACTCCATTTAAGTAGAACTCCTGTAATCTCAATTTCTGGCAAACTGATCCAGATCCTATGGGGACTACCCTCCCCTTTTTTTTTTTTTTTTTTTTATTCCCTAGAAAGCCTCTTAGCAAGTGATGTGGTTCCACAGCACGAGTATTAGCATCTCATAAGCACCGCAGGGAATTCAGGCCTGAAAATAAAAGGGGAGAGTGGACTGAATGTGCACACTTGCAACTCAGACGCCTATTATATACAGTGCTACTAACACCTGTGATACTTCTGAAAGCCCAAGCTCCAAGGCTGACGTAACTACATTAGAATAGGTTTTCATTAAAAATGACTTTACACCACAAAACTAGACAATTAAAACTAGAAACACCAACTCTTCAAGTGAAGCAACAATTAAATCATAATATTGCTGATATTCAAGCTTTCTGCACATACTCACACCTGAATATATGAAGTTTGGCAATATTGCTAGAGTTCAAATACGGTTTCTATACAAAAAAGTCATAGAAAAATGTACTGCATACTATATCAGCACATATAGCAACCAGAAAACCCCTCTTAACAGAATGCAGGTATTCATTTACTAAATGATTCAAGCTTTTACTATGAACACAGTCTTCTTTCTATATAGTGAACAGTGAAATTCTACCTAATGAATCTTGCAATGTCAATTGACTATGGAAATTAAACTTCCTTTGATTGTCTTGTCCACACTGCAATGTTTATGTAGTGTCTAGCAGCTATTACAGCGATGAATTTAGTGTCCACCTCACAATCCAATTTAGTTAAACAGCATGAGACCTCAATGCAACAACAAAGAGTAAGCAGATTTCCAAAAGCTATAAGGGCATGACTTAACAGCATGTAAAAAGTCATTCTATCACAGAAGGCTTAAAACAAAGACAAAGACAAAACAGCAAAATGGAAGAGCTTTAAATGAGGATTGTAAAAATGATCAGTCCATACAACTTCAGCCATACAGCTGCTTAAACAAATCATGACTTGATCCGTACAAGTAATCCAAAGAATCTAATCATAGGGTAATGTTATGCATAGTCATGGATATTGGTCTTTGAGTAAACCTGAATAATTTATTGTTCTGTGGTTCCTAGCCCACAGGATTAATATTTTTGGTATACACGAGCTGTAATTATGACCCTATTCATTTCATACTAACTACAAAGTCAAAAATAAGTCTATTGATATATTTCAAGAGAGAAAATTAAAAGGCTGAAGTGAAAACATGAAATAAAAGTTCAATCTGAAGTTCCATCCAGGTTGAGCCTTACCTGTGTAATCACAAGGGTCTGTCTGGTATTTAAGACATGGTACATCAAAAAATGTATCAAAAATAGTTTTGGTAAGCTACACACTGCCTAAAACAGCAGGCTTCCTCTGCCAAAGGTGATCTTACCACAAGATCTAGAAGGAACTGTATTTTTCCCTCAGCAGTTTGGCTTGTCACCACAGTAAGGAGTCAGGCAGTACTGCTATTGTTACGGAGCTGCTAGTCTTATCTGAGTGTAAAGCAGCAGACAGACAGACTTCAAGGCCAGGCCCTCACACAAAGGAGAAAAAGAGAAGGTATTTTGAGGTCTCTGATGTTGCACGAAACAGGGAGAAAGCAAGCAGGAACACAATAAAATTGTATTGTGGTAGAAGAGGGAAGAGGTAGCAGAGAGGAAGAAAAACGGAGTAAAAAGACGGCAATGGCTAGAGGTAGCCAGATGTTCATGGTATGAAGTTTCACGACAATCCTGCCATTCAGCTTGTTCAGCCCTTGAGTAGGCAACAATCTAATAAATTTAAAATGCTTCTCTTGTGCTTCTCTACAATATGAAATTGGCCTTGTGCTGCTTATGAAAATACTCCAGTAAATTAACCAGCTGCTCTACATTAAAGTATCTGATCTTATTTATGTTTTTCTGAGTCCATATGGACACTTAGTTCTAAGAAAATCAGTTTGTGTTACTGACAATAAAATAAATGAAACCAAAAACATCAAGTAGGAAGTCATTTTTATTGTTACTGTGGACCACTCCAGCTTGCAAAAATGACATAACTGCAGTTTAGCCAAGGTCAGAGCTGTTAGTAACTAGAGCTGTATAAACTGATACCAGTTTGATAAGGCCAGTATTACTGCAGTCCTCCAGCAAACACATTCAAAACCTGTGAGATTCAGTAATGCTACTATTTTATTATCACAATTGACTTTTTGCTTCTCATTGTATTTTAAACTTCAGCATCCTTTAAAAAAAAAAAAAAAAAAAGCCCCTAAAATTGCATTCAATTAACTTTACTAAATTCATCTCCTGTATCCCCCCAACTCACAAGAGCAGCTTTAATTCAATCTGTGCTCAACTTCAGCCTATTCTAGTTTTTGTCAGGCAGTGTCAGAAGCCAATAAAAAACCAGAAATGCAGATGTAGAGTTAAAAATCCTGGATGACACACACTTAGCTGTGGAATCTCTGTAAAAATAACAACTCCAAGAGGTGAAATAGGGAGTGAAGAAGGCAGATTGCAGACAGGAGATGTGAGTGCATGCCTGAAATTAGTTTGCCTACTTCTCCCAGATTTACAACAGACCTTGATTTGATCATAAAATTGATTCAATATTAGAAATTGTACAACTGAATTCCCTCTCAGAGAGGAAAAGTCTGTGGAGATGTTAATGAAAGATGTAAGACCCAATACTTCTCAATTCTAATGCTTATTTTGGTAATTGCTATTCCCTGTAACTAATTTAACAGTATTTCTTGTTTAAGATTAAAAGAGAATTGAGCAATGTAGAAGTAAAAGCACTGAGTATACACTAATTATTATTCTGCTATCTTTTAACAGCACACTGGAATGTTAATAGTAGAGAGAGTAATTCTAACAATGTTTTAAAAAACCCTTTCAATTATGCAAATTTCCTGTAGTTAAGACTTGGCAGATCAAAGAACCTTAAAATGAGTTTGATAAGGACAGCCATATGTGCCTTGTTATTCTACTTTTTGCATGAATATTGTATACGTGAAAGATACCATATTTCAGAACTAAAGACCTGCAGAATTAGGAACATCAGAAACAGAATGGTGAACGTTTCTTCGTTTACTGTACGATTTACTTTAGCCCAGGGATGGAAGGGCAACTTAAGAATAGATAAGTTTGGCTTCAGCGGTCCAGCCAATAACTGTTCCTATGCTAGGACCAGTGGTAAAGACAAGCAGCATCAGTTGACATGAAAAAAATAAATTGAATGCTGAACACCGTTCTCATTAGATAAAGAACAATGTTGTTATTCATGTTACTTTTTTTGGGAAAGAGATTATAATAAAAAATGTAACAAACTATCGGATTCCCTCATTATTGCTTTCATAAAATTCAAAGCTTTGGATATGGGTTGTTCTATAGTATTATATAAAGAATTGAAATAAGTTGACAAAAAATAACTTTAGAATGGTATTGATGCTATATTGTTTAAACTTAATGTGGAAAAGATTATGTGTAGGTTTATAAATGGCCCCAAAATACTATCTGGATTTGGTACTGTCAACCAATACACATACATGAAAGTGTTGCTTGAGGTATTTCCTGACGGTCAAATAGAACACAATTCTGATATAACAGGCAAATCTTTTCAAGACAGTAACCTGTATACCATAAAAATTCCAGTTAGAGAAACATTTACTGAATTTTACAAGTAGGACTTGAAAGAGAAGAAAGTTTAAGCACAAACTTAATATAATAGCTACAGAAAATTCAATTTTGAGAAGTACTTGCAGAAATTAAAGACAAAAATCTATTAACATATTACAATTCAGAAACTGATCAAAGAGTATTATAAAATTCCCTGTAGCAATACTGCAAGGGTCATAAATACACTTGGAATTCATTATGAAATAACAGTAATGTCAAAACAGAAAAGGAAATTCATCACGATTTTTTATTATTGTAATAATACAGTTTTTTATTATTGTAAATAATAAGTTTTTTATTATTGTAAATATGGTAGTAGTGAAGATGAATGGTACTGTAGCAGTATTAAATCATATTTGCTAGCTGTTTCTCAGCATAAATTGTAAAAAACATTCAATTTCTAAAAGCAACCCCTTTGAAAAAAACACAAACAACCAAACCTAAGATGTTTTTAAGGCAAAAAAGGTTAATTTCCTTGGAAGAGGAAAGCAGAAAACAAAGATTAAGAATGATACATAAATTAGGTCCAAATTTTAAACCAGCTTTCCTGGCCACAGATAAAATGAATGTGTAAGCTATGTGCATTCTTCCATGACACAGATGCCAGTAGTACAATCATCTTTATTTTGCCACGAGGTTATTTTATAACACTGCATAAATAACGAGTGCTAAAGGGTCAAACACAAACCAAACCCATCTGAACTTGTAATTCTACATTTCCTCAAGGTAAGGTTTAAAATCAGCTTATATTTCTGTGAATTAAGCTTTTAATATATATTCTGCATTGAGACCCCATAAATGCATTATTTTTCCATCTTCTGCTTAAAACTAAGTCAATTTATAAAAATTAATTTTATTTTAAAAAGCAGTATATCATAAATTATCCAGGTCTGCCAACATGCAATCCTCTACAGCATTTATTGTATCCCCCATATATATAAAGTGTTTAAGGATTTGATAATACAGATTTTACTTGCTGTTAGACATGGTTTTATAAATGTATGTTATGACCTCACTTAACATATAGGACTTAAGTCTGAAACTGTGTTAACTACAGATGTGTAGCAGCGTGAAAAACTGTTCCAACTACGTCAACAATGAATCTAAATGAGTATAATTAGATCTGAGCAGAGGTTGTGTTGTAGTTTATTTGATTTATAGCTACTTTATAGTAGTTTCCGTTTGATTGTATTACTAATGTGTTTATTTATTTATGCAAAAAAGTATTTTTGTTACATAGGCAGTACTTCTGATTCTTTGATAGTAAGATTGTGCGTAGGTATCTACTCAAAAGTCACATGGCCAGAGAAACTATGAAGCAGCGTTTTCATTAAGTTGGTTTATATTTGCATGTGTGTACCAAATTTAGGCAGGCCCACATTAAGTCCCAGTGAGCCTGAAGGAGTAAATACATTGCACTACTTAAAACTCACTGATTTCTTCGTTTAGATGCACGTTCATTCAATGAATACACTGAATGAACTTTAATTGGCAGTCTGGAAAGACATTTTCTAATCCAAAAATTATAGTAAATTCCAGCAATTGTGAGAGCAACTGTCAAGAAGCTTTATTAATGGGTCCATACTCCAAGAAGATAGCCCTGAAGAGTACAGAGGTGTAGTGACCAAATGAAAGTTTAGTTAACAGCAGAAAGAAGAGATGAGTGAACACCAATTTTTATTACACAAATTTGTGAAAGTAAGGAGTTTTGCTCTTTATAAAGATATTAGATGGGTTCCAAGCTGTTTACACTTTTGCTCTTTTGAAAAAAAAACAACACAAGAATTTAGGTCTTAAAAAAAAAAAAAGGGATGAGTACAATAAAATGTCTCTATACATCTTCATAACTGAACTCTATGAGTAATATGCAACATGTAAGCAAAATAGGTCAAAAACCAAGTTACCCAGTCATCAAGAAGAGAACCGGCAGTCCAATAAGCAATAAAGTAAAATGGACAACACAATAGGTACCTCTAGAGATCTCACCTGAGTCAAAATGCCTTCAAAACCAGGACATGAACTGTGAAATAAAACATGTCTGTATTTGCATGGATATCCATCCCGCATCTCTTTACGAGCAGTCCTGTTTCCTGGCTGGAACCTGCAATGCTTTTTAACCCTACAATCTACATCCCTATAATCCCTCCACAGAGCACTAAGCTTTTGTCTGCTCTGCTCCTTTGTTACTGCTTGGGCAGAACATTTCAGGCTATGGCTAACTCCAACTGTAAAGTACATTGACCACATGGCCAGCCTGAAGACAAAACAGACCAAATAACTGTTGATCTCTAAGTAAAGTCTTTTTCTCACATGGAATTCTGTTTTCTACCTAACTTGATTTTTAAAGAACTGGTGAAGTTTTACTTGAGGCACATATGTTTCAATTAAAATTGGCTTCAGTAGGCCAACAGATTCAAGTTATCTGGGACTACAAATACCCAAGACGGTACGCTGAAGCACGTTCCGTGTCCACAGGAATTCAGGCTTTTAAAGAAATCAGGAGAGCAATCCTGTACAAGCCTTTGCCAGTATTTTCCAGTATGGTTAAAAAGGCTGTACTGTGACTTGGCTCTGACAAAGTTTGCCAGCCTTCATCTTGATAATTTGCAATCACAGAGATATGCCAGTTGTTACCCAATGTGAACTGGCTGCCTAAGGGCATGAGTCTGATACACTGTGCTGCCTCAGACTACCTGAAAACCTCTAAGCTCATGATGCAGTTCTGAGTTTCTACCTAAACAAGTAAGCTCTTACTAGATTTTGCTTATGAAGAAAAACTTCAGAGCAATAGAAGCAAGAACACAACTAATCCTAGCAGTTTGCTAAAGTGGATTTGTGCACCTGGAAGGAGTACTCTGCATTTTCATACTGGCATTAATTACTGGTTTAACCGACAAACATAGGTTAATACTTTCAAGCCTGCAGCACATATGAATACAGAAGTATTGCATATTTCAGGATATCTTATTTCTTTATCTTTTCTAGGGTGGAATAAACAGTTCTGAGCAGTGTTCAAGGTGAGAGAATTATCACTGATTTATGATGCAATATATCCACATTTCTTCCCCTAGAATATAGCTATTATTTAGTCATGTGTATTCTTATGAGATTATCTTACCTGACCCATTTTTCAGGTATCCATTTGCATCTACAGTTGTGTACATGATGTAAGGACCAGGCTGATTAACACCGAAAGGCTACAAGGGCGGGGTGGGGTGAGGGGTATAGGAAGGGAAGAAGAAGCAGGCAAAATTTTAAGAACAGATAAAAAGCAATACTAATTAAATAGTAAACCGAAAACACTTTCACAGAAAAATGATCTCTTTACATGGATAATTCTGAAACCTTGTTATTGCTTTGCTCATGGTAACATGTGAAAATTCATTTTCAAAACAAGGCTTATTAGTTGTATAAGTACCGTTTAGTTTCTCATGAAGAGCACAATACTACTCAGTCCTATGGCAAAAGGTTTTTATGTTTTCTGGGGAGTTTGAAGTATACTAGAAAACTAAATTTAAAGACATTATAACTGCATGTTCTGAACAAAACAGAACTCATTCAATATTTTCTGAGAATGCATCATCTTGATGGACTTCCTGAATCTAAAAATACTACACAAATTTAAAATTGTTATTATTCAGCAGTATTTAATTAAAAATTCTTATTATTCAGTAGTATTTTATTTAATTAAAGTGGCTGAGTAATTACTTCTCAAGTACCAATATCTATTTAAAATAAATTCTTTGGAGGCAGAAAATATGCTTAAACATCAAAGTATGGTTACAAGGAGGAAATGGAAGGAAAAAAATCAAAGGGAGCGGTGGATTACTGAGTGATGAACCATGTCAAATGTACCTAAGTGAGAACGGGATGTGTGCATGGGGGAAATTATTTGTTAAGGTGGGAAGGAGGGGGGAACAAGTGAAAAAACAGATTTTAAAGGTGTTTTTTTTTTTCTTCCCTTCAAATGCCAAATTTAAACTGATATTAGGGCATCCAGTTCAGTAGATGATCTTTCAGATGAGTTGCAGAAAGAACACTGAAGAAGAGATGACACATTTCACATCATGCCTCAAAAATAGCAAGTTGCAAACCATAAGAATAAAGTGATAATGATGAAAGATGGGATCAAGGCTTGAAAAAGAATAATGAATTGACTAGAATGAAAGGTAAGAAGACAGATAAAATATGTTAACGCAGAACTGTGAAAGATGAGTAAATAAGGTTAAAACATGCTTTCTTTTTGCCAGGTAGCTGTACTCTGGCATAACATACTTCATGATACTTTCTAACAGAATTTCTTTTGCAGTGAAGGCATTAGTATTTCAATGATCTTTATAATGAGGTGCTCATCAACATCTGCTGTTCTGTTGTGAAGATTTGCTTTCTAAACCTTTACTTTTCCAATTAAGCTAATAATACTACCCAAACCCCTTATTATTTTGTAACAGAAATTAACCTTATGACTTACAATAGGCTTGCAGGAAAAGATAGTATTTTTGCACAGCTAAGATGCAAACTCTAGCTTTGATTTCTCTGAGTTCCTCTTTTAGTCCATCTTTCACTGTGAAAACTAATCTGCTAACTGAAAGTTGGGTGGTTGACATGCAAGGTCTCTGGACATGATTAAAACATGAAATAGAAATTAGCACATGAACATGTAACTGATCTGCAGAACCATTAGAACCAAGTACATTCCTTTCCCTTCTCTTCATTGTACCCATATTCTCTATGTTGGCCCAGAAGCTGCTGTCAGGCAGCTCATGGCTTAGTCTGTCCCACATTTTTCTTGTGCCTGTATGTCCAGCCCTTGTGATGCTGCCTAACAATGCTCACTGCAGAATCAGTCAATTCTTTTTGCCTCTGAGCAGGCAGCTGGAGAAAGATACGGGTCTCAAATACATTGAACCTGACCAGTCATGATTTGGATTACACATTGTTCCAGTCAGTAACTCTTCTCAGTTATGGACGTGGACATCTCCCAGTGTAATAAAGCCCCAGCTCATCTGAAGCTAAATAGTAAAGTTATAATTATACTTACAGTTATTTTCCGAGGACAGTCATTAGAACAGAGGCCACTGAGAACTGCAAATACAAAAAGTGAGCTTACAGTGTTTATATTAACATCCATCTTACAAGCAAAACCTCTGAAACCCATTAAAGTATATTAACAGATGTCATGTACCATTAAAATTCATGAAGAAAATAACTTCCTTCTGTATGACTTATGTACTTTTTTTTAATCTGTTTGAGATATATTGCTTTGTAGAAATTAATCAGCTAATCGCTGTTTTGTCATACCTCATTTGTTAGGCAGCTTCCAAAAGATTTGCCAGTTGAAAAAATTCCAAATTGTAACACGTTAAAAATAGTGGACTGCACATTTTATTCATCATCCTTTCGCTTCTAACCATTTAAAAAAATACTTGACAGATATTCAGCTTTACTGTTTTAACTGGTAGAAAGGAAAGCCAAAGCTTTTCCCCATATACTAGTGACAGCTTTACATCTTGATTGAAAGCAATTCACTGAAATTCTAATAAACAAAACGGCCATTACCCATTTATTCTATGTATTCAAAAGTATTAGAAGCATATGGGTACAATGCTACTTATTATCTAAAGCCTATGAGTTGTCAAATTACTTGTTAGCTTGAAAAATCAGTTAAATTACAGAAATACTAAACATTTACAAGTTTCACTAAGTGAGGGACAAGGAAAGCCATTTGTTCTATAACCTAAAATACCATGTCACGTTATCAGAATACCATATTAAAATGCCTTTTAAAAGAAAATAACAGCAAAAAGAAAAATAACAGGCACATACGCATACAAGAAATCTAAGGTGTCATTACGATGCAATGTTCAGACTTAAATGACAACAGTTTGGTTGAGAAGCAGCCCAGTAATGGCCATAAGCAGGGAAAAAGATACAAACAAGACCACATCAGTGCAGCAGACAAATAAAAACATAACCTTTCTATGAGTTATACTGCCAAGCAAGTGCTGCAGACAGAGAAAATAAACATGTGGACCAGATTTGATGGCAGGTCATTCTGACCGGCAGGAAGCTTCTAAAGCATTTTCTGTCTACTTTAAGGTTCCACTGAGGTTCAAGTATAAAATCTTTGGTGACAGTTAAATACCAAGTGGTGTACATAAAATGTTCAAAGTGTAGCAGTCTGATCAGAAAATATTCCAAACTAGAGTCAGAAATGGTACTGTTCTAGTGAAGGACCATTTGTAATATTCTGAGTGCAAATCTTAACAACTGTTAAAACTCCCAAGTTATAATTTATTTGCAACTTAACATTTGAGACATCCAAATACAGAAGCATCTGTTTTTACACAGTCAAAAAGAAAGTCTGGACATCAGGACAAATAAAATGAAGGTGTGGCAAAGCACAATTTGAAGACTGTACCTACTAATATACTTTAAAAGCTATGAGTTTATACTATATGCTAGACAGAGGTGTGTATGTAAGTGGCACCAACTCTTCCCATTTTGATGCAAAACAGCACACTGCAATTTGCTGTTCAATTTCACGCTGGAACAAATAATCTGACCAAGTGCAGTGGACATCAGATTTAATGAGCAAAACTGCTCTCATTGTCCATATACCAAGTGAACACAATGCAGTTAGTGATACACCAATCGGCATAAAGCATGTTTTGTTAGAAATACTCTCCCTGTATCACAGCACAGATTTTTTAGAACACTCTTATTCCCATTTTATGGGGTTTCTATGCAGAAATGCCCACACCCTGAAATGATGCTAGAAAAGGCTTGCTTTGATTTTTAAGATATAAGTACATACATTGAATCAAAAAGCACATCAGAAATTATTCCTTTCCCTCATTCAAAATATCACAGTTGTTATTCTAATATAACTTCATTAAGTAAATGATTTTTCTAGAAGGCTTTCTGCATGCTCGTGTCTATTATATTACCCATATGCAGTATTATTTAAAAACAAGGCTTCTGTCAACATGGCAAATCACTGTAGTCCTTTCACTTACGGTGAAAAATAAATCCCAAGCTAAGGAGAAAGTAATAAATACATCAGCTCGCAGTAGTGGCTGCAGTTCTTATGGCATGTAGAAGGCTGAAGCATTAGGTGTATTTAAGTAAAATGAAGACAAATGCAATCTTTCCGCAGCAAACCTCCAGTTCACTGGTTTAGCTTTCTCCACATGAGTTTACTTACAGCCTCATCTTTTACTCTTCCTCAAAAAAATCAAGCAAGATAGACAAGTAATGGACTCAAAGCTCAACACCTTTGCAGTCTGGAAGAACATGGTAGGGTGCGTAATTTGAACATATAATTACTTCCAGTTACAAATATCAAAATCTAATTCTAGCATTTTAAACCAAAGATTTAATTCACATACCCTTGCTATGGTAACTGCCATCCTAAATTGTTGTAGTATGATATATTTTAGGAAAGCTGTCATTTAGGAAATTATTCTTACTATTTACTCTTTTATTTATTTATTTATTTTTAAGTTGGTTACTTTCTGTTGTATGCACAGAGACAGCATTTCTTGTCATCTATCAGCATGGACTGAAGACATGAATCTTCCTTAAATTTTGTTTAGTTTGAAAAACTCAGTTTCCCTGCAGATTATATTTTAGACAGTTGATAATTCTTGTTCTCCCTTCAAAAGCCAGCTGAGAAATCAACTTTTAAAGACCTAGTATTGCCTTTAGAATTTTGCTAGAATGCAAAATTGGTCAATGAAAGCTCCAGGATGCAAAGAAGGATTTAGACTGCTTCTAGGTAACAAGTGAAATAAGACACACATTCTTGTGAAAACAAAAATACAAGCTCTAAAGATGATAAACCCTTAAAGGATATTGCCGTCAAAACTGGTAAAAACAGCTAAAGTGCTGAAAATAATGGCCAGAATTAACTTGGAATATAAATAAGTACACTAAAATAAAACAAGAAAAAAATTAGATAAGTCATTTTTGTTTGATACCAAAGTATAGATTCTGCAATATACTTACGCAGTCCCTAATATTTTCTATGCCATGCTTTTTGCTTTATCATGCACATAGCATTACCATAATATTATCATACACAGAGGATCAAATATTCCCCTTAAGGTCTGATGTTGATTTGATTATATGGTAGTAACTTACCAATAACTTTAACAAAATAGGCGTCTGCCTCAAAGTTGTTTTTTAATGTATGGATAGCAAAGTCCTTGTTGGAATAGCCTTTGCTTACTACAATGATATCCAAGATTCCCTAGAGGGAAAAAGAAAAGTTTAAATTAGAGTTCTGATTTACTCTAGATAACATCTAAATTTAGCAAGTAAATTCCCTTAGAGATGCAAAGGAAGAACATGGAGCATATGCAGCCAAGTTTATGCTTCCACTAATAACATTAATATCTTTTATATCACATTAATCTTGGGCAATATTAGAGTGCTCCATCCACAGCTAACCAGGGCAACGCACGTGGTCCATGGCTTCTTTCTTGCCATGGAAGAGAGCAGCTCAAGTGGACCATATGGAGGGCCAGTAAACTTTTAGTCACTGATGGGCTGCTGCTACGTGCCCAGCTTCCAGAGAGCAACTTAAGGTAGCAGCAACATCCCAGACTAAAGGCAGTGTCTGCCACAAGCTGTAAAGCAAATGTTTATACAAAGCAGTCTACCAACAGCACAAAAAGACAGGTACAGCAACACAGAATGATGCTGCCTGCTGTAGTAAAGAGTTGAACTTACATCTTCATATATGTCAAAGAAGGTTGCTACCACTGCATCCTTGATTTGATTTAGATCTGAGAGCTCCCAGAAAACTTTAAACATACGACGCACGCTCTTGCAGCTCACATTATTGCATGGGACGTTTTCTAGTAAGAAGGCTTGTTGATTGCTGTAAAACATATATAACAACTTACTTCCTATAAGAAGTCTAAATAATATATATATATATTTTTACAATATTTTTCTAGTATCCAATACAAATGAAGTAAATAAATAAAAATATTAAAACAAAAACCCAAAGCTAGCAGCCAATAGTTACTTTCAAACCCATACGCATTTATATTAATTTCACAGGCAGAATTACAACCATCATGTCATGCCTGATTTAAACCTATGAATACACTAAATAGTTCAAAATCAGCAGGAATAATTTCATTATTCTTACTTTATTCAGATACAAGTTCAAGTGCACCTAACTACCATTTTCCTTAATCCCTCCCCATGGTCCCTCAGCTTATATGCTACTTGAAATGTGTCAGTGCTTTTTTCATTATTTTATGACAATCTGTTCCCACCTCAAGTTCTACATGTATTAATTTTCTTACACATTACATGATGTTTACACATTTAAGATTAAATCACATCTCCATTAGTACATTTGCAATTGGTTCAAAGCAAAACCCAGGCCAAAAAACTAGTAGGATAGTAAAAATTGGGTGGGACAAACCAAGTTAGACATTTGCTGTCACAAGACAAATAAATAGAGAGAAAGGCTGTAATACTGAAACAAGAAACAAACAGATTGGAGTAGCAGGTGTGGCATAGCAAAAAGCCTCCCTTCTGAAGAATTCATCTAATATGCATCAGTTTGTTGGTGGGAGATGCAGATGAGTGACACAGGGTTCATATCAGCAGATTCATATATGCATGCTGATGGCTAGTAGCATCATACATTGCCTCTCTATTGTAAGGTTGCCACTCTCACTGGAATGGTGAAAACCTTCAGGACTTCACCAGCTGGGAGCCTGATTCCTTGGCAAGTCTCAGTTACTATCCTGGGAGCCCACGGGGATCCATCACTGCCTTGGCAGTGGGAACAGATGAAGTTTCCTCTTCTCTTTCCGGGGGCAGAGCCAGGAGATGGAGGAGCCAACTGCTGCTAGCTAGCAGCAAAACTAGCTGAGCATGTCAGAGCCCAGGGCAATTACCAAAACCACTTCTTCACTACGACCTTGAACATAATGTCATTCCAGAAGGTGACAAAAAGGTGGTTTTCCATATCTTAACGGCATCCAAGGCCTCCAGGATACAGTCACAGTAACTTCAGCTTTTTTCCTTAGGAAAGTTTTTGTTTCTATGGAATATTTCGGGTTATTTGCTTCTAATAAGAATTGTATTCCACAATACTCATATTTCTGCACCATCCTTTTTAGGATAGGAAGGCAAAACATTCACCTTGAGGAAAAAATATTTCTGACAGTGTAGTAGTAGTTTCTTTGCACAATGTCAAGTTAGTATTTCAAAACCTACAATGGAAATAACATAGGATTTTGTTCACTGTAAGATTTGTCAAAAATCAAATGGGATATTTAAATATTTTCCTCAAAACCTTATAATCACATCTCTTGAGCTTCTTTGAAAAACAAAAAATAGGCCTCTATTTCTCTGCCATACGCCTGCATTTGACTAAGCTTTAATCTGAACAACCCACTTGTTACAATGTCACTGTTAAAAGCAAGAGTATATAGAATTAATGTCTAGCTAAAGATCAAATTAGGTGATCTACAATATTTAAGGCATTGTATTATCTGAACCTGAGATCTCATAACCATAACTTGAAATTGCTAAGTGCTCACGTTCTTATTTTATGTCAAATTAACCAACTATAAAATTAAAGTGACAACTCAAGCTAAGCAAATTGTTTCAATTTCTCTTTTTCATCATCATCTTGACATAAGATGTACATACAACATTTACAACAGAGTCCAAGTAACAGCTAGCCATGTTTTATCTTTCTTGATCTTGATTCCAGGCCACTCCCCGGGCTGTGCTGATATGGGAGCTGCCCCGTGCAACGTCTCAGCACAGGAGGGGGAAGCCTTGGTTGCGGGCCATTCTTTTGAAAGGCTACAGCAACAGGAGAAGTTGCAGTGCCTGGCTGTTTGCAAAGGGAAGAGCCATCAGCTGTTCAGTTCTTTCTTGGAAGAACTCCTGAGGAGTTCTGGATTTGGCCTGCGGGCTGCTAATTGATTCCTTATGCTTTTTTAGGGCTTTAATTAATCTACAATTACCAGAATCAAAGCATCTTCCTCTGTATTTTATTTCTCCTTCATGCTACGATTACCAAGAGTAAATTAATGACCTTATTATTTTGAACCAAATTTTGAAGTAGATTCACAGTCAGAAAAAAAAATCTACCTATAACAGTAAAAATCAACAACGTACTTAAAATGACAAACCAGTGTCCCTTAAAGCTTATAGGAAAACACAAAGACAGACCGTTACAACGATAAAACCATCAATCTATGCTCACGTGCTACAAAAATGTATGACAGCCAATAGAGAAAAAATCAGCTTAAATACCAAGAATTCAGAGTTCTTTTGCGCTGTGTATTAAGACCAGCATAATCACCCTTAACTGGATACTTGCTAAACTTTTAGTGTTTATTCAACATTTACTATTATATTCACACCATTGTAACATGTAACATAGTGTCACCAACTAGTGTACTACCTGCAGAACTTTACCTGAAACAATTTACAAACGCTGCTGAAGAAGTACAGCATTGTCTTCAGATTGGAACCTTCTGACTGAAGGCTACATGCAGCGAAGCTAAATCTAGTAAGACTGAGTTACTGCTCATCTACAGTCAATTGAATCTACATTTTAAAGAAGTTCTTCATCCAACCCTGTTTCTGACAGTGACGACTAAAAATGATTTAGGAAGAGATGATTTGGTCAAATGAGACTCCTTCTAAGTAGACTCATGCAAAGGATTAATACACATACGTTTATTTAAACCTGTGCGTGAGTGCCTGGAGAACTTTGCAGAAGTGCGTTATACTTATTTTTCATTCAACTGTTCACATTCAGTTTTTGATTAGCTCTAAGTTTCAATCGTTACTGCTATTTGTCACCAGTATGTGAGATAGATACCATCTATCTCCATCTATACCATTACTTTATTTAACCTGTGAAAAGCATTCCCTCGGTGTAAAAGCCTCATTGAAAAATGATTCCTGGATTATGTGTTTGCAATGCTAGATGCCAATTATTAGTTTTCTACTTGGGAAACAAGCAGTTAAATAAATTATTTCATCTAGTTGGGTGGCTGAACGAAGGATAAGCATTATAGACTCCGATGAAGTAGTCAGATTTCCAACGTCACCAGAGTGAATTTAAAAACAGCATGTGAAAAAAAAAATGAATAAATTTAGATAAGATAGTAAGTAGAGATGAACCAATCAGTAACTACTGGTAAAAGCCCTTTACCTATTATTATTCTATATACTTACACAAATTCTAATATAGTCATAACTAGAAGGAAGAAAAAATCATGCACGTATGTAGCCTAAAGTAAGACCTGTAGACTGGAATTCTAATGTGTCAGTTTTGACTCAAGTCAAAAGTTAAAAGAACTCACAATGGGCTGACAAATACCTTAGATCTGATTGAATGCAGCATTCTCACCTGTTCGAATTCATAGACCCTTGTAGTTCAAACCCCCACCAACTTGCAACCAGAAGTGATTCCTTTTTTTGTTGCTGCTGTTAATAAGGAATGTATCCGTGTTGTCAGAACATTGCGTGCCCCTATTGAAAACTGACCGAATATGACGGGAGATCTGACTGGTCTTATGGCAATTCTAGGAGTATTTGAAGCTATTAATCACCTGGAAGGACAGTAAACTGAAGTTATTCCCAAGAGTGATAAATGTTTTTATTTCAGTGTTCTATAGGAATTAAAAAAAATCTGAAAGTCCTTTCCACATTTATAATAAAAATAGAATTGATTTTAGTCATATCCTTCCATTGTCACATATCAGTATATTTTCAGATTAATAAAATGGCTTCTGCTTCCTTTAATTTCTTTAAGTTACAGACAGCAACTGGAAGCTAGGCCTTCTATACTGTAACACAGATTGAGGTCAAGAGTTTACAAAAATGCTTTTATCATTTAATCACAGTAATCAATCACTGAAATTAGATCTGTAGATATAGCATGAAAAGCTTCAAAGAAAGAAGTAAAAAGCTTGATCCAGAAGTGTTTAAAATCAATTAAATAAGGTTTTCATTTTAACTTGATCTAATTTAAGAAGAGCTTTTAATTTAATTCCCACACTTTTAATTCTCTCTGACCCAGTTACAAATTTTAAAAAGGAAACATTTGCTTATGTTTCTCAGAAACAAAGCATTTATGGTACTGTGAAAGTGACATTTGATAGTCACTACAGAAAATGTTTCTGTTACCTTTCAACGAATACAGGGAAAATACTGTGTTAACACACAACATATTTTTTTTTTTTTTTTGCCAGACTTCCTCAGTTTTCTGAACCCTACTTTGAACAGCCTCTGTCAAATCACCTGCCAGAACTTTTAAGTCCTTATGCCTAACTATGTCACTCAGTTTTGAAGTCAAGTTTCAAAATAAGTTTAAGACACACCCAATTGAATAAATAATTCCAAAAGCAAGGAGAATAAAGACAAAAGTGTACCACAGTAATTCATTGCTGTGAGACAGGTAACGTCCTGGGCTTTCATAGGAGTAACTATTTATAAACTACTTAAACCTTTTACATATTACATTGCCATAAGTATATACCATCCAGACAAGAGAGGCTCCCAGTACTGTTAAAAGATAAAAAACTTGGAAAAAAAAAAAACAAAAAACCTCTGAACTCTTTAAGTATTCTTTCAAAGTGTCCTAGCCCTAAGAGACAGCTTATAGTACAGCAGAAAATGAAAGAGTTGGGGGGGAGGGGGGGGGAAGTTTAGAAATATCAAAGGACAAGAACTTAACATTTTAAAGGCCTCAGTGTTTCAATGGAAAAGGAAAGACCTTGGTTCCAGGCTGCTCTCTAGACTTTTTATAGTCTTTTTTTCAATGACTGCTGAACTGAAGATGCAAACACCCAACTGAGCAAGAAAAAAAAACAAACAAACAAACAAAAAAAACACAAACCCAACAATCAGGGACTAAGTGCTTTAACTTTGCCTATGCTGTTACTGCCCAGAACTTGCATCAATTTCTCCTCTGCCATATTTGAGGAAAAAAAAAAAAAAAGCAAAACCAAACCAGCTGCTGTGCTAGTTATGTTAAGGCTCAAAGGCTGCAGCGCTAGTTATCTTAGGGCTCAGAAATACAGTGGCAGAGCTCAGCTGCTCAGTCTCTGAATCACAACTTTGTGTAGGCAGAATACAAGCACGTAGCTCTTCAAACTGGGTCATTTTTAGAAATGTTTTTAGGCAGGTGCACGTAAAGAACTCCAACACAAAAATGTCAGTGGGTGACTCATGTTTAGACAATCACTGGAAGATCTGGATTGATTCTAACTTAAGCATCTAACTCTTGCTGTATACTCTTTTAAACACTATATAGTGAGCTCCTCAGTTCTTTTCCTTATTGAGTATTAATTCAAACTATGAATCCATACCCAATCTAATATGCATCACTATACAGAGGAAGATACTAAATACACCTGTGACAGAGGCTTAATTTTTCCCTGTAATGCACACATGCAAGTATTCATCATAGATCCCAATAAGAAAGATGTTGAGACTTAACAGGGCATTGATTGAAATACCTTTTATGGGAGATGTGAGGAAGGAAGAGTGGATAGCATAGATAATCCGGTGCTGGAAAATCCAAGCTGTACAGTATCAGCAAGACCTCTAGTCAGGGCACATGCTGTGCATACCCTGTTCATAGCAAGATTCACTGGCATTAAAACTTTCCAGAGCTCTTTTACGTTTTTCTTGGAAGTACACAATTCCACTCATTTCTATAGTCAAGGGAAACGATGTTCACGTGAAGACATGCTGCTTCAAGGTAAGGACAAGGACATGCCAATGGCATCATCACCAGATGTCAAGTGGAAGCTGCCTACAGGCTTCTCCATCATGATTAGCTGGCTAAGTTTATCCTGCAGCCAAGTGATATGTGCAGAACAGCAGAGGCATGTACTCAGGTCAACTGTTATGTGGATCACTAACTCCTTGATGTACAATACTCTCCCAGTTCGGATCACTACACCTGCTGTAACACCAGATTGTAGCAAGACAAAGCATTGGGAAAGCAAACAATGAAGAATAAAAGGGAAGAAAAATTACACTGACAAATTTAATAGGAAAGACTAGAATCATTTATTTCCCTTCTCTAAGGATTTAAGCACTGGGGTATATATTCTACTAACGACACATTTTCTGTCTGTGACATGCTGTTATGGTTTAACCCAGCAGGCAGCTGGGCACCACAAAACCATTTGTTCACCTGCCCCTCAAGACTCTCCCCATCCCACAGAGAGGGGAAAGAATCTGAAAAAGGCTATAAATTCATGGGTTGAGTTAAAGACTGCTTAATAGGACAGAAAAGGGAGAATAAATAATAATATACAAAACAAGTGATGCCCAATACAATTGCTCACCACCTACTGACTGATGCCCAGCCAGAGCCTGAGTGATTGCCTCCCCCCCCCCCCGCCAACTCTTTTGTTGTTCAGCATGACACCACCTGGTATGGAACGGCCTGTTGGGGTCAGCCGTCCTGCTTCTGTCCCCTCCCAGCTTCTTGTGCACCTCCAGCCTCCTAGCAGGCAGGGCAGCACGAGAAGCTGAGAAGTCCTTGACTTAGCACAAAGCACTGCTCTGCAACAACTAAAACATCAGTGTTATCACCGTTGTTCTCATCCTAAATCCAAAACACAGCACCATACCAGCTACTAGGAAGAAAATCAACTCTATCCCAGCCACAGGGCACCTGCCTAACAGGTTTTAAGTAATTTTAGTGATCACAGAGCTGTAGTGAGAATTAACAGGCTGAAGTTGGAAGACCTGTCTTCAGCAGTGGTCCTTATCACCATGTTTTACTGCAGCTATTCTCTCTCTAAAAGGGAAGATTCTTCTCCACTGTACCTTGAAAAAATACAGTCTTTCCTGTTGACACAAATATCACTTCGCAAAATTCAATAGCCAAAAAAGTCAAATTGATTTCTACAAACATTTATGAGCATAACCTAATTCTGTTGCTTCAGCTACAATAAATCATGAATGATGACAAACTAAGTAGCAAATGAATCCCAGCTATTGTAAATGGAGCATCCAGTCCCATGGAAGTTGCAGAATGTACTGGCTGTTCTGATCACTGAAGCACACATGACACTAAAAAAAAAAAAACACAAAACTTTTGAAAAGGCAAGATTTCATCTTAAATAACTGGTTGCTTGGTCCTCCATAAAAGGAATCAGTGGGCAAAACAGCTCAAAAAACTTAAAGAGATTTCAGCAGATCAAGATCAAACTGTTGGAGCACAGGAAGGTATTGCCATCTTTCCGATGACAAGAAAATAGATGAAACATCCAGATGAACAAAAAAGTAGGAGCAAAGAAATACAAGGAAAGTTAATAAAAAGTCCACAAGGTACTTCACTAAACACTAAAACGCACTCAAATTTACTAATCTGTATGACTGATGACTGTACAACCATTTAATGGTCTTTACTTCTAGGTTTACGTATACCTCACCTTCCAGATGTGTTCCTTAATATAGCAAGAGCATCTGGGTAGCCATCCATATTGTAATCTCCAATATGAAGGGTAATGGGAAATGTAACTTCTGATGTAGCTTTGTCAGTTTGATGTGGTACAAAGCCCCAAACAGTGTCTTTATTTTTGAAGTCTTGCAAGACTGGAATCCACTGTAAAAGAAAAGAAAAACAGAACAGAACAGATAGGTAAGGAAATCCATTGTATGTATTAAACCCACCCAATTCTATTTAAAATGGCTGACAGGGCTATACTGCATCACAGTTCTGAAATGGTTTATGAATTTCCCAAGAGGAAACTAAGGATTATTTCACAACTCTGACACCAAATGACCGTTTTAATACAAAACCTTTTCTATGTACTAAGTTTTTCCAGAACAGAAAAAAACTAGGTAAGGTTATAAGAATGAAGGACATATGTTTTTAGAAATCAGCTAGTGTATAGCAATATTCAGGAAAAGCTTCATTGAAATTCATGCTTGCCTGTAATTTATTTTTTATTTTTTTTAAAGTGTAGCCACACCTGAACTATTAGGCCTTCAGATCCTCGAGATTTTTTTTTTCCCTCTAAAATTGCAAGCAATAGGCAGCATTAAAACTGGAAGAGGGGTACACCCTCATTAAATCTGCGAAAGTACAAAGGAAGTGCAAAGTACAATTTCAGTTTCTCCAGGATAAGAAACAGAATGTATCTGTACTTACTCTCCACAAAGGGCTGCAGAGGGCCTAAATAGGATTTTATCTTAATTAAAATCAAAGTAATTTCACAAGTCAGTATGAAACTTAAGTATGAAGGTTAACATTTCAATTCTACAGAAAGAAAATCAGTGCCATTTTTAAAGCCAGAAGTAATTTTCTATGTCAGCTAACTGACAACATCTTCAAAAGAACAGAAGGGTGCCATCCTAAAGGATCACTATCAGCAATGTCAACAGCACTTAACAGCATCTTCAATGTCTCTCACCCCAGCCTTAATTTAGAAATTTCAGGACCCAGAATGAGATCCCTGACAGCACTGTTTCCTGCTGTGGAGAGACTCCCTCACTAGCACAAAGCAGCAAGCAACAACATTCCAGCCACATGGCAATTGTCTGTGACACTTGGACCTGTCTCTTGAGATTACACACGAACATGAGAACCCCCCAAATTTTTTTTTAAGAAGTGCACTAAGGTCAAATTTATCACAGGCAGCTTAGAAACCTAGAACAGTTCTGCCAGATGCACATATATTGTGTGCTTGCCTGTGTAACTTGCCATGTTTGAACTAAGATGATCCATTACATGCCACTGATAAGAACTCAAAGTTTAAATTAAACATACTTGGTCATATTCCCCTCTTCCCTCCCCCCAACATATGTATACCTATTTAATTACTATTAGCTGCTGAAAGTTTGAAGAATCCAAGAAGGGAAAAAAACCAAAAAGGAAAGGAAAAAAAACCTCTCAACCTGAGAGAAAAGTTTCAGTGTTAGACTTTGCACTTCCCTGTCATACAGAAGAGTTGAAATATTACTGCAAAGTACAAGAAATTTGAAAAACTAATTGCAATCAGAACCATGAAATATCGTGTTAATGATTCCATGCAAAATAAAAACTGCCACTGCAATGAAATCCAATTGTACTTACCATATAGTTTCTAAATATTGCTGTGTACGGTAACGGTATTTTAAAGAAAAAAATCAAAAAGAAATTTTAGGAGTAAACCTGAATTTTTACCTTTTTAAAGAAAAACTCTACTCAGAAAATGATTCATAAATAGCATTTTTACTATTATAAAGGCTACAGTAAATGCTAACATATAAAGCTACAGGCGAGGAAAAAAAACACCTATTGCTACTAAACATCACTACGCATCTTACTGAACCAGTTGTGGGACTTTTTACAATGGCAGTCTTGGAACATCTCAAAACATTAGTCTTGTCCAATCTGTAACCTGGACACATTTTGGTACCATGCAGAATTTACTCTGACAGTTTAAGTTCACAGAGTAATGCACATTTTTGGTGAAACTCTTTCTGTATGTTTCTCCTATAACTATTACAGAGTAAAGGAATGCAAGATTAATTGTTCCTGTGGTTTAGGACGTATTTCAGAACAGAAAGCAGAAAAATAAAAATAGGTTTGTCAACAATATAAATCTGCTACTACTTTTGAATTTGTTAACCCAAAAAATTACTTAAAAGTTGTAATAGCAAGTACGAAGCTTAAGAGGAAAAAGACTAAAACCATTTTTTTTCTGTTTACTGAAAAATAGAAATAGGTGGGATGTAATGACACAAAGCTATTTCTTGCAGTCTCATCATGCTTTTTCTCTTACCTACCTAAGATTGAAAAAAAGATTGAGAAACAGTTAATATATCTAAAGGAAAAATTAAATGAATACATAAAATTAATTCAGAGGATTTACTCTTTCCTTTGTTAAATTTCATTAACTACCTGGACTGATATAATTAAAACATTTATATATTCCTTCAATTAATGATGTTATAAGCTAAAATGATTTTTAAGTGCTTGAAAATCCATTCTCAAACTCTTCAAATATTTTTCGTCAAGTAGTAGAGAGAATACTTTATTGCCCTATGAAAACATGGCTTCTTTTTCACTTTGAAAAAGATCTCAAGTACTTAGAGATAGTTTAAAACTTTTTGCACTCACCCCTCCTAACTCAAAAAGGGTTCATTTCTCTCTGAGTCCATGTTATTTCATACGTTAAGAAACACAGTTCGCTTGCTCTAGAGCCTGCTCTTTGAACCAAAAATATGGGGGTAGCATCTTGTACTTTAAGCTTTGGCCAGGAAACCTGTTACGAACAATCAGCCCATCCAGCCAGCTGCCCAATTCCAGACCGTGTAACACAGGCACAGAGCTCGCTGTGAGTGAGAAAGCATTTGGAAATTGGTAGTCAGTTCCTGGCCAATGCCTTTCCTGGAAATGCCAGGGTTTCTCCTCCTTTCTGCAAGGGGCACTATATAGCATCCTGTACAAAGATCAAGAGTGACCTGACAGAACTGGCCACAGCAACAGAAGTCCTTTTTCCTAGGGGCTCCCCTTCTGCTGTTTGCATGCATTATAGCTCGGCTGCACATAAAGAATAAACCCAGTAATTTCAGGAGGCATTAGGTTTTCAGTGCATATGAAGGTCACCTGAATTCCATATACAACTGAGTAGCCACCACTTAAAAAAAACAAACAAGAAACAACCCACCACCATACATTACACCATTAACTTATGGTGTCCAAAGCCCAGAAGATGCTAATCCCCAGCATTACTTTAGCAACACAGAAGAGAATAACTAAAGCAGTAAGTCATATTTTGAATACAAGAGCATGGCTCACAGACTCGTAGCTGCTTTGAGAAAGACAAAACAATCCAGAGATGTGCGGATCTTGCATAATCTGGGATTAATGAAAAATTACATCAACTGCAATCCCCCCTCCCCACCTTTATACTGCTGCAGAGGAACCAAGAAAAGTAATTTGCTGTGACAAACTACAGCTGATAATCAGTGCTGTTGGTTACATGTCGAGCCTACAGAATGATACCAGGAAGACCTGTGGTTTGCTATAGGATGCATTGCTATGTTCTACACTACAGCTGCTGTATTTATAAAAGGAATAAAGCCGTACTCTTTCTATTGTATAAAGGTTACAAGAAGGTTCACAGTTATAAAAAATAAGGTTATAAGTATGCTCACAAAGAAACTCTTAAATTAAAGGACTGAAATGATACTGCTTGCCTCAGGAAACAAACAAAATAAAGTCATACTGAATACTAGACAAAATTAAGAGAAAGATTAGTCATCTCTAAGAATATCACAATACCTACACAGTTTCTACAATAAACATTACCAGGGACTTTAAAACAAGTTTCAGGGAGAGCTCAGTCTGATTTTCAGAATCTAAATGAGACCTAAATCAGCATGTTAGTCTGCAGCTTACTGCAGGTGAAATTCAAGAAGCCTGAGGTGTCCCAGTACCAGCTACAATCTGAAACAGCATATGGGATTCTAGTTCAGATCTGACTGCAATTCTTTTGTTGCTGAGGAAACATTCACGTTCTTTCAAACTCCTAGTAGGTCTGCATCTCCTTAGGTCACTTGTATGCAATTCTTTGCTTTGGCCTGTCCTTTAGCCTCATCATCCAAAAGAAGGAAAATTTACCTGAGATATTTTTAATACTTCTGAAGATTAAATGGTTAAATGAAATACAACCTATGGTGAGAGAATTTCATCCTTGAAATTTGAAGTAATTCTCTTAGATCTGCTTGGCTTTCTAAGTAACCATCCAGCTACACCACACACAGCACAAGAAGGAAATATACCATAGACTGACAGCTGTCCAACAAAACAAGATCTTATCAGACCAACAACTCCAAAACCTGGTATGCCACTGAATGCCTCTTCATAGCATAACTGCTCAGAACCACAAATTCTACAGATACATATTTCATCTCAATCTATCCCCACAATATCGCATGTTTCATCTCAATCACAATACAATAAAACCACATTAACTGTTTTTCATTTCTATTCATCAAATATCACTACTTGCTTGTTGTGACAATGAAGGACAAAACCACTTACAGTTACCACAAGATTTTTTTTTCTTTTTTTTTTAAAGACAGTCATGTAATTTATTATCCTCACGATCTGAGATAAATAATTTTCTCAAAAAATCGTAACTACCAAAAGCACTCCCACAAAACCCTACAACAAAAACAGAACAGAAATTATGGATATGTAGCATCTTCTACTTTTTCTGTAATAGATTTGAAATCTGTTTCCCAGACATTCCAGATAGTTATCTAGCTGTCACACACAGGATACCATCTCCTTGTTTCAATACATTCTGCACCACAAGGGCTTATTATTTCCCTGAAACTGTAAAGTTATTAATTAAACAAAGAGCATTGATCTTGCTCTGTTGCCTCAAAGTTTCTATTTATCAATTCTCATGAAGATTAATTCATTTAGTCAAATATCAGAAGTTGGGTCAGTTGATCTCATAGATGACCAAATGCAATGAAATTAAACATTTCACTTCCAAATAAAAATAGGAAGCAAGATGTTTGAATAGATTTCTACCTGAAGAAAACATGCAACACAGGAAAAACTGTAGACAAGAATGAAGGTACTGACATTTTCTCACTTTTTCATAATGGGAAAGTTAAAATGGTTTAGAAGAAAAAGCTCCATCACTTCTAGATGAGTCAGAATTCAAGAAAAGAAAATGCAAGATATAATTTTTTAAAAAAGGTTAGGTCAGAACAAGTCATTATTGTCTGCCATTTGATATTGTCATTTTTAATTAGAAAGTCATTCTAAAAATACGCAAGAAAAATTGCTTTGAAGTTTCTAGGTAAGCCTTAATACTTCTTAATGCTTTTTTTTTTTTTCCTAGTAGGATGAGAATCTGTTGGATTCTTCACTTCCTAAAATAAAATGACAATATTCAGCTGTTAATTTTTAAACTCAAAGATCATTATCTTAGAAACTATTTAAAAATTGAAATTACATTGTAATTGCTAAATTAAAAATACAAATTAAATATACTGAGACAGTCAAAAATAGTACGTTAGAAATCTAATGTGTTATTAAATAAATAGTTGACCTCTTTAAAAAAAATGAAATAATGAAGAAACAGGAAAACTGCCTATGTACAATGTTACTTCAGAGCACGCTACAATAAAAGACTCAACTTTGGCAAAATCTTGGTATTATGTAAGCTGCTACACACCTTCCTCCACACATTACTAAATCACTTCCTTCCAGAAACATACCATAAATAACATAGCATACAGTTTTTGTTTATCCCACTGATAAATCATCCACCACTGTCAAGTAACAGCTTTGTACCCATCAATGGCACATGGTATTTGTGTATGGTTCATTTTCCACAATGAATTTACTTCCATTTGGAATATTTCTCTTAAATTTACTTGAGCAGAAAACATCGAGTGTCTTTTGTTTCTTATATTCTTATATCAAGAATAGGGAACTACATTTAGAACTGAAGGACAATGTCTTTTGACAAAGAGCACCCGAACTACTCAAAAGTGAAATGCGAAATGCAAGCAGCGTGTTACAGTAACATAACCAACGTGACGTGCTTAACAAGTCAGTGTTCTTCCTTTTGCCCAAAAAGCAAAGCAAGTACGGCAAACTAATCATCCACTTGCTGTATGTACATTCTATGACCTGTAAATCAAATCCCCCTGTAATGCCATGTGTCCAGCAGCACTGTAATCTATTCCACTGTGAACACAGAATATATGCAATTTAAAAAACAAAATGAAAACCTCTGAGCATGGGAAAACATGTACTTGTAAGTATAGAATTGCCAAGATTAGACAACTGAAATGGATACATTACTAGATCTCGAGTTACTTTACTTTCCATCAAAACCATAGTTTGCGGTAGATAATAAATACATACCTACATAAAAATATCTTACGTAATATCATTACAGGTAGAGAAATTTACCTTTTCCAGAAATAAAAGTTATTTTTCTATACTGTCTTGATTCATAAAACACAGTGTTTTCCTTTGTCTTTGCAATTCCAAAAGTCACAATACCTGATCCAGTCCTAGCTTAGTTAAATAGATGGCACTTTTTTGACATGCTTGGTCTTCACAGACTGGTAACAAATGTTCACTTTGTCCATCACCATCTGCCAAAGAAAAAAGATGGTCAATGTGTATTTGCAAAATCAGAAACTTTATTTGCAAGAGATAATTAACTGAACATTTTTAGTGTGAAAAATTAGACTAAAATAAACTAGACATTGAAAAAATCCTTTACCTTTGTAATCTCTCATCTAAAAGAACTCAATTTTCTGTTTGAAGATAATCTTTGTTAAGTGTTTTCATCTTGATCCACAGTATAGAGGAACTTTTAAATTTTATATCTGATGATAATATATTATATTTAGAAGAGTAAATGCTTACTAATTTACTTAGTCCCTGTGTTTAGATGGGAAGAAAATTACTCATATATATCTGCCATCACAAATCTACCATACAAGCAAATCCAACTTTTGGAACCAATTTTAAACTTTTGCATTGCCAGGAAGACTAAAAAGAGTCATGAGTTCACATGTACCATGTTATCTATACTAAAAGGGAAAAAAACAACACTAGAAAGTTGACCAACTCAATGGCTGATAAATTCCAGGCCTATAGAACTAGCTAAATATGACTAAATCACAGATTTTTAACAAAGCTCTTCTAGCACATATATTTCCAAAACCTTTAGGAAAACAATGACCATCTACATGTTGAAACAAGCAACGTCTAATTGCATCCAGAATTCTGACGCACAGAGCATACAATGAGAAATAAAATGGCTTTCCATTATCTACTCCAGGAGGAATCCCCACATTCACATTTTGCAGTCCTGCCTTGAATATTCCCAAGCTACCACAAGTTACCTTGTGTGGGCTGAGAAAGAAGAACAGTGAGGCAGCTGAATGTAAGCAGCCCGAGAGAAGCTAGAATTGCTGCATTAATGACTAGTGCTGCAACTCCTGATTATCACCATATATGCCAAACTAGACTTGCTAGAGAGATGCTATGCCCCAACCCATAAAAGCTTCAGAGAATTTGCTTTTCCAGGCTATGAAATAAAGGCTCAAACTGTAATGCAAAATTTATTTTTTCAAATTGCCCCATAGCCCATATGGTTTTGAGCAGCTTGGTATTAATATTTGAAATAGATTTTTTACAGTTGCTTTAAAAAGTCTCCTTAGTTAACATATAAAAACACAAATCAAAGCCAAAACACTAGACCACCCTCAAAAGTTACCGAATCCCTTACTTATTTCCCAATGTACTACTGACCACAACCAAAGCGTTTTGACATACCTAACCTATACCATAATAAATGATGCCTCAGCTTACCAAATTATATTTCTATGAAGACCTTTTAGTATACACATCCATACGTAGTTAAAATTTGTAGGTACCTCCCTCGTTATGTAAGGAAGCTGGGAGATGGAAAATTGGGTCATAAGGGGCAGAAGGACTTGTAAAAATATCAGACCTCCCTAGATACCTCCAAGTGATAAAGCTGAGCCATCACCTTCAGTGGCTTTCTACATGCCATCTGCCTCAAGTATTATTTTATCTCACAGCAAAAACCCTCCTAAACTATTATGGCAGCTCTGTTATCAAGTACAAACAATTTAGGATGACAGTTAGCCTCGGTAGTAGTCCAGTAAGTCAGCAACCAAACAGATGAGAAAATAAATTACCACTGAACAGAGAAATTAACATAGCAACCAGTGAATTTGACAGGTCTGAAGTCAGCACCAGCTTGTAAAGCTGTTTTCTTTCTGCATCATTCAAGTAAAACAATTAAAGCAGGATACTGATTCAGAATTAATGTTTTATGTACCATGAATAAGAACTGTGCCCATTATCACTGACTTCAACAATGACCACAAAAAACATAGCAAAAGAAAGCTGGAACAATTCAAGTGTCTAAGATCCCAACAGCCATGGGTAACATTTACAATATACATCATAGTGAGCACTCGATAAAGCTGCCTCATTGAGAGCTTCACTACCTTTATCTTTCATCCAAAAACAAATAAAAAATGGCTAGGTACGTATTCACATTGCAGGGCAGATGCAACTTAAAAGACATCAAGTGAAGTGCCAACCGTGAGAATACAGCTGGAAATAGGACATCAATGAAATGAGAATATCTTCTGAGCCGTAGTGGAGTAGTTTAAGAAAGCCTACAATTAGTTAAATACTGTCTTACAGAAAAGCAGCAATCAAGAGAAGGAAAGCCCAGAATTCTTCACGTCTGTCACACTATTCTCTCTTATTTCTTCTCTAGTTTTTATTTCTAACCCTTGTCTTAAAATGCACAAATCCTTCTTTTATTATTAAGGTTATTTAAACAAAAGGCATTTTCTGAAGAAAACTCAGATTTGTCAGAAGTGATAACTGCTGTAAATGATTAGTGATTTTTTTTTTTTAAACAAAATAGAAACAAGGATAAAACCTACCCAGAATATTGGCTAATCTTGCATTTAAATGCAAATCTTGCCTCAATTTTTGCAAAGAAATCCTTCCCCCCACCCCCAAAAAACCCACCCTCCTCCCAAACCAGCCCTAAGCACCAAATTAGAGCAGAATGTTTCATTTTCCTGTTTTTATATTGCCATTTTACACTGTCCTGATCTGCAATAACTACAAATACAATGTTTCCAGTATTTCTGAAACCTGTCCAAAGGCACTGTGTGGAAACAACAAATGGATCCAGCAACTTTTCCACTTTTGAAAGAAAATTGATTCTTAATCTTTGTGCTTCCTACCTTGATTTCATACCTTGAAGTGCCGGCTAAAATTTTTTTGCACAACTCTGTAGATCTTGAAAACCACATGAAAATACCCCAGGAGCTTCTCACAGAACTCAATCTCACTGTAACAACTAAACTATCTTGGATCTATAATGATAACTCATCTCATCTTCATGCTTGGTTTAATTCTCAATTTAAGTAAACATCCTTTTTTTTTTAAAAAAAACAAAACAAAAACTCTAATCTTGAATTTAAATTCCTCCACAAAGGAGGAGGAAGCCAGAAATGAAAAAGGAGTACCATTAGCACACTTGCTTCAGCTCTATTAGGTTTTCATAGGTGAAAAAACATGTATGTGAAGCTCTTTGGGGTTTACTAATGAATACGCCATTGATGATAATGGCTGGAGGAGCTCATTAGATGAACTGAAATATGATGTACCAGCTACAGATTAGAAGACAAGGAAAAAACATTCCGTATAACATTAGTTGATAATGTACTTCATCATACATCCAGCTAAACCTGACATCCACATTGCAAGCTCTATTTGTTTATTTTTTAATAAATGTGACCGTTATAAAAATTCTTTCTTTCTGGAAACCTCATTTTAGTCACCACTCATTTCTATATGTTTTAGGAGATCTTGACTGCTTATTTGAACATTTTATGAACATTAGCCATTTCCAAATTGGCTTAGATAGAAATGTAAATAAAATTGGACACAGCTTTAGTTCAGTTATACGTGAGAAGAAATTCCCTTAGTTACATACTAATATTTAAACACAATTATGCATTTTCTTGATAGCTGTGCCAACAATATTACCTTTTTAAGACTGCATGTGGTTTGTGTGCGTTTCTGTGTGGCCCAGTGGCTCATACGAATTTACACTTTGTCTAAACAGTGAAATGCCTTCATTTTGTCAAACAGTACAGAAATACCATACATGCAAAATTTCACTACACGTGTTTCATCCTAGTACACCAAGGGAATTAGGTGTTAGAACCAGTCATGACATTTACTTCTAGAAATTCTGGTATCTTTACTCAGCTCCTAGAGTCTACTGGTCTATCCTTCTGTGACTGTATAGATTTTTCACCAACTTCAGTTCAAGTTGCTGGAAATCTCACTGTTAACATTACTTGTAAATCCAATGCACCTCATAGCACTAGAGGTGCTTAAACATACCCTAGACTCCCAATGTACTTTGGTAGCTTCACTCATCTTGAAAGAAAGCCTGTTTGACGTAAAAATAAACACTCAACTGGTAGCTATCACGTTCTCAACACGTGACTCTGACTAGAGAACAACACTAAGAAAAAAAAAAATAAAAATCAAGCTTTATAGGTAGTGGAAATGAAAAAAAAAAAGAACAGTCCCACACACTCATCAGCTACAAATCTGTACTTATGTCAAAATATATAAAGATAAAATTAGCAGTCATATATTCTACACATCATATGAGAATTGTTACTTACAACTACCTATTCATTGCAGTTCAATGAAAAGCCATGGGCACAAAGACTCCTTTCCATGTCTGCAAACTTTTTCTGGATTGGAACAGTAGCAGAATAACCCAAAAGACAGAGATGGTGTAGATCACTGGGAGTACACTTCATAGATTGTATGAGAAAAATTACTTGCAACTAAAGCTTGAAAATTCTTTGAAGATGTTCAAACATAGCTCAAATCTCTTCCATCTCTTCTAAAAATACATATGAACAGAAGAAAGAAAAAATACCCAAATAAAATTTAGAACATTATGATATTTTTAAAGTGTTCAAAATTCAGTATGAACATAAAATAACAAACAGATGTTTTAAAACAAAAGAACAAATAGTAAACAGTGTTTATTATTTGTTGTGTTTACTACAGAAGCATTTACTCTGAGGGTCTCATTGATCCTCCTGAGCATTTCACTAAATGCTCACATCTACATGTAGGTGTTGTGCTGTCCTAATTTGTTATGGTGACACTGGAGTTTGTGTAGTTTCAACTCTGAAAATTAAGGGATTGCTGTAGCAGGTCCATTAGATTTTTCCCCTTCCATTTTCAACCAACTGGATGATCAGCCAAATGAGCACAGACCCTTTATGATGCAGAGCAAACAAAGCCACACACTCCAATGCCTCAGTCAGTTCCGTCTGGTAACTAACTTACCACCTGCATCTTTCCTCAACTGAAGAGGAAGATAAATCTATAAAGTAAGTAGGCTGACTAGCCAGCAGGCGCTGCAGTTGATAGAAGGCAGCACACAACCCTGCACCACCAAATTGATTTTCTTTCCTCTTAGGACTGCTAATGAAGTATGTTCTTCCACACTTTAAGGAAAAAAGATCTATACCTGATAAACTTCTTCCAAAATCAAAATGTCTCAGACAGATGCTTTTATAAATAAGCAAGTTTATCACATGTTAAACAGAAGTAAACAGGCAACAAGATTTCTCAGTCAAATTCCTTTAAAACAGAAAAAGGTGTTAAAAGTGATATTTTACAACCAAGTTGCAAAACAATAAAGTTGGCGGGCGTATGATCCATTTTTTTTTTTAAGCCATATTTTTTTTTTTGCTATAATAAACTCATAACTTATTCCAGTTGTATTAAAAAAAAACAAACTTTTTTCCCCCCCTCTGGGAGATAAACATAAGCTAAGTATGCACGTTAAGACAGAAAGAACAGTCTAGCTTCCATAATTCTGGATCCGATGCTACATCAAAGCAAGGCACTTCGTACAGCACACAGTCCTCATGCCTTCAGCACCTACTGTTCTCTCCTGAGAATATATATTGTGAACTGGCTGTGTTATTACAGACCTCCTGTCAGTGCAGTCTTCACAGTTCCTTTCAAAGAGGTGAGAAAAAACATTTCCTCAGCATGGTAAAATAAAAGCCAAGAAGCTTTTCTCTGCTGTTGATTTAAATTCAAAATAAGCATCAGGCATCTCTGTTTAATATAATACATCCTAATGCACATTCATATGCCTTTTATTTCACCATGCACATAGCTTGCTCACATCTCTCCCTCACTGCTTTGCACTGTTCTCATTCTTCTTCCTTGTGAGCCTTTCATTTGAAGTTCTAAAGAACCGAAAATAAGGAGGAAAAAAATCCTGCTACAGCAGCACTCAAAACACTCTCCTTCTGGGGCAGGCAAAAAGAAGACAACCAGTACAACTGAGTTTGATATTCAAACAAAATAAAGGTTTGTTTGAAAGCTGATTATCTTAAATTTATCTTCTGAAGTAATAAAATGATTAGAATTCTTTTGTCACTTTCTGCCTTTAGGTGTTCAAGGAGATGGTCATGACAGAGGTGATTATAAGAAATTACTAAGATAATTACGCATTATTAAAATAATCAATGTCAGCTGCTTTTTGAAAATGTGAATCACAACTTCAAAAGACAGATGTAAAAGAGCTTTCACAGATGAATCAAAGTTATGCGAACATTAAAAAAACTAATAACACACTCCTTCACATTAAAATTCTTATTTTAGGTTTGCCTATACCCTCCCGAAGAATCTGTATTAACATCTCCATGGAAAGAAAAGCATTTAAACACAGCGTGTCAGCACAAAAAGACTTCTAGGCTACATCTGATTCACCAGTAAGATCTATCTTAATTGGAAGAAGAGCATATTAAACATACTAACTGGAGTCCAAGAAGGAAAAAAAGGGTTTAAACACGAAATGAAATTAAGAACAAAATAAGAAGCTCCCTGCACACTAAACAATAGTCAGCACTGAAATTCCTGTTGCAGTTGATGCTGAAATTTACTTTTCTAAGTATTTCACATTGTAAGAACAGAAACGGCAAAGCTGAGAACTACCTAAAGTTACACATTTAGAAAGCACATGTGGTATCAAACTTCCATGTGATAACAAATAAGGAGGGGAAACTGCTACAGCTATGGTCTTAGCCTCGATACAGGATCTTTTTCTAAAGAACTGTCATGATGCTAGATATTTAAAAATAGGACTAAGAAAAGTTAAAAGTATCATTGAACAGCAGGCATCCCTGGTCACCAATTAAAACGCAAGACAGGTTTATCCTTTAAATACACTTTCTACAATGCACCTTGAACTCAATACCCAAGTGGCAATTAACTTGGAGTATCTCCATGTACCCGTTTCAGATGAGCTCAAGTGTGTCTATCACAAAAACAACTTCTTCCTTAGATAAGGTCATTCAGAATTCTTTAATACCATTAGCTTTTGCATCTTTTCACACAAACTGATCAGAGTAATAACAGTATTCCTCATATGCTGACTATTTCGAACACAGATATATTATCTTCCTGCATCTTAAGATTCTTAAAGAGTCCTTTCATTGACTACAGGAGCTCAAGTACATTTCCACAATTCAGAGCTCAAAAGACGATTGCTATGTAAAGAGGTTATTTACCAAAATACATCATTGAAAGTTTTCTTGTGATACATAGTTACCGCATCTGAGGATGTGACATTCCAAAGAGGAGGAAAAAAATAAAGAAATTTAGATTCTAAAAGAAAACTGAGATACAAAACTGGAAGCTACAAAAGTGCAATGAAACTCTGCAGGCATAAAAGCAATGTATTTAAGGTATCATCAGTTGCAGGTTAATCAAAGTCTACTTTAAAAAAAAATCAACAAATGCATTTTGCACAGTGCAAGGAATGGTTTCAATGGAAAACAAACAAAGGTTAGGCACTCTGTTACACTGTTTAAACACAATGAGCTGGCAATTACAAGCTCTCATTACCTATGACAAAAATATCGATTTCTACCATATGACAGTCAAGTAACATACATGAAACTCTTCAGTTACTTGGTGAACGGAGAAAATGTCTTAGAATTAGTAGTTGGATTACTAGATTCTAAACATGAGAAAAACCTGAGTTCAGGTCTCAGGAGAACTTCAATAATCCCAATTCTTGCTTTGTCAAAAAAGTAAGCAGGTTTGCATAGTACGAATAAACACAGGCCTTCATAAATTAAAGACGACGACACAGATGAAGACCCAGCAGCAGCTAAGAGAACATATGGCAAGTAAAAAGTTGGCTAAACGCTACCCTGAAAAGTAAGACTTGTGTTGTATTTATTCACAAGGACACTATCAACAGTATGCTCTACTTTCATTTTGGAAAGCTATTTTTGACTCTTACATACAAGCTGCAACAATTTATTTATTTATTTTGTGTGAACTTAGCAAAAGCAGTGACTGATAATAAAACTTCTCAATTCTCGGGTCAGACATCACAAAACATAGTTTATCAATATCCAGTGAACGATCATAGGTTAATAGCAATTATAATGTTAATTCCCAATGAAAATGAATTACTAGACTGCATAAACAGCACCATATTCCACACTAACTGCTTCTGGCTCACTCTTTTAAAGACATATTTCATTAATCTTCGATGGAGCCAGAAAAAA